>NC_035444.2:100814988-101414988 GCF_002127325.2 Helianthus annuus | reverse complement strand
TGAAGAACTGGTTTGGGGAGTGTTTGAGTGTAGATGGTAAAATTGTTTTGATAAAAACCAGTAATATTCTTGAATGCAAAATCATTACTGTATTTGTTCAACATAGTTTCTAAATTGTTGAAAAGTTTAATTTTTGTAGAAACTTATGGTTGGGTAGAGATTGTGCAGGACTTGAGCTAGGTATTGATCGTGAGAAAGAATGGAGCCAGGTATCGATCTTGAACCTGATGGAAGCCTGTTTACGATCTCAGAACCAGTGAAAGTTTGAATTCCAGACTACGATCCCAGCTATGTGAGAGGGGGAGTCTGAAGACACTGAGTCAACATTCAAAAGAGAAGATTTTGATGATGATGATAGAGAACGAGGATTCTTGGAATGACAGATATTTCAGAGGCAGATTATCGACTGATGAAGATTGTAGACAGACATGTGCGAATGCAGACTGGAATGATCTTTGAAGATATTGATGAAGACTCCGTCAACATCCGAGGGGGAGTTTGTTAGTGCACCTACGTCTGCTGACTACGTCTTTCATCAAGTCATGAAGATTGAGAAGATCGGAAATGACACGGAATCCTAGAATAGTGTTTTGTATATGGATCGCTCATATGTTCATAGTTCTAGGGTCGCTTTTATGTCATGGATTGTCAGGATCGCTTATAGAGTCTTGTGGCTGGATCGCTTTTGTGTCATCATGTAGGGCCGCTCATACGTATGAGCGGTCCAGAACTTCTATATAAAGGAGGGGCGATCCACACACATAGTTAGAGGTGTAATTGTTCCGGTACTCTGCCGAAGTGCTGTCTGATCGTATAAACTTGGAAGAAATCAATACAACAGCAATATTAAAGTGAATACAGCGTCAATTGCACCGAATTATTAGTTTCCGCCTCTTAATTCGGATACGAACTTCTCTGAACGACTCGTGAGGTCAGAAAACGATCCTACAATTTTACTTGGGATGATTATATTCCTGACCAAGCTCCTGTTCACACAGCTTTTGTTGCCAGAATTGAAGAAGATAGTGATGATGATACTGAATATTATGCAAAAAGAATGGCAGAACATCTAAAGGTGATGGCTGAAAGCGACAGTGAAGATGAGAAAGTTAAGCAGAAGAAGAAGAAGATCAAGACACCAGTGAGCAGTGATGATGAAGCTTCGGTGATGAAAAGAAAAGTTAAAGAAGTTCCAAAGTTCAAAATTAGTGAAGATGTTATTGCAAAAGAGATTCCCGTGAACTGTGAAACTTGTGAGATCATGAAAAAGAAAAACAGTGAGTTAATCAACAATATGAACAGGTTGAAGGAATCTTACGATGTGCTAAACAAAGCAATGAACATGTATAATGATACAAGTGAAGAACAGGCATCTGCTATGAAAACTCTTCAAGGAGCATTCATGACGAAGCAAAAAGTTGTGAATAACTACATTGAAAAGTGTGCTGTTCTTGAATAAAAACTGGAGTTGCAAAGAATTGAGACTGAGAGAGTAAATCGTTTGTTGAAAAGTTACTCATGTACTTCTTATGTCATTGACAGGATATATCCTACTGTTGAAGGCATGAAGGCATTTGAAGATGATGAAGTAACTGAAGAAAAGAATGCTGAAAAAGTTTCTGAAGAAAAGACTACAGAGAAAAAGACTGAGAAGAAGAAAGACACTAAGAAAAAGACTGACAAGAAGAATTCTGGTAAGAAACAAGGTGTCAGTTACAACAAGTGTCCACCCCCGCTGGATAATGGATATTTGCCCAGAAATCCAAATGATGAAAGAGTCAAAAAGGCTACAAACTTACAATGGGAGTCGGAGTCCTCAGTCAATTTGCCAGAAAATATTGGTGTCACGTTTACATCGTCTGACACTGATCAACAATCTCAATTGATGAAGAAAGTGGTGGATCATGTGTTAGACAACGATGAAACTAAGGAGTCAAAGTCGGAGTCTATGTCGGAGTCCAAGTCAGAGTCCAGCATTCCGGGTCAAAATGAAAAACAGGGCAAAAAAGTTTATAGTAGTGAATTCCTGTTATCAAAATCTAATTTCAATGATGAAACATTTAAAGTGGCATATACTTTGAATGATTCGGACAAATTATATTCTGATGAGGAATTTCCTATAAGAGGTGTCAAAACTGAGATGATAAAAAAAGGTTTTCAAACTTACAGAAACTAACATTTCTGAAATAAAAGATTTAAATCTTACTGATAAACCTAAAAAATACACCTCAAGAGTTAAGCAAAGAGAAAACAAGAAAAAAGGTTATGGCTCTGGTTCTGGTTTTCAAAAGAAACCTAACCATGGCAATTTAAAAAAGAAAGGTTTAGGTTTTACTCCAACAGAAAAACAGAAAAATGAAAAATATGTTTGAGATTTTAAATCAAAAATGAATTTTGTTTCAGGAACTAGCTCGGAAGAAGAGATGAAAAGTCCATTCTGGAAGCAGTCAAACAGAGAGTTCCTGGCAAAGAAGCAAGAAGAAATGAAGAATGCTAATCAGAAAAAGAAAACTCGAACCTGTTTCAAATGTGGTAGAATTGGACATCTTGTGATGAACTGTTCGCAAGCAATTCAAACCAAACAGGGAGTTTCCAAACTTAAAGAGAAAGTGATTGAGTTTGAACCACCAATTGACAGAACAAAACTATTCAAAAATTCAAAATTTGAAATTGGTGAATGTTCAAACAAATTTTACAACAAAAGAGCTAAATCTGACAACCAGAAATGGGTTGTTAAGAAGTTTGTTGATAGTTCTAGCGATGATTCTGATAGGTCAAAATCAAAGGAGCTATCTTCTAGCAATGAATCTGATTCTACAAAATCAGAGGAGCCACAGGTTGCAGAAAATGGTGAAAATCAGTTTCGACTGTGGATGATGAGAATTTTCCACCACTTCGGGCTGAAAATTTTAAAAAGAAAATTGGTAAAGTTGAGATATCAAACTAATTTTATGATGATAAAAAGGTTTTTGATGTTGAAAAGGCCTTTAACCCCAAGGTAAAACATATCTTTGGTAAGATGAATTTAGGGGGAGTAGAAAAATTTCAGAAAATCCAAAAACATTAGAAAATTTGAAAAATTCAAAAACATGATAAAATCAAAATGAGTTTTGTTGTGAAAAAAGAGGAAATGATAGTACATCAGTGGGCTATCACAACATGCTAAAGATTTGGAAAGTAAAAATGTGATAAACAATCTCGCTGATGATATGCCAGTAGGTTTTTACATATTTAGTAGATTGTGATGAGATATAAAGCTAAATTCAAACTTGCTTATATCGTGGGGAACAACTTCTTGGATATATGGTTAACCCCCGAAATCTTGTTTGAAAGGTCCCTCTTTCTGAGATACTAGGTCTTTATACTCAGTGATCTGGGGTATTATCCCGGGACTTCTGCTGAATGGAAATTCTGACCTAGTCCCCGTATAATACTTTCTGCAAATGCTTTGAAATATAAGCTCGCCCTCAGCAAAATGATGAAACAATAAAATTGATAATTATTGCTGTTGAAGAAAAGATCCTCTAAAGGGGACACACCAAAAGTCGAGCCGTCATCTCTCTGCTGAACGGAAGTTCTGACCTGAGCTCTCACGGTTTCGAATCTAACCCCTTTACAGATATCATCTGTGGTATACTCACCTGTAAGATTGAATATCGGGATCTGGATACGGGAGTATATTCAAGTAGTGGGACACGCGAATAAGTTTAAGTACTTAAAACATTAATTCGTATCTCGAAACAATTGAAATTTGTGTGAAAATTTAAGTGGACCAACATACTGACAATCTAGGTGAATTGTTTAAAACTTAAAATGAAATGAAGCTTAATGGTGTTGGTGATTTGTCTCAAATACTGATATGATCCTCTTACACAAACTCACAAAAATATTGTTTGTAAATATTTGTTTACTGCTTTCCTATATTAAAAATCTCAATAAGATTTTAGTGTGTTTTAGCATAAATTTTGAAAATTCCAAAAAGATTTTCGGCAACTGGTGTTGAAGAGCTGATTTTCAAAATTCCAAGTGCTAAACATGACGACAATTGATTTGGGAGAGTGTGTTTAAAAGGATAAATCTTTCAAGTGTTCATCAGATAGTTTTGTAGAGAAAATGTTTTTGCAAATGGTAAAAACTATATTCCTACAAGTGGTTCATCAGAGACTAAATGTTAGATCATTTTATGATTTCTACAAGTGGTGTCTGATTGAATTAAATGTTCATATTAGAAAACTTATGTTTGAGATAGAGATTGTGCAGATAACCTGAGCTGGAGGAGAGCCAGGTCACGATCTTGGAATGGCTTCTGAACCTGTGAAAGCCAGACTGCGATCCCAGCTTACTGAGAGGGGGAGTCTGAATGACAAAGAGCTGAGCCAGGTTTTTGATCCTGAGATTGTTTCTGTCGATGAATTTAAAGATTCAACACTTGAGGGAGAGTGTTTGTTGGTGCTGATGAATAGAGAAGAAGTCAACATCCGAGGGAAGATTGAAAGAGAAGAGAAGATAGAGATTAAGGATGCTTACAGCGTCAGATACTTCAAAGAGAAGCCCAAAGGCTGATAAAGACTGAAGATGCAAAGACTCGACACTGAAGACTCCGTCAACATCCGAGGGGGAGTTTGTTGGTGCATCCGTCTGTCGTCTTCGTCTTGTATCGAGTCTTGTATAGAATGTATTAGTTCAGGGCATGAAAAACGAGGTAGAGGGATTTTAGGGTGATTCCGCTTTAAATGTCACCTGGACATATTCAAGCGAAATCACATAGATCTGATTCCGATCTGATTCCGCTCGAGTGTGTTTTCTCTGATTCCGCTTGAAGTTATTCATGGTGATTCCGCTTGAACGTGTTCAAGCAGAACCCCATTTCCTATATATAGTGTAGTTGGAGCGGAATCAAGTAGAAGTTCATTACGGTTTGCAACGAAGTGCAGCCGAAGTGTCGAATCGCTGTAAACGTCATTATTATCAATCAAACGACAGTTTAAAGTGTAATTCCTACTGAATGGAACTCAGTTTCTTAGTTTCCACCTTTGAAACTGAGATAAACTCTTCTGATTGACTCGTTCGGGTCTGAAAACGATCCTACATAACATGAGCATAATCACGATGGTTATAGTCCCTAGTGACTATACCTACTGATTACCACGTTAACTAGGTTAGTGACGAGTCGTAGTTTCGGCCAAAATGCGTATTCTTGCGTATTTTGTAACCAAACTACTTTAAGGTATCAAAACCGTTTGTTTTGATACCAAACCTGTTTTCTAAATTCGTTAAGCATGTTTTAACATGTTTAGCTCGTCACTTTAGGTTTAGTGCTTATATAGGGTCGTAGGGTAAGCGATCTAATCAATTGCTTATGCTTCGAACCCGACCCGTTTGGTCGATCATTAGGATCTGACCAAACATGTTTAGTGACCATAGTTTTATAGGGAATAACCTTCCGAGGTTATACCTTATGGTCACTTCGTTTAATTAGTCGTATGATAGGTAGTTTATATGCCTTAGGAAAATTACCAAAATACGCTTTTTACACATAAAATCATTTTAAGCATATGTAGCCTAAATTTCACATCTAAACTGATTAGGTAACATTATTAGACATGTTAAGGAATATATTACTTGTCATAGGACTAGTTAGGCGGTCCGAACGCGTTTTACGCGAACGACGCGTTAAAGTAGCGTAAGCTACCTAAACGGGTCGTAATGGGTCGTAAGCACTTAGGTTAGGTTTCCTTTTAGTATGTAGGCCTTGTTAAACCATATCATATGAGTTCCCACACTCATTTGGTTTACGAGACCTCATCCTATCCAATCTTCCGATTTAGGTCCGGTTTATTTATATAGTTACGTATATTAGGTGCCGTTTGATTCCGTGCTCCCTCTAGCTTGCTTGGTAGTTGTTCAAGACTCCTAAGCACTCTCAAGTGAGTACATAGTCCCCTCTTTTACTGTTTTCAACTGTTTTGGGGTGAAACATGTGTACCTATTTGTTATGTTCTTGTTTTCAAAAGTATAATTGATTATACATATTAGTACTTATCTTTTTACAAACTGAATGATTATTTATGTCTTAAACTCTAAAATTTTCTTAAAGATTATAAAATTAATGTTTGGAATAGTACTTATTTGGTTCACCAGGCCGGTTGGTAGTATGATATAGCGCTATAGGATTTGACACCCCATTCCTGTTGTCATGGAATGTCTGAAACCAATTTGTTTCTCCATCCAAATAGGGATTGCCTTTGTGGTATCCTTATAGTCTCAAAGGTGTATTTTGATGCACTAGGTCTGAATGAATTCTTAAATCATATTATTTTTGTATATTAAGTTATACTCCCAAAAGTATAGTTTGATATGCTCTCATATGTGATATTGTACAAAACCAACATGTATTTTGTTAATCATTAAAACATAGTTTGATATGTTATTTTCAAAATCCAAAGCATAGTTTTAATATGTTATTTTCATAACCAAAACATAGTTTAATATGTTATTTATAAATCCAAAGTGTACTTTTGATATACTACTGAAAATTATTATTTTTAACAACTAAAGTATATTTAATATACTATTTATTTAACGACTAGTTTTTGGTTAAGTGTTTAGATAACGGGAGGGTGTAATATGATGAAAACATGGTAGATACGCCGCTGGTATTTCTTATATATAAGTGTTTTTATCATATTACATACCGTGGCGTTATTTAGTACACTTGGGTTAACGATTTTGGAACTAAAATATATTTTAATATATTACTTATTCGACTTTCTTAACTGAAGTATATTTTTATATATATACTATAAACCTTTTTACAAAAATATTGTTTTTCAAACAATATATTTTATACAAACTCATTTTAGTTAGTTATTTATTTACCTATGTATTATTATTTTATATCATCTGATTTCTTATAAATTGTAGTATGATTTATAGAAGAAAACCTTTTTCAAGGATCATGACTACTTTTCTTAAACATTCTTTTTCTTTAAACTTATAAGTCATGAATCCTAAAACCAATAAAACCTATGTATCTCACAGGCATTTTTATGCTGACATACCTATTTTTACACATGTTTCAGGTGCTGTTATGTGATGATTGTTGATGCATGCTATACATAGGATGGACTCGTGCCTTAGCGACTTTAAAATTTGAAAGATAATAGTTGTACTTATCTGATTGTATTAAAACAATGAGTTCAATAAAACGAAATTATTTATTCCATGGTTGTGAAACAATGATTCTGTTACAACACTTCCCGACGTTTCCGCCACGTTTTGTTGTTTTACGTGGTCGGGGTGTGACAGCCAAGACCATTGTCTCCTGTCAGACTGGCTTTAAGAGATGCAAGGATTAAAAGAAATCCAGGAAGCATTCACACCAAGAATGAGAATCCAGTAAAGAAATTTTTAAAAGTGAATGAAGTGAAAGTAGCAATCGATGATGTTGGAGGAACTCGTGTACAAAACATATACACACTTCTGAGAAAGAATGGGGAAGAACAAATGGTGACTGATGAAGAAATAGCTGACTAGTTGCATCCTATAGACATTATGTTTATGAAGGATTACTATGAAAAGGAAATAAAAAATAACCAAGAGGTCAGAAGAGCATTAAATGGCATATCAAAGGCTAGAATACTACTGTTTGAAAGAATAGCTTGTTCAGACTTTGATCTATGTATCAATTTTGAGCATGTACACAACAAAAAGGTGTATATCAAACCACCAAAGACAAAAGTTCCCTCAGAAATATTGGAAAAAGCAAGATCTGGAGACATCATTACAAGCAAAATTAACATTAACAACTATGGTGTCATCTTCAGAGATATTGAAAATAACAAAGCTCTATTCAGAAGTGTTGATATCTGCAAGTACTCAAATCAAACTCTGAAGTATATCATGAAAACCATGAACAAAAGACAAGAACATCTTCAGAAGACAGAAAAGAACTTAGAGGGACACAGGAAAGAAATTGAGCAAATGATTGAAGAATGGATCCAAGCAAGAGAATGCTACAAAGACATGTATGTCAGTTGCAACAAGTATATCTCCTACAAGAAACAGTTAAAGATAGGGGATGTACACAAGAGAGTGAAGCTGAATTGAAGAACTTGTTTATTTGAATTTCGTCTTTTATGTAAATTGTTTTTCAAAAACTTCAGCAACTGGTTTAAATTTGCAAGTATTATGTTTCCACTGTTTGGAAATTTTATTTGTAAGTATTGAAGAAAATCTCAATCAACTGGATCTCTGAAGAGATAGCAGTCCTGAAGATCATAACAAGAAGGAGAAGATCAGATAGGACAACTGAAATGCACAGCATCTACTTCAAAGAATCACAAGTTGATCAAGAGCTGATTTGGATTATCAGAGAAGGTCATTTCTGATGGATCTGATGATATTTCTGATGAAATATCATCAGTTTCTGACGATTCTGGTCATCAGAATTTCTGATGATTTGTTCACCAGAATTTCTGATGAAGTGGTTTATCAGAAATTCTGATGAAAACCCCACTTGGATATCCTGCCACCAATGACCGAAGCAACTGACATTATTGAATATCATGATTACAAAGGCAACTTGAACATTGGATTCAATGAATATGTCAAATTGCTACTTTATGCAGGACTTATTACATGAATAAACAATTTTTTATTCATGTACACAGCCTTCTATAAATAGAAGGCTCGAGAGGCAGAAGATAATTGAGTTTGAAGCATATCATTCATATACAAACACCCAAACTCCATTACCCTTCTCACCCACAGAATTCAAGATTCATTTGTATTAGATAATAATCTTACAATCACCTTGTAAACTATTTTGATTCAAAGTGATATAAACTTGATAATTCTGTAGGTCTTGTTTCTGAAAGTTTGATTTCCATTTCCGCACATCTTTTCACATATACTGAAATCACTTGCCATATTACGTAAAAAGAAGTTGTTAAGGCCATACTGGGTCCAACATCTCTTGCAACCCTAAGCCTTTCACGGGCAGTGATGGGGTGACTGCTATGCTCGAGTGGTTTGACAGCATTGAAGTTACCTTCATTAACAGCGAATGCCCAGATCATCTAAAGACTAGGAATGCAACTGGAATGTTCCAAGGCAGAGCATTGGAGTGGTGGTCGAATGAGAGAAATATCCGTTCTAATGAAGAAGCCTACGCTCTTCCATGGAATGAGGTACGCGAACTCATGATGCTCGAGTTCTGCCCTCCCCATGAGCAATTAAAGCTGGAAGAAGAGTTTTGGCATTTGAAGCAGGTTGGTGATGATACCTGGATTATACTACCCGGTTTAAGCAGCTTAGTCTGATCGTTCCCCACCTGGTCTCGACTCCGAAGCGGATGATAACCAAGTACATCAATGGTCTACCGCCTGCTATGCGTGATTCCATCGAAGCAGCTCAGCTAGAAACTATTGAGGAAGTATACCGTCTCGCAGCTAGTCTCAACAACAATCGTGTGCGTGATAAGCAGTTTGCTACCCCTGCTCCTTCAAAGTCTGCAAATCAAGTCACACAGCAGCCAAGTGGCAGCAAGAACAAGAAACAGAAAGCTCAGGGTTCGGGATGTAATGCTATCACCCCTGCTGCTAACTCTGCTGCTAAGCCTGCTTCTACTCTTGCTGCTGCTAACCCTGTTATCCCTGAAGCGAAGAAACAATACATTGGGTCTTATCCCAACTGTGCAACATGCAACTTTCATCATCCTACTACCTTTGCATGCCAATTGTGCACCATCTGTAACCGCTATGGTCACACGGCTCCCTATTGTCGTCAAGCTAATCCTGCTCCTCAAGCTCAGCAAGCTCCTGCTCCACCAGCTCAAGCAGCTCTTCCAACTCCTCCTCTGCAGAACCCAGGGCCGATCAATGTCGTTCGTGCATGTTTTCAGTGTGGAGATACTACTCATCTCCGTAACCATTGTCCCCAGCTGAACCAAGAGCAACAAGCAGCCGCTCGTGGATGAGCGTTCAATCTCACTACTAATCAGGCTCGCAACAACAATGATGTGATGAATGGTATGTTTCTCATTAATAATCTCTATGCTTCGATCCTATTTAAAACTGTTGCCGATAAGAGTTTTGTGTCCGTGGAATTCGAGTCTTTGATAAATTGTACACGCTCTAAGTTACCTGAGTCGTTCTCTGTTGAGGTCGCCAACGGTAAGTCGAATCTTGTTAATCTATTGTGCGTGATTGTTCCTTGATTCTTAACGATCACGTATTGTCTATTGATCTCATACCCATGCGTTTGGGCAGTTTTGATGTTATCATCGACATGGATTGGTTGCGTAAGAACCATGCCGAAATTGTGTGTCACGAGAAGCTTGTCCGTCTTCCTCTTCCATCTGGTGATCTTTTACATGTCTATGGAGACCGACCTTCGAAAGGACTAAGGCTGATGTCATGCACACAAGCGAGCAGAAGTTTACGTAAACAAAACCCTGCCTTCTTGGCCCACATGGTGGAACAAAAGGGCAAGGGGAAGAACATAAACGATGTTCCAGTTGTGTGTGACTTTCCTGATGTCTTTCCTGAGGATCTACCCGGTCTTCCTCCTCCCAGATCCGTTGATTTTCGTATTGATCTCGTACCTGGTGCGACTCCTGTCGCCAAGGCTCCTTACCGTCTTGCACCTTCCGAGATGCAAGAGTTATCCAGCCAGCTACAGGAACTACTCGATAAGGGTTTCATTCGTCTAAGTACCTCCCCATGGGGTGCTCCCGTTTTATTTGTCAAGAACAAGGATGGTTCGTTCCGTTTGTGTATCGACTACCGTGAACTTAATAAGCTTATTATGAAGAATCGTTATCCGTTACCCCGTATTGATGACATATTTGACCAACTACAAGGCGCGTCCTATTTCTCTAAAATTGACCTACGTTCTGGATATCATCAACTACGTGTCCTCGAAGAAGATATTCCTAAAACTGCGTTCCGTACTCGATATGGGCACTGCGAGTTCATAGTCATGCCTTTTGGCCTGACCAACGCACCTGCAATGTTCATGGACCTTATAAACCGTGTTTGTAAACCCTATTTGGATCGTTTTGTTATAGTCTTTATTGATGATATTCTCATTTATTCTAAGTCTAAAGCTGATCACGCTCACCGTCTATGTCTTATGCTTAAACTCCTACGTGGTGAACGCCTATATGCTGAATTTTCTAAGTGCGAATTTTGGATTGATGAAGTGTAATTTCTTGGTCATATTGTTAGTAGTCAGGGTATTCATGTTGACCCTTCTAAGATCGAGGCAGTCAAGAATTGGAGTACGCCTAAGTCTGTATCTGAAGTACGTTCCTTTTTGGGATTGGCGGGTTATTACCGTCGGTTCATCGCACATTTTTCTAAAATCGATGTTCCTCTTACTACTCTGACCCAAAAGGAGGAACCTTTTGTTTGGGGTCCCGAACAAGAGGAATCCTTTCAAACCCTTAAGAGCCTTTTGTGTAACGCTCCTGTTTTAACCTTACCCGATGGGAATGACGATTTTGTGGTGTATTGTGATGCCTTGAACCGTGGCTTAGGCTGTGTGCTCATGCAGCGGTACAAGGTTATTGCTTACGCATCTCGACAACTCAAGGTGCATGAGAAAAACTACACTACCCACGATCTGGAGCTTGGTGCGGTTATTTTTGCGTTAAAGATCTGGCGACACTACCTTTATGGTACTAAGTGCGTGGTCTTCACCGATCATTGGAGCCTTCAACATATCTTCGACCAAAAAGAACTGAACATGCGACAGAGACGTTGGGTGGAATTGCTTAACGACTACGACTGCGAAATTCGTTATCATCCTGGCAAGGCGAATGTAGTGGCCGACGCTCTTAGTCGTAAGACTCATGTCAAGGCTATTCGTATATCTAGTGATTTGCATGCTTGTATTCGTGAAGCTCAATATTCGTCTGCCAATGAAGGAAGTCTATCCGTTGAAGTTCTTAGCGCTAACGTTAATCAGCTCGAAACTAAAGCTGATGGTCTTCAGTACTATCTAAATCGCGTCTGGGTGCCGGATCGCGATAATCTACGTGAGCTCATTATGAATGAGGCTCACAAATCTCGTTACTCTATTCATCCAGGCGCTGATAAGATGTACCAGGATCTGCGTATGACTTATTGGTGGCCTGGCATGAAGAGGGACATTCATGTGTATGTCTCAAAATGCCTCACATGCCTGAAGGTGAAAGCTGAACATCAGCGTCCCTCCGGACTTTTAGAGCAACCTAAAATCCTCGTGTGGAAGTGGGATAGTCTTACTATGGACTTTATTACCAAGTTACCCCATACACCTGCCGGTCATGACAGTATTTGGGTGATTATTGACCGTTTGACTAAATTAGCCCACTTTCTTCCTATACGCGAAGATTATAATGTCACACCCTGGCTTTGCGGAAGCGTGGTTAATTTGGTGTGACTTCTTAATACCATAGCTTAACCATAACAAGCTATATGAATTTAAAATCATGCAAAGTCATCCATTGAAAATAAAATTGTCAAACATTGTCTGAATGGGTAAACACCCAACAACCATTACTTGTCTTAAACAGTACAACTACTACCATAATGCAATCATAAATAAACATGGTTCAGGGGCTATGGCTTGTCCAGGAAAGAGCCATAAGCCTTGAACCCGGATGACTCTGAATCTAAATGCAGCGGGAAATCCTGCTAAACCGTGCCAGATCCTTAATTCCCTGAAATACATGTAAGTTGAAAAATCAACAATAATGTTGAGCGAGTTCATGCGAAAGTGAGTAAATAAACCTTTATCTTTATCAAAAACCCTGGTATGTAGCAAACAAGGAAATAAAAGAGATCACCAATGGGTTGCAAGTCCACTGATATGTGTGATGTGCAAGTAGGGATGACTCAAACCTAGCGGATTTATGCGTCGGGCACTAAGTCACCCCGAGGTCCGTTCAGCTGGACCTGGGGCTGGGCTCGCTACACCCAGATAGATCTACCGCTCCTGTCCCTCGGTCCTCAACGAGGATTAATGGCCTCAAGTTTCTGCCTACCCACTCACATGATCTAAGTAATAACCCTCCTTATGCTAACCATACCATGTATAACATATCCATAATCATTGTAACATGTATTTCACCCCCGCAGTTTATAAAACTGAAAACAGTTAAGAGAAAAGGGGGACATGAACTCACAGTGAGTGCGTCACAATACCAAGTAATCCAAATATCCAACTGCTGCGCAACGACCTACATGTGCTAATTCTATTAGACGGATGGCCGTGCCTTAGCTTCATAGATTATATTTTTGGGAAACAGTTAGACAACCGTTCCGTATATATGTTTGATACGCATTCTCCTTCCCAAGGATGGGGGATTTAAATACATGTGTATTTATATCATTTTATTAAGTCCCACCTAATATATTTTATTTCTTATTCCAAAATATATTCATTTTTCTCAAAAACAATATATTTCCTTTTCCACATAATATTTTCCCAAAATAATATTTTGACAACACATGCGCTTATGAATATTTCCGAATAAAGCGTAAGTTACGTTTTAACGATTAAGTGGTAATGATAATCACCGTTGTAATTTATATTCTTGACGTACAAGCGTTTGCATTATTTCGGGCTTGACAAGGTTAGTAAATATTATTTTTACTCTAAAAATAATATTTATACATTTTCACAAAATAATCATAAACAGTGAGGTGGCAAAATATATTTACCGAATATATGCTTATCACGCTTAGTTTTGTGAAAAATCCCACCTCCGATTATTTATAAATAAAGTTGTGGCGAAATATATTTGAAAACATGTCAAAGTAGTCTAACACTTGTAAATAATTCTAAGTGTTAGATTTTTAGAAAATTTCGCCAGAGTTTCCCCTGTAACTGGAGGTGGCCACGCTTTCAAGCGTATCATTTTCTTTTACAAAATCATCTCAACAATTTATCAAATCAACCGAATCAATTTTTAACACTTCAAATAGAAGACTAGTATGTAAAACCGCGTCGTTGCATGAACTTGTAGTTTTTACAAAAACTACGGTGTAGATCCCGTTATATTTAGTGGATCTATACATAACATAATTTAGTCTTGTAAAACCTCGTTTTTAGATAACAACTTACTTCTTACAACTTCCCGACAATTTTTGTAAAAGTTGTTATTTCGTCGGATCTTTCATTCTACAAGTGTTTCTACACTTGTAGTTTATAAAAATCATACTTGTTAACACTTTATGAAAACATGACTTTCTCGACACCCGGTCCTACGAATATACCACTTGTACATCCGTAGATCGGCTTGTTTTAAATACTATTTTTCATGTTTAAAACATTTTTACACAAGTTCATGTTTCCCGTGTGGTGGAGTTTCACCTTTTAACCCTTGTACCAAAGAAACCAGTGTATGTCAAGATACGTGATCCTAACAAAGTCGGGTTAAACGATGATGAGAGCCACCACATCATAGATCGGGCCATAAAAACCAACATATTCAAATACTACAACATTTACACGCGTTTTGAGCTTTTATCCAACGATATACGCATTTTAGTAGACTTTTTAGATTCATCAAGCGGGTTACCGACATTCAACCGACAAAAATCCTTTTAACCACTTTAGACATGACTAAAAACGAGTTTTAAACATTATACCTCTAGCTCGGGGCTAGGGAAGATTCTAGTCGAAAACTGCGTGGATAAAAGCTAACGGTAGAGGTCCTTGGCGTTCCGCTTGTTCCAAGCTTCGTTGTACGTGATCACCGAGACTTGTATGCACTTGGAATGGAGAGATCAAAAACCGAAGCGGATGGATGGTGATGGGGGGTGTTCGGCCGTGAGGTGTTCAAGGGGAGGGAGAGAGAGATTTTTGTGAAGTGTGTGTAAATGTGTGAGAGAGAGAGGGGGTATTTATAGAGAAATGTGCCTCGATAATCGCGAAATCTAATTAAATATAATAAGGGACGTACCCTCGTGTCACATCACCTTGGCCGATTCCATTAGAATGTAATGGCATCCGGTTCGTTTCCGATCGTTCAGTTACGGTTCAGTTATGTTAAGTGCGTTACTTAAAGGTCTAACCCCGTTAGTTGTTAAATGCATTAAAAAGCGGGTGTTAGGGTAATCAGGGACCCTAACTGGCTCAGAAAAATACTAATAATATTTTTGACAATATTTTTATGTTCCGGGTGTAGTCCGGTTGTTCGGTCGGATAGTAATCCGTTAAAGTGCTTAAGATATCCGTTAAGCGTCATAAATAATATTTTTAGCGACACAATTTATTTTGCAAAGTGTCGGGAATAATTCCTCATATTTTGGCACTTTATTAATTAGCTAGAAGCTAGTGTGTTGATAAAAGTGCTGTGTCCCGTGCTTAAAGTATGTTTTAGGCACATCCAAATCTCTATATCTTATTCCTAGAGACGTAATCATACAACCCTTGTATCCCTACACACACTATGGGTGTAGTAAAATAATTCTGGCTCATTCAGGCCTTTAGAGGCAGTGTTTGCCTGATGCTGGCTATACCAGCAAGTTCACTGTGTATCCGTTTAGTGCTACTGTGCTTTTGTGCATCATGTTTGTCACTAAGGTTCAGTAAATAAGTAGTGTAGTGACAGGAATATCAAAGTATGATGCAGATATGTACAAGTACCAACAATCAAGTAGTAGTTTATCAGCAAACTCAGTAGGGCACAGTAATTAGGCAACAATTAATAGTTAATTAAGTCGTACGGATACCTGGTTTGGTGAGGGTTGTCACATTCTCCCCCCGTTAAATAAATTTCGTCCCGAAATTTTAAATTCTACTTGAAGTAGCAGGGTTCTTAGGAAACAGGTGGGGGTATTTCTCTTTCATTCGGTCTTCACGCTCCCAGGTGAATTCAGGACCATGTCTAGCATTCCAGCGAACTTTGACGAGCTTGACACTGCTCCGGCGGGTCTTGTTAACTTTCCAATCCGTGACCTCAACAGGTTCTTCAACGAAGTGGAGCGTGTCATCAATGTGAATCTCGTCGGTAGGAATGGCAACGTTAACTTGAGTTGGACTCCTCTTAAGATTGGATACATGAAATGTATCGTGAACGTTATTCAGCTCGGCAGGTAGATCCAACTTGTATGCTACTGTTCCAATTTTCTTCAAAACCTTTAAAGGACCAATGTAGCGTGGATTCAACTTCCCACGCTTCCCAAAGCGTGCTACACCCTTCCAGGGTGATACCTTCAACAAAACCATATCCCCAACCTCAAACTCTTGAGGTTTCCTCTTCAGATCAGCGTAGGTCTTCTGGCGATCGCGAGCCGCGCTAATGCGATCTCGGATTTGCGCGATCTTATCCGTAGTTTCCTGAACTACATCGGGACCTACCAATTGTCTACCACCTGCGTCAGACCAACAGAGCGGCGACCTGCACTTGCGCCCATATAAAGCTTCGAATGGCGCGGCACCAATACTGGTGTGGTAGCTGTTGTTGTATGAAAACTCAACCAGGGGTAAATGCTTATCCCAGCTACCGCCTAAATCCATCACACATGCTCTCAGCATGTCTTCCAATGTCTGAATCGTCCGCTCACTTTGGCCGTCGGTCTGTGGGTGAAACGCGGTGCTCATATTCAGCTTCGAGCCAAAAGCTTCCTGGAAGGATTGCCATATCCTTGATACGAACCTTCCATCTCTATCAGAAATAATCGAGAGTGGTACTCCATGGCGAGTGACAATTTCTCTCATGTAAATTTCAGCCAATTTGCTTGTATGATCCTTCTCACGGATAGGCAAGAAATGTGCTGATTTCGTCAAGCGATCCACTATCACCAAGATAGTGTCATGGCCCTTAGGCGTTCTCGGCAGCTTTGTAACAAAATCTATGGATATTTCTTCCCACTTCCACTGGGGAATTTTCGGTTGCTGCAGAAGTCCCGAAGGCTTCTGGTATTCCGCCTTAACCTTAGCGCAAGTCAAACATTGGCTCACATAGATAGCAACATCGCCTTTCATCCTAGGCCACCAATAATAATCCTTAAGATCTTGGTACATCTTATCCGCTCCCGGGTGGATAGAGTACCGTGACTTGTGAGCTTCATCAAAAATAACCTCTCTTAAATCACCAAACAAAGGAACCCAAATCCTTTTCTCAAAACATAACGTTCCTTCCTTGTTTGGAACCAATATCTTCTCCATTCCACGGAGATATTCTTTCTCAAGGTTTCCCTCCTTGAGAGCTTCTTTTTGCGCTGCTCGAATGCGCGAGGAAAGATCGGTTTGGATAATCATTTCCATAGCCCTAACCCTTATGGGCTTGATTCTCTCCTTGCGACTTAGGGCATCGGCGACCACATTCGCCTTCCCCGGATGATACTTGATCTCGCAGTCGTAATCGTTCAGCAACTCAACCCATCGCCTTTGCCTCATATTCAACTCCTTCTGGTTGAATATATGCTGGAGGCTTTTGTGATCTGTAAAGATCGTACACTTCGTACCGTAAAGGTAGTGTCTCCAAATCTTCAAAGCAAAAACCACTGCGCCTAGCTCCAAATCATGCGTGGTATAGTTCTTTTCATGCACTTTCAGTTGGCGTGATGCGTAGGCGATAACCTTTTGACGTTGCATCAACACACAACCCCAATCCTTGACGCGAAGCGTCGCAGTATACCACAAAATCGTCGGTACCTTCCGGTAGAGCTAAGATTGGCGCGTTGCAAAGCTTATCCTTCAACAACTGAAATGCTTCATCCTGTTTGATTCCCCAATCAAACTTTTTATCCTTTTGCGTGAGGAGCGTCAATGGCTGAGCGATCTTTGAAAAATCCTCAATAAATCTTCGATAATAGCCAGCCAAACCCAAGAATTGCCGGATCTCGGTTGGCGTCTTTGGCGCTTCCCAATTCTTGATCGCCTTGATCTTGGTTGGATCCACATGAATTCCACTTTCATCTACCACGTGCCCAAGGAATTGCACGTCTCTCAGCCAAAACTCACACTTAGAAAATTTGGCATACAACTGCTCCTTCTTCAGTAGCTCTAAGATAGCTCTGAGGTGTTGCTCGTGCTCTGCCTTCGTCTTTGAGTAGATCAAGATGTCGTCGATGAACACAATCACGAACTTATCCAGGTACGGCTTACAAACTCGGTTCATCAAATTCATGAACACTGCAGGTGCGTTTGTTAAACCAAACGGCATGACAAGGAACTCGTAGTGCCCATAACGAGTTCTGAAGGCTGTCTTCGGGATACTTTCCTCCTGTATCCGAAGCTGATGATATCCAGATCGAAGATCGATCTTGGAGTAGAAACTTGAACCTTGAAGTTGGTCAAACAGATCATCAATCCTTGGCAAAGGATACCTATTCTTGATCGTCAGCTTGTTCAATTCTCTGTAGTCGATGCACATGCGGGAACTACCATCCTTCTTCTTGACAAACAAAACTGGAGCTCCCCAAGGCGAGAAGCTTGGTCGAATAAAACCCTTGTCTAACAACTCTTGAAGTTGTGTCGACAGATCTTGCATCTCAGACGGAGCAAGTTTATAGGGTGCCTTAGCCACAGGCGCAGCGCCTGGGACTAGGTTGATGCGAAACTCCACTTTCCTCTGAGGCGGCAAGCCAGGCAAGTCTTCTGGAAAGGCTTCTGGGTATTCCCTCACGACAGGGATGTCTTCGATTTTCGGCTCAGCAACCTTTTTATCCACGGTGTGTGCCAGAAAAGCAACACATCCTTTCTACAAACACTTTCTTGCTTTCAGGCAGCCAATCATTCTTAACGGCGTCTCACGCTTCTTTCCATGAACAACAGTGGTCTCACCATCCTCGGTCGGAATGCGAACGGCCTTCTCATGGCAAACTATCTCGGCCTTGTTACATGATAACCAATCCATCCCTACTACCACGTCGAAGCTTCCCAGCTGGGCTGGTGGTAGATCTAGAGCGAACTCGCGCTTTCCCAACTCGATTACGCAACCTCGAATCACCTCATTAGCGTCTACTAACTTTCCATTTGCTAATTTGATCGAGTACGGAACATTTAATTTACTAGCGGTTAAACCAAGCATATTCTTAAATTCTAATGATACAAAGCTATATTCGGCGCTAGTATCAAACAAACTAGATGCCAAAGTTTCGGTTGCTAAAGAACGTACCAGTAATCACGCCTGGATCCTGGCATGCTTCACAAACTCCGATGCTGGGTGTTCTTTCACGGTCTTGTTTCAACTTTGGGCATTTTCTCTTAAGATGTCCATTGTCCCCACAATGGAAGCATCCTAACACTCGGCCATTTCCTTTCCTGCTTCCACCTTGGGCGTTGTTACGGTTTTCTCCTTGTCTGGGACTCTTCATCCCACAATCATCCTTGTTGTGCCCTTTTCTCCCGCACCTAGGCTTCCAACATCCACATTCAGGGTGATACTTGCACCCAGCACATCTTGATTTAGTTTCTAAGTAAATCTTATCATTGGCCTGTCTGTTGTTAGGGCAATCTTTCTTGAAATGCCCTTTGTCTCCGCAGTCAAAACAACCTCGAATAGATCTTTGATCCTCATTATTCGTTCGGGTATCTTCGGTAAGCTTCCTTTTGTTCTTTCCAGACGACTCTACCTGAGTCTCTCTGTCAGGGTTTGCAAATTTTTCTAGTCTAGTGGCTTCTGTAACGAGTGCCAAGCCCATCTTACTTGCAGCTACAGTTGTTGGTGGCGTAGATGCTGTCATTAAGCTCATGACTTCTGGTGCCAGTTCCCAAATGAACTGTCCCAATTTCCTCATTTCTGGTTCCGCTAAGTGGGGAATAACTCGTGCCAAGTCATGAAGTCTTTGCATGTATCCCAACATTTTTGGACCTTCCATTATCAGGCTCTGGAATTCCCCTTCCAACTCCAGGGTTTCCTCTTTGGAGCAATACTTCTCATGCATCATTCCCTTCAGTTCATCCCATGATAATGCATATGCTGCGGTTTCACCCTTCATTTGAACCTGAAGGTACCACCATAGTCGAGCTCCATCTTGAAACAACTCAGAAACATATAGGACTTGTTGTTCTGGCGTACAACCACTCATTCGAAAGATGGAATCCATACTTTCAGTCCATTTTACAAAAGCCATGGCACCTCCAGTGCCGTCGAACTTCGGAGGCTTGTAGTTGAGGAAGTGCCAGTAGGAACAACCGTCATTCTCTGAGGTGCCTTTGCTAGGTTCGGAGCGTAGGGCCTCATGCTGTGATATAGCTGCAGCAATTATCTCTTGAAGTTGTGCCTCTGAGGTGGGCATGCGCATTTCGCGTCTTGGTGGCATCTTCTAAAAGAGGTTTCGCATAGGTTAGGTCGCAGCAGATAAAATGTACGTATGTATTCAACAATAATCAGCACATAACATCTCATGTTATCAATAAATCAGTCACATAACATCTCATGTCATAGATCATAAACCATAGATCAGAGATCACAAATGTTGAGAATGCTGCGATTGCATTACCACAAATCGAGACCACAATGTAAAGCTCACACGTACATAACTGTGTCATACAACAATAATGACTTAGTAGGGGACGACCCTAGGCAAGTCGTGCGATTGCTGGCCATTTTAAGAAATCTCTGGTCTGTCCATTTTCAAATTCCAGAACTTCACCTTAAGCTTCTGGGTTCCGGTCCTAGAACAACATTTCTTCTCAATCATTCCCTTGAGCTCGTCCCAACTCAGTGCATAAGCAGCATCTGTGCTAAGGGTCTGAACCTGAGGGTCCTACCTTGAGAGTGTGCCATCCAGAAATGACTCCGAGGTAAGGGTGACACTCTGTTGGGGCGAACCGTTAGTCATTCTTAGAATGGAGTCAATCTTTTCAGACCAACGAACAAAAGCAATGGCGCCTCCTGTTCCGTCGCAGTTCAAGGCCTGCAGTTCAGGAGTTGCTCATAGGTGCAGATAATTGGAAGGTTACTTCCACTAGTGCCATTGCTGTGCTAAAAGCGGAGGGCTTTATGTCATGCAATTGCCTGGGAGATGCGTTTTGCAGCTCGGCTTCTATCCTTTGCAACGTACTGGTGTTTGTGTCACGCCTGGGTGGCATCCTCTTTTGCCGAAGTGGTATGAAGCAGGTTAGACAACATTTCATTGGTCTATGAGATACATAGCACCATAAGCCATCATGTAGTCACCCAATTTCACACGAAGATATATTCAATGTGTAGGTGAGGAAATAAATTCTGAGCCTTCACACAGGCTCGCCAATGGCTTGTTGCTTGAAGTAGAATGAATTCGAGGCTTCATCGCCTTGGTCATTCGTGTTCGAGTTATTTCCTGCTATATTGGTTTTCATTAGCTTGACCCGCAGAGTCAACCAGGATTTCTGTGCACTACAAGTTGTTATTACGTGGGCCCCCGTAATAATAAATTGTCTTGCACAGTTACCCCACGTTTTCTCTCGTCCAAGCAGGAGATTCAACCAAGGAGCGACAGCAGGTGCATTGGCATGAACAAGGTCATGCTCTAATGCGGGGTCAAGAGCAATGCCTGGCTCAGGGCCACGGCTGGCTCTGGATCAACAAATCCTATCTCAAAATCAGCTGGATCAACCATCACAGGGGGTTACAGGATCCTCCAATGGCTGGCCTAAGCGTATGAACTCAGGGTCATGGTCTGGATCAAAACCAGGTGGAGGAACAAGATCATCCTCAATACTGTGATCAAACTCAAGCTGTGTGAGGGAATCGGTGCAGCTGATGATGCCGTATCAGGGTCGGCGTCGAGTGAATGGTGCTGCACTCCCTATATATGCGAAAAGGCGGATGTCAGGAACTCAAATGAGTCTGGGACAGGGGGATAGGCATAAGTTTCCCCTGCAGGAGCGTCCGCAAGCAGTAGGTTAATTCCAGCAGCAATAAGGCCTCGCCCTCAAATGGGTCCTCTTTCTAGTAGGTCGTTATCGTCGTCAGAGGCCACGTCAGGGGGGCATATCAACAATAGGGTAAGCGGCAAGGGGCACGGGAACAAGGATCACCACGAGTGGCAAATTCCCAACAAGATGGCCATCAGTAGGCACTGCTACGACATTAGGCAGCGCAAAGGGGCTGAAAGTCGTCGTCGTCTATGCCGGTAGTATCGGAAATGTATACCTCGTGCTCTGCTGCAACTATGTCGTCTGACACTATGGCCATGGGATTCGTAGTGCCCATCCTTCTAGTACATGGTGAAAGCATGACGTTTGTAACACAAACATATATACGTATAATAATCAATCATATATTCATATGAACATGTAAGTCAACAATAAACAATCAAATAATTCTCCTAGTCCCACTAGCCTCCCAGTCTCCTAGACTGACACTCCTAGTCCCACTAGCCAAATTCCTCCCAGTCTTTAAGACTGCTCTATCATCCACCTCGACCTCTTAGATCGAGCCTCGGCCTCCAAGACCGAGCCTCAGCCTCCAAGACTGAGCCTAAAAACAACAAACATCTACCTCGATCTCTAAGATCGAGCCTCGGCCTCCAAGACCGAGCCTCAGCCTCCAAGACTGAGCCTAACATAACATCTACCTCGATCTCTAAGATCGAGCCTCGGCCTCCAAGACCGAGCCTCAGTCTTCAGGACTGAGCCTAATAATGAATAAATGAAATGTGCTCAACATTTGTTTGTAAAAACGTTTTGGATCTGGACTTAAGTGGTATGCAGAAAATGTTTTCGTGAGAGCCCTAGTGATCATAGTCTAGACTCGAGAAGGAATCCTAGTTCGCTATGATCAGAGCTCTGATACCAAGCTGTCACACCCTGGCTTTGCGGAAGCGTGGTTAATTTGGTGTGACTTCTTAATACCATAGCTTAACCATAACAAGCTATATGAATTTAAAATCATGCAAAGTCATCCATTGAAAATAAAATTGTCAAACATTGTCTGAATGGGTAAACACCCAACAACCATTACTTGTCTTAAACAGTACAACTACTACCATAATGCAATCATAAATAAACATGGTTCAGGGGCTATGGCTTGTCCAGGAAAGAGCCATAAGCCTTGAACCCGGATGACTCTGAATCTAAATGCAGCGGGAAATCCTGCTAAACCGTGCCAGATCCTTAATTCCCTGAAATACATGTAAGTTGAAAAATCAACAATAATGTTGAGCGAGTTCATGCGAAAGTGAGTAAATAAACCTTTATCTTTATCAAAAACCCTGGTATGTAGCAAACAAGGAAATAAAAGAGATCACCAATGGGTTGCAAGTCCACTGATATGTGTGATGTGCAAGTAGGGATGACTCAAACCTAGCGGATTTATGCGTCGGGCACTAAGTCACCCCGAGGTCCGTTCAGCTGGACCTGGGGCTGGGCTCGCTACACCCAGATAGATCTACCGCTCCTGTCCCTCGGTCCTCAACGAGGATTAATGGCCTCAAGTTTCTGCCTACCCACTCACATGATCTAAGTAATAACCCTCCTTATGCTAACCATACCATGTATAACATATCCATAATCATTGTAACATGTATTTCACCCCCGCAGTTTATAAAACTGAAAACAGTTAAGAGAAAAGGGGGACATGAACTCACAGTGAGTGCGTCACAATACCAAGTAATCCAAATATCCAACTGCTGCGCAACGACCTACATGTGCTAATTCTATTAGACGGATGGCCGTGCCTTAGCTTCATAGATTATATTTTTGGGAAACAGTTAGACAACCGTTCCGTATATATGTTTGATACGCATTCTCCTTCCCAAGGATGGGGGATTTAAATACATGTGTATTTATATCATTTTATTAAGTCCCACCTAATATATTTTATTTCTTATTCCAAAATATATTCATTTTTCTCAAAAACAATATATTTCCTTTTCCACATAATATTTTCCCAAAATAATATTTTGACAACACATGCGCTTATGAATATTTCCGAATAAAGCGTAAGTTACGTTTTAACGATTAAGTGGTAATGATAATCACCGTTGTAATTTATATTCTTGACGTACAAGCGTTTGCATTATTTCGGGCTTGACAAGGTTAGTAAATATTATTTTTACTCTAAAAATAATATTTATACATTTTCACAAAATAATCATAAACAGTGAGGTGGCAAAATATATTTACCGAATATATGCTTATCACGCTTAGTTTTGTGAAAAATCCCACCTCCGATTATTTATAAATAAAGTTGTGGCGAAATATATTTGAAAACATGTCAAAGTAGTCTAACACTTGTAAATAATTCTAAGTGTTAGATTTTTAGAAAATTTCGCCAGAGTTTCCCCTGTAACTGGAGGTGGCCACGCTTTCAAGCGTATCATTTTCTTTTACAAAATCATCTCAACAATTTATCAAATCAACCGAATCAATTTTTAACACTTCAAATAGAAGACTAGTATGTAAAACCGCGTCGTTGCATGAACTTGTAGTTTTTACAAAAACTACGGTGTAGATCCCGTTATATTTAGTGGATCTATACATAACATAATTTAGTCTTGTAAAACCTCGTTTTTAGATAACAACTTACTTCTTACAACTTCCCGACAATTTTTGTAAAAGTTGTTATTTCGTCGGATCTTTCATTCTACAAGTGTTTCTACACTTGTAGTTTATAAAAATCATACTTGTTAACACTTTATGAAAACATGACTTTCTCGACACCCGGTCCTACGAATATACCACTTGTACATCCGTAGATCGGCTTGTTTTAAATACTATTTTTCATGTTTAAAACATTTTTACACAAGTTCATGTTTCCCGTGTGGTGGAGTTTCACCTTTTAACCCTTGTACCAAAGAAACCAGTGTATGTCAAGATACGTGATCCTAACAAAGTCGGGTTAAACGATGATGAGAGCCACCACATCATAGATCGGGCCATAAAAACCAACATATTCAAATACTACAACATTTACACGCGTTTTGAGCTTTTATCCAACGATATACGCATTTTAGTAGACTTTTTAGATTCATCAAGCGGGTTACCGACATTCAACCGACAAAAATCCTTTTAACCACTTTAGACATGACTAAAAACGAGTTTTAAACATTATACCTCTAGCTCGGGGCTAGGGAAGATTCTAGTCGAAAACTGCGTGGATAAAAGCTAACGGTAGAGGTCCTTGGCGTTCCGCTTGTTCCAAGCTTCGTTGTACGTGATCACCGAGACTTGTATGCACTTGGAATGGAGAGATCAAAAACCGAAGCGGATGGATGGTGATGGGGGGTGTTCGGCCGTGAGGTGTTCAAGGGGAGGGAGAGAGAGATTTTTGTGAAGTGTGTGTAAATGTGTGAGAGAGAGAGGGGGTATTTATAGAGAAATGTGCCTCGATAATCGCGAAATCTAATTAAATATAATAAGGGACGTACCCTCGTGTCACATCACCTTGGCCGATTCCATTAGAATGTAATGGCATCCGGTTCGTTTCCGATCGTTCAGTTACGGTTCAGTTATGTTAAGTGCGTTACTTAAAGGTCTAACCCCGTTAGTTGTTAAATGCATTAAAAAGCGGGTGTTAGGGTAATCAGGGACCCTAACTGGCTCAGAAAAATACTAATAATATTTTTGACAATATTTTTATGTTCCGGGTGTAGTCCGGTTGTTCGGTCGGATAGTAATCCGTTAAAGTGCTTAAGATATCCGTTAAGCGTCATAAATAATATTTTTAGCGACACAATTTATTTTGCAAAGTGTCGGGAATAATTCCTCATATTTTGGCACTTTATTAATTAGCTAGAAGCTAGTGTGTTGATAAAAGTGCTGTGTCCCGTGCTTAAAGTATGTTTTAGGCACATCCAAATCTCTATATCTTATTCCTAGAGACGTAATCATACAACCCTTGTATCCCTACACACACTATGGGTGTAGTAAAATAATTCTGGCTCATTCAGGCCTTTAGAGGCAGTGTTTGCCTGATGCTGGCTATACCAGCAAGTTCACTGTGTATCCGTTTAGTGCTACTGTGCTTTTGTGCATCATGTTTGTCACTAAGGTTCAGTAAATAAGTAGTGTAGTGACAGGAATATCAAAGTATGATGCAGATATGTACAAGTACCAATAATCAAGTAGTAGTTTATCAGCAAACTCAGTAGGGCACAGTAATTAGGCAACAATTAATAGTTAATTAAGTCGTACGGATACCTGGTTTGGTGAGGGTTGTCACATATAAAGTGGAGAAACTTGCTAGGATCTATATCGATGAGATTATATGCCGTCATGGCATTCCTCTTGAAATAATCTCTGACCGTGATGGTCGTTTTACTTCACGCCTTTGGCAAACATTTCAGTCCGCTATGGGTTCGCACTTGAATCTTAGCACGGCCTTCCATCCTCAGACGGATGGACAGATCGAGCGTACTATTCAGACCCTGGATGACATGCTCCATTCTTGTGTTATCGACTTTGGTGGTAACTGGGATATACATTTACCATTGATAGAATTTTCGTACAGCAATAGCTACCATTCCAGTATCCAGATGGCTCCTTTCGAAGCTCTGTACGGACGGAAATGCTGATCTCCTATCAGTTGGCATGAGGTTGGGGAGAAGCAGTTCACTGGCCCTGAGATTATTCAAGAAACAACGGATAAGATTCTTCAGATCCGTGATAACTTAATTGTGACACCTGTGTCACCGCGACCATCAAACAAATACCAAGCCGATGAAATATTGTATTTCATACTTGGGATCTTGTATAAATATGTGTATCTTTTGCACATATCAATTCTTGTTCATTTTCAAACTTTATATCGCTTTCTGGAGAATTATACGCAAACTGGTGCGTAAACGTACTCAGTTTGAATGCGACAAATACTCCGGAACACCAACATATACTTAACATACCTTAAATAACATTTACATAACTTAGAAATAAGTTTTGAAGGCTTTGGTATGGCAAAAACAAGTTAATTCGCTTACAGGGACTAAACTTGATAAACTGCGAAAGTATGCCGATTCGTACTAAAACAGACATTTCGGAACATGCCCATAAGTTAAACATGCCATAAATATCCTCTCCATAGCTTAGAAATAAGCTTTGAGGTGTTCGGTGTGCTAAAATAAACTTTTGGATCATTCAGGGACTAAAAGTGTCAAAAAGTGCATAAGTTTGCACTTTCGCGCATAACTTACGTTCTGAATACATCCGTACATCCAAAAATTTATGTAAGCATCCTAATATTATGCCTTAGTGTTTAGCATGAGAAAAATCCATTCGTCGCGTCATTTGGATCGTTTTTCGCGCTTATGCGCATTCCGTCGTAATTAAGCGAACATCGCGATCGTACGAACAAACGAACCAACATCCGGCATATTTTTGAGCATGTTTCATGTCCTCAATGTTTAAGCATCATTTTAGGGCCTTAGAAATGGCTTAACGGGCCTTAAACATGTCGGAAATGGCCCTAAACCACAACAGGGACCTAAACTGTCATTTATGAAACTTGTTTTCTGAACTGCACCTCCAGGCGACCCGCGTAAGCCTAGGGGCAACTCTCACGCGGGCCGCGTCAGCCCTGCAGATGCAGAAACTCGTTTTTCTTGCAAAATTTGGCCTTTCAAGCATCCAAGGGGCAATGCCTCTTCACAATCTCTGGGGTTAAGGTCACATTTTGATACCACAACATCTTGACAAGTGTACGAATGAGATCAAGGCACGATATTCAAGAAACGATCCTAACGGTCTTGCTTTTCCTATAAATACCCCCCCCCCCCCCCCATTTGGTGTAAAACCCATAAAATCTGATCTAAAGCTCTAAGTTGAGGCCTTTGCTTCATACCTGAGCTCCTGGATCGAGATTAGCTTTCGGGGACCCTTCGTAAGTGTTCTTTCGTTCTTTTAATCGCTTTCTAGTCCTAAAGTCAAACTATGTTTGACTTTCTGCGTTGACCAGCCTATGGTCAACACGAAGTTCGTTTGAACTTCATAACGTGAGCGTGATCACGATGGTTATAGTCCCTAGTGACTACACCTACTGATCACCACGTTATCTAGGCTCAGTGGCGAGTCGTAGTTTCGGCCAAAATATGCGTTCTTGCGTATTTTGTAACCAAACTACTCATAGGTTTCAAAACCGTTTGTTTTGATACCAAACCTGTTTTCTAAACTTAGTTAGGCATGTTCTAACACGCTTAGCTCGTCACTTTTAGTATAGTGCTTATATAGGGTCGTAAGGTAAGCGATCTAAACAATCGCTTATACTTTCGAACCCGACCCATTTGGTCGATCTTTAGGATCCGACCAAACACATTAGGTGACCATAGTTGTATAGGGAATAACCTTCCGAGGTTATACCTTATGGTCACGACGTTAGGCGTTCCAAGCGCATTTTTACGCAAACGACACGTTAAGGTAGCATAAGCTACCAAAATGGGTCGTAATGGGTCGTAAGCACTTAGGTTAAGTTTCACTTTAGTATGTGGGCTTTGTTAAACCATATTACACGAGTCTCCATACTCGTTTGGTTTACGAACCCGCATCCTGTCCAATCCTCCGATTTAGGTCCGTTATATTAACATAGTTACCTATATTAGGTGCCGTTTGATATCCGCGATCTCTAGCATTGTTTGGTTATAATACAAGGACTTCAGAGCAATCTCAGTTGAGTACATAGAACCCCATCTTTTTAATGCTTTCAAGGTGTCTATGTGAGTATATAGACCCCTCTGTTACTATTTTCCAAACTGTTTTGGGGTGAAACACATGTGCCTACTTGTTACTTTCATGCCTTCTTGTTTTCACATCATATACTTGCTATGTTCATTAGTACATTTATAGTACATGATTTCATTAGATTTATTGCTATGTATGCCCATTATGTGCATACTTAGTACATCACTTTGCAATACATTTCATGCTACGTACGCCCATTGTGTGCATACTTAGTACATTGTTTTACATTGCATTTCTGTTGCATATGCTCATCCAGCTTATGAACACATTATACTACATTTTGAACCGTTGTAACCATTTGACTATGTGAACCGTCTTAACCCTTTGATTACATGAACCGTTTGTAACCATTGAACCGTGTGAACCAGTTGTATCTGTTGACATGATTTACATTTGACAATAGACATTTGACTATACATAAACATTTCTACAATTGTTAAACATTTCATCTTGATGGTTTGGTTTGAGTAAGTGATCTAAGTAACGAGGCGTGTGTAATATGATACAAGCATGGTGGATACGCCGCTGGTACTTCCTATATATAAGTGTTTGTATGGTATTACATATCGTAGCGTTATTTGAATCATTTCAATTTGAGACATATAACATTTTATACAAATAACACACTTTTCACAAGACATTGATTTACAAACAACTTATCTTATACAAACTCATTTTACATGGTTATTCATTTAACCATTCATTATTCTCTTATTTATACATATCATCTGATCTTATCGTTTTTCAAATGATTTACAAGAAAAGCAAATTACAAGGTTCATGACTAAACATTTTCAAAAACCTATAAGTCATGAATTCTGTTTTCACAAAACCTATGTATCTCACAGGCATTTTTATGCTGACGTACCTATTTTCACATGTGTTTTCAGGAGATGATGCATAGGACTTATCAAGACATACTTAGGCGGACCTGTGCCTTAGTGACTTAAAACGAGACAAGAACTAGTTAATTTATGTTATGTACTCTTTGGTTCTTGTTTAAACAATGTAAACTTTCATGTTTGATTCATAAAACGAAACTTCATTTGGCATGGATTTGAATCAATTAATTCTGTTACAACACTCCCCGACGTTTCCGCCACGTTTTGTATGTTCTTCGTGGTCGGGGTGTGACAGAAAAGTTGGTATCAGAGCCGATGGTTATAGGGAATTAGGTTATTAGTAATGCTTTGACCTAGTCTATAACCTTCCTAGGACCCTAACGCGAGTTTACTTGCGTTTAGCTATAAAACAATACCGTCACCTATCCTTAGGCGACGACCATAACAAGAACATAAATTTCAAAACCGCTTTGATAACTAATCATCTGTTCTAGGATGATTGATTACTAGGTTTTGAACCCTCTGTTATAAGGTTTTGAACCCCTTTGAATTT
Organism: Helianthus annuus; assembly: GCF_002127325.2. Lineage (NCBI taxonomy): Eukaryota > Viridiplantae > Streptophyta > Magnoliopsida > Asterales > Asteraceae > Helianthus > Helianthus annuus. Next base: position 101,384,991 of record NC_035444.2, on the reverse strand, counting down.
TCAAAACTCTTGTCAAAGTTTTGGGTCCTAAATAGTGTGAACACGTGCAAACTGGAAGAGTGAATGCCTGTACCCTGGGTTTTCTGTCTAAGGCTAGAGTGTTCGTACAAATCCACATAATCGGACCAGTCACTCTTACCTGGGAACTCTTGGGGTGAGTGTCCACTTATAGGCAAGCATGTCTTCGCGACACACTATGAGGATCTATTTGCTTTGATTCAGCCTTTGTGTTGTTTGTTCGCTTCATGGTTCAAACAAATGACCATCAACCATGATTATGGTCATTGTAACATCCTATTCTTACCCAATGCCATTTCATTTGTTTTCTTTCTTGTTTCTCTTTTAGAATGCCTCCTCGATGCGAAAACCAGATAGCGACTGCCGAACTGGCAGAAATCATTGCGCAGCAAATGGCTGTTCAATACCCAAACCTCTTTGCTCAATGGAACCAAGCCAACAACAACAATAATGCCCCCTGCAACTTCAAGACGTTCAACTCGGCTAAGCCATCAAAGTTTTCTGGGTCTCAAGGAGCGACTGCACTTCTGCAATGGTTCGAGAGTTTAGAGAGCACCTTCAGACATGTTCAATGTCCAAACGAGCGAAAGGTAGAATTCGCATCTAGCGTCTTTGAGAAACGAGCTTTGACATGGTGGAATGGTGTGATGAGAGATGGGGGTGCCGATGTGGCACTGGCTCAAACATGGCAAGAGCTTCGAGCTCTGATGATGAAGGAATTCTGTCCTCGTCACGAGATCAGGGCCTTGGAAACGGAGTTCGACGATCTTAAGCAAGTTAGCGGTGAGCATCGAGCCTACACGGATCGTTATGAGGAGTTAAGTTTGTTATGCCCGAATATGGTTACACCTTTGGATAAGGCAATCGAAAAGTACATTGATGGCCTCCCTGACTCAATAGAAGACATTGTGACTGGTAGCAACCCTACTACAGTTAGACAGGCCATTGAGCTATCTGCAACCTTGACTGAATCAAAGATCAGGAAAGGTAAACTTTTCTGAAAAGCTGACAAGAAACCGGTCGGGGAATCGAACCCAATCGAGGAATCAAATACCATGGATGAACAGACTAAATCCCCTAAGAAGTCAAAGAAGCGAAAGGCTTCTCAGAACTTCGTCGTGGTCGCTCACAATGGTCAAGCCGTCCCCAACCAACCAGCTCAACCCCCTGCTAGAAAACCATACAATGGAACTGCACCCTTGTGCAACCAATGTAGCCTCCATCATCACGCCAATGTACAGTGCCGCAAATGCCAAGCTTGTGGACTTATAGGCCACACAGCAAGAGTCTGCCCAGCTGCAGCTGCGCCAAACCCAGCTGGCAACAATCCTGCTCAAGGTCGTTTTCTACCAGGTTCTTGTTTCAACTGTGGCGAGATGGGTCATTTTCGAAGAAATTGCCCAAAGCTTGCTAATGCAAATCCAGCACAGGGATGAGCATCTGACTGACTAGAAGACAACATCGTTTAGAAATAATCACGTCTTATGTATTATTTTCTTTTGTTGTCAAGGTCCAAGAAACGGTTGTTATCGTTGTTTATAAATAAATCTATTATTTACATTGCAATGTATTTATGTGGTTGCATGTATAAACAACATATCCCTTACAATACCGACAATCAAGGAACCGTATTCCTTGAAGAACAAACTACCCCCAAAATTCTCCCATTCTATGATCTCTTGCGTTTTCCACGAAATTCCTAAGTACCCGTTTCTTCTAAGGAAACAAAGTACAAAGCGCAAGTTACAACACGAGACGAATACCCAAATACCACTGTAAATCCTTAATAGGGTACCTAGCGGTATTTCCGTAAATCCTAAAATTGATGAGTCCCTTAATTCGAATATTACGTTTCTTTGAAAACAAAATCGAATTTTTGGGAGATCTTCCTATCTTTTCAGATAGATCCCAGAGGACATTGTAGCCCATCGACAGGTTTCCATGTCCATTCTCAATCGATAACAAATTAATAAAAAATTAATAACCAAGTTAAACAACTATGTGATTATATGCTTATGTGTTCCTTTTTTGGTGTAATCCAAGTTTTTGTTATCCAAATCCTCGTAGAATCTTCCATATCTACGAATAAGGGATTATAATAGAATACCCAAAGTTACTACATAAAATCCTTAATGGACTTCCACGTTGTAGTTAAGTCCCTTGGATTATAAAGTACTACTCCATAATTAGACCCCTTGAGTGGTCTACTTAAACAGATTGACCCGAAAATCTGGTTTGGAAAATCATGTGATGATATAGCTGGAAAGACTCCTTGGTGGTCAAATTAAAGAGATCATCTGTCGATCTAATTAAAGGGACCCTATGGTAGTCTAGTCACCCTCATCACAGGTTTGATTTTCCTCCCCTAAACATTACAAGACAAACTGTGCGAACTATGCAAGGAATTACGTAATTATGGATGCATACATAACTATGGAATTTAGTGCACAGAAATCACAGCAAGTTCTGTCATGTGTCTAGAGTTAACCCTATTCATTTCCAACTCTGATGAAGCAACCGTTGAAAATGACTCTGTTAGTTCATTTTCGTTTCTGAAGATTTATCCGTTGAGGAAATGAATATCCGTTGTGTAATCCATCATTTCCAACTCTGATGAAGCAACCGTTGAAAATGACTCTGTTAGTTCATTTTCGTTTCTGAAGATTTAACCGTTGAGGAAATGAATATCTGTTGTGTAATCCTTCATTTCCAACTCTGAGGAAGCAACCAATGACTTCGTTAGTTCATTTTCGTTTCTAAAAGATTTATCTGTTGAGGAAATGAATATCCGTTGTGTAATCCTTCATTTCCATTTCTGATGAAGCAACCATTGAAAATGACTCCGTCTGTTCATTTTTCGTTTCTGAATATTTGTCCTTTGAGGACATGAACATTCGTTTGCTTATTCCGTCATTTCCATTTCTGAAGAATACTCGTTGACGAAAATGACTCCGCCTGTTCATTTTCGTTTCTGAAGAATGACCGTTAAGGAAATGACAGGATATTGCCTTGCATATCGCTGGTGGTTATTTGGCAAAGTCACAAATAGACTCCTACGAATAAATTTCGGGACGAAATTTCCTAAAGTAGGGGAGACTGTGACACCTGTGTCACCGCGACCATCAAATAAATACCAAGCCGATGAAATATTGTATTTCATACTTGGAATCTTGTATAAATATGTGTATCTTTTGCACATATCAATTCATGTTCAGTTTCAAACTTTATATCGCTTTCTGGAGAATTATACGCAAACTAGTGCGTAAACGTACTCAGTTTGAATGCGACAAATACTCCGGAACACCAACATATACTTAACATACCTTAAATAACCTTTACATAACTTAGAAATAAGTTTTGAAGGCTTTGGTATGGCAAAAACAAGTTAATTCGCTTACAGGGACTAAACTTGACAAACTGTGAAAGTATGCCGATTCGTACTAAAACAGACATTTCGGAACATGCCCATAAGTTAAACATGCCATAAATATCCTCTCCATAGCTTAGAAATAAGCTTTGAGGTGTTCGGTGTGCTAAAATAAACTTTTTGATCATTCAGGGACTAAAAGTGTCAAAAAGTGCATAAGTTTGCACTTTCGCGCATAACTTACGTTCTGAATACATCCGGCCATCCAAAAATATATGTAAGCATCCTAATATTATGCCTTGGTGTTTGGCATGAGAAAAATCCATTCGTCGTGTCATTTGGATCGTTTTTCGCGCTTATGCGCATTCCGTCGTAATTAAGCGAACATCGCGATCGTACGACCAAACGAACCAACATCCGGCATATTTTTGAGCATGTTTCATGTCCTCAATGTTTAAGCATCATTTTAGGGCCTTAAAAATGGCTTAGCGGGCCTTAAACATGTCAGAAATGGCCCTAAACCACAACAGGGACCTAAACTGTCATTTATGAAAATTGTTTTCTGAACTGCACCTCCAGGCGACCCGCGTAAGCCTAGGGGCAACTCTCACGCGGGCCGCGTCAGCCCTGCAGATGCAGAAACTCATTTTTCTTGCAAAATTTGGCCTTTCAAGCATCCAAGGGGCAATGCCTCTTCCCAATCTCTAGGGTTAAGGTCACATTTTGATACCACAACATCTTGACAAGTGTACGAATGAGATCAAGGCACGATATTCAAGAAACGATCCTAACGGTCTTGCTTTTCCTATAAATACCCCCCCCCCATTTGGTGTAAAACCCACAAAATCTGATCTAAAGCTCTAAGTTGAAGCCTTTGCTTCATACCTGAGCTCCTGGATCGAGATTAGCTTTCGGGGACCCTTCGTAAGTGTTCTTTCGTTCTTTTAATTGCTTTCTAGTCCTAAAGTCAAACTATGTTTGACTTTCTGCGTTGACCAGCCTATGGTCAACATGAAGTTCGTTTGAACTTCATAACGTGAGCGTGATCACGATGGTTATAGTCCCTAGTGACTACACCTACTGATCACCACGTTATCTAGGCTCAGTGGCGAGTCGTAGTTTCGGCCAAAATATGCGTTCTTGCGTATTTTGTAACCAAACTACTCATAGGTATCAAAACCGTTTGTTTTGATACCAAACCTGTTTTCTAAACTTAGTTAGGCATGTTCTAACACGCTTAGCTCGTCACTTTTAGTATAGTGCTTATATAGGGTCGTAAGGTAAGCGATCTAAACAATCGCTTATACTTTCGAACCCGACCCATTTGGTCAATCTTTAGGATCCGACCAAACACATTAGGTGACCATAGTTGTATAGGGAATAACCTTCCGAGGTTATACCTTATGGTCACGACGTTAGGCGTTCCAAGCGCGTTTTTACGCAAACGACACGTTAAGGTAGCATAAGCTACCAAAACGGGTCGTAATGGGTCGTACGCACTTAGGTTAAGTTTCACTTTAGTATGTGGGCTTTGTTAAACCATATTACACGAGTCTCCATACTCGTTTGGTTTACGAACCCGCATCCTGTCCCATCCTCCGATTTAGGTCCGGTATATTAACATAGTTACCTATATTAGGTGTCGTTTGATATCCGCGATCTCTAGCATTGTTTGGTTGTTATACAAGGACTTCAAAGCAATCTCAGGTGAGTACATAGAACCCCATCTTTTAAATGCTTTCAAGGTGTCTATGTGAGTACATAGACCCCTCTGTTACTATTTTCCAAACTGTTTTGGGGTGAAACACATGTGCCTACTTGTTACTTTCATGCCTTCTTGTTTTCACATCATATACTTGCTATGTTCATTAGTACATTTATAGTACATGATTTCATTACATTTATTGCTATGTATGCCCCTTGTGTGCATACTTAGTACATCACTTTGCAATACATTTCATGCTACGTACGCCCATTGTGTGCATACTTAGTACATTGTTTTACATTGCATTTCTGGTGCATATGCTCATCCAGCTTATGAACACATTATACTACATTTTCAACCGTTGTAACCATTTGACTATGTGAACCGTCTTAACCCTTTGATTACATGAACCGTTTGTAACCATTGAACCGTGTGAACCAGTTGTATCTGTTGACATGATTTACATTTAACAATAGACATTTGACTATACATAAACATTTCTACAATTGTTAAACATTTCATCTTGATGGTTTGGTTTGAGTAAGTGATCTAAGTAACGAGGCGTGTGTAATATGATACAAGCATGGTGGATACGCCGCTGGTACTTCCTATATATTAGTGTTTGTATGGTATTACATATCGTAGCGTTATTTGAATCATTTTAATTTGAGACATATAACATTTTATACAAATAACACACTTTTCACAAGACATTGATTTACAAACAACTTATCTTATACAAACTCATTTTACATGGTTATTCATTTAACCATTCATTATTCTCTTATTTATACATATCATCTGATCTTATCGTTTTTCAAATGATTTACAAGAAAAGCAAATTACAAGGTTCATGACTAAACATTTTCTCAAACCTATAAGTCATGAATTCTGTTTTCACAAAACCTATGTATCTCACAGGCATTTTTATGCTGACGTACCTATTTTCACATGTGTTTTCAGGAGATGATGCATAGGACTTATCAAGACATACTTAGGCGGACCTGTGCCTTAGTGACTTAAAACAAGACAAGAACTAGTTAATTTATGTTATGTACTCTTTGGTTCTTGTTTAAACAATGTAAACTTTCATGTTTGATTAATAAAACGAAACTTCATTTGCCATGGATTTGAATCAATTAATTCTGTTACAACACTCCCCGACGTTTCCGCCACGTTTTGTATGTTCTTCGTGGTCAGGGTGTGACATTGATCAAGGCTAGGAGCAGACAAAAGAGCTATGCTGATAAAAGGCGCAAGCCTCCGGAAGTTGTTGTTGGTGACCGAGTTCTACTCAACGTATCTCCCTGGAAGGGAGTGGTTCGTTTTGGTAAGAAGGAAAAGCTCGCTCCTCGATATGCAGGTCCTTTCGTGATACTTGAAAGGATTGGCAAGGAGGCGTATCGACTCAACCTGCCCCAAGAACTAAACAATGTGCACCCGGTGTTCCATGTGTCTAATCTACGTAAATGCCTAGCCGATGAGGAACTGCAGGTTCCCTTGAAGACTTGCAAATAAATGAAGCCGTTCAATTTGTGGAGAAACCGGTCGAAATCATGGACCAAGCTGTCAAGCGTCTGAGGCACAGCAAAATTTCCATTGTTAAGGTTCGATGGGAAGGAAAGTGTGGTGCCGAATTCACATGGGAGTTGAAAAGTGATATGAAGGCCAAGTATCCGCAGCTCTTCGAACAGTCTTCATCTAAGATTTCGGGGACGAAATCTCCTAAAGGAGGGGAGACTGTAACGCCCAGCGTCCCTAAACTTTAGGATTTTTTCAAGATTAGTCCCTAAAGTTTGTCTATTTGTCATTTTAACCCCTGATCTATGTGGAAGTCTATGTTATATACTTGAAATGCCTAAACCTACGTGTGGAATGCCTATATTTTTGGAATGCCTATGTCTATATACTTGGAATGCCTAACTCTATATTTGAAATGTCTAAATCTATGTTGGAATGTCTAAATCTATGATGGAATGCCTAAATCTACGTTTGTAATGTCTAAATCTATTTGGTGCTTGACTCTTTAGACTCGTAAAACTTAATTCTTGGTTGAACGAGAGACTGGAGCCTTGTCACTGGCGGAATCTATTAATATCTGGAACTTTTGATGTTTTATGATGTAATCTAGTTATTCTATGATACGCAAACACTTAATCTAACTCGCAAAACGAATCAAAGACGGGAACGCAGAAAGATTGGATTGGCCAGAGTGGCAATCCGATCGGATTGCCACCCTGTCGGATGACCACCCTATCAGATGACCACCCTATCGGATGGCCACCCTATCGGATGACTACCCTATCGGATGAACACCCTATCGGATGACCACCCTATCGGATAGCCACCCTATCCAAGCCAAACCGCCTCAAGTCCCTTCCACGCTATAAATAGGCATGTCACATCACTTTATTCCCTGATGTGACAGCCCTATTCGACAAGACGCACGCATACTACATTTTCTCCATTTCCTTGGTGATTTCGGTACGTTTCAAGCTAGATTCTTGCACTTTCTCGATCTATACCTCATCCTCTACCTGATTCACCTTTGAAATCACACTTTTCACCGTGAAATCTCTCAGATCTGAGATCTTAAGGATGATGTCATCATGGTGGTTTGTACAAACTGTCATATGAGGTCATCCTTGGTGAGATCTAGCTAAGATCTAAGAGATTCCATGCATTTATCACTAAATCCAACCTAAATCTAGGTATTTTCATGATAAAACTTAAGTTTCTTCTTCTTCTTCAACTTTTGCTCTAAATGGTGAGATCTGGTCCTGAACGGACTATAGACTTGATTATTAGTCTAGAGTCGGCTTAAGGATGGATTTCCACCAGAGAATGAAGGCCAGAAAACGGAGTTGGACATAAACGTCATCACGGACAGTAACTGATCAGACTGGGGTGGTTCCCACCCGACCGGAACGGTTGTGCAACGATGAGTTTACCATTGTCACAACATGTACCTTGCCGTCATCATTAAACTTAGGATGGCCACCCTATCGGATGACCACCCTATCGGATGGCCACCCTATCGAATGACCACCCTATCGGATGGCCACCCTATCGAATGGCCACCCTATCAAATGACCACCCTATCGGATGGCCACCCTATCGGATGACCACCCTATCGGACAGCCATCTGATCCAATGACAGTTTCCAACACTTTGCGTAATCTGATTATTATGCCTGACTCTTATCCTATTGTAATCTAAATCAGGCTAATTCTAAAAGAGCTCCCTTTGATCCAATAACAGTTGCGACTGTTAAGCAATCACTGTGAGTATACTCAATCCCCTTTTACTTTAAACTTTGGGGTGTAACATGTATTCTATTACACTACATACTTTTGGCAATCTAAACTCTATCCTATGTGTTTGTGAAAACTTGTGCATTCTAGTATTCTATTTGTGCTATGTGACGTTTAATCCAGGGTGTTTAGTTCCTCCTTAACAATAGTAGCGCTATAGGAGATGCACCTCTCCCATTATTCTCGGGGGGTATTGTTAGGAGGATTCTAGTTTACCTTTAGTCTTGGGTAAACACCAAAGCATCGGGATACTTGGGCTATCACTGCGTGGACTGCGACACTAGCACGGCTGAAACTACTTTTATTACTTACATTGTGGATATGAGTTGTTTTAAATCTATTATTCTATTATCAAACTTGTATACTCGCCAATACTTTTGTATTGATATTTTAATACATGTTGCAGGCTGATAGGTTGCTATGGAACTTTGGAAATCAAGATAGGAGATGCCTAGAAACGTCGCCTTAATAATTTAGACTTTTGAACAATTTCATTTGGTGATGTAATCTTGATGATGCTTGATTTTGTTGTTAGACAATTATTATGAAATCTATTTAATGATTATCGAAACATTTAGTGTTATGGAAATCTCATGAGCAATCTTAATGCCTAGTGCTCGCACCCCGATGTTTTCGCCATCAGTTGGAGTGTGACACTTAACTTGCGTTTAACGTTCGCGATTCGATTGCGATAGAGTTTCGATTGCGTTTCGATTATTCACCACACATAAACATAAATAAACATGCACAAGTGTCACACCCCGACCACGTAAAATATCAAATCGTGGCGGAAACGTCGGGGAGTGTTGTAACAGAATTATTGTTCCACAACCAAGGTAATTAAAATAATATTTTATTCATCACCCAAGGGTGGAATACATCGTTCAAAACAAGAACCAACATGTTACATTGTCTTAAAACTACTGAAATAAAGAGTACATAACGTCATTAAACTAAGTCTAGCTCTGTTTTATGTCACTAAGGCCCGAGTCCACCCTAGCGTGTCACGATCATCATCCTATGCATTAGCTCCTGAAACACATGTGAAAATAGGTACGTCAGCATAAAAATGTCTGTGAGATACATAGGTTTTGTGAAAATAGGATTCATGACTTAGGTTTAAGAAAATGTTTAATGAAAACTTGTCATGAATCCATTTTGCTTATAAAATGTTTGAAAAGTGATAACAAATCAGTTAATATGTATGTATATAAAAGAGTGATGTATGGTTAAAAGAATAACCAAGTAAAAATAAGTTGTATGAAATAAATTGTTTTGAAAAACGAAGTCTTGTGAAAAATATGTTATTTGCAAAAATGTATAAGTCCGAAATCGAATGATTTAAATAAAGGTATGTCATGTAATACAATACAAGCACTTATATATAGGAAGTACCAGCGGCGTATCCACCATGCTTGTAGCATACTACACACATATCGTTACTTAAGTCACTTAAACAAACCACCAAAGTATATAGTCCATGTTTAAACCAACCATCAAATGTTCTTGTCTAAACCATTATCATATGTTTAAAACCCAAAATGTAGTCATGTAGTTAAGTGTAAACAAAAGTTATGTATGGTAAGTAACAAAACGAGAATACTTAACCATAAGTAAAAAGGAACAAAACAAGTATTTTGAATAAATCAAAAAGTCATGTTTTGCCCAGTAAAAGCTTGTTTTATTGATACAAACATTTATGTGGTAAGTTAACGCATTACATTCAAGCCTTGAGACAGCAGGATAACCTTAGAGTAAAGGTTATCAAAGTAAAATGTTTTCGGATTCAGTCATTCCTTTCATCCAAACCAACCCAGGATGTCAGGAACGGGATTTGTCAAGTCCTATGGTACCATTACTTACTACCGAGCGGCGTAGCTAATGTTAATGAATGTAGTAAAGAACCGTTTATGCAAACCAAATGTCATACCAAATGTAAACAAGTTATATGAAAACAATGTACTAAGTATGCTAAGTAAACATACAAAGCAGAAAAGTCATGTAAAACAATGTGCTAATATGCCATGTAAACATATATCGCAAAGTAATGTAATGTAAATCAATGTGCTAGCATGTTTAAGTAAACATACATAGCAAAACATAATGAAATCATGTACTAATAGTGTACTAATGAACATAGCAAGTATAAGTTGTGAAAACATGGAAAGCATGAAAGTAACAAGTAGGCACATGTGTTTCACCCCAAAATGTTTGAAAAACAGTAAAAGAGGGGTCTATGTACTCACTTGAGATTGCTTAGAAGTCATAGGATAACCACCAAGCAATGCTAGAAGATCACGGAATCAAACGGCACCTATATAGGTATCTACATTAATAAACGGACCTATCGGAGGATCGGGTAGTACGAGGGTTCGTAAACCAAATAAGTATGGGAACTTAAAGTATAGGGAACTTGAAACATGCTCAAAAATATGCCGGATGTCGGTTCGTTTGGCCGTACGATTGCGTTGTTCGGTTAATTACGACGGAAGTCGTAACGGACGCAAAAATGGTCCAAATTGCGCGACGATTGGATTTTTGACAAGATAATCACTAAAACATAATATTTTAATGATTACATAAATTTTTGGATGTCCAGATGTATTCAGAACGTAAGTTATGCGCGAAAATGCAAACTTATGCACTTTTTTACGCTTTTAGTCCCTGAATGACCCAAAAGTTTATTTTAGCACGCCGAACCCCTCAAAGCCTATTTCTAAGCTATGTAAAGGATATTTAGGGTGTGTTTAACTTATGGGCATGTTTCGGAGTGTTCGTTACAGTTCAAATCGGCATACTTTCGCAGTTTGTCAATTTTAGTCCCTGTAAGCGAAATAACTTGATTTCGGCATACCAAACCTTCTAAAACTTATTTCTAAGTTATGTAAAGGTTATTTAAGGTATGTCAAGCCTAAATTGATGTTCCGGAGTATTTTTTGCGTTAAACTGGTTGCGTTTTCGCATCAGTTTGCGCATAATTCTCCAGAAAGCGATATAGAGTTTGAAATCGAATAAAAGTCAAAACATGAAAAACCTCAAACACAAATAAACAAACATTGGGATCAAATAACTTTATTTCATTGATAACTGAACTGTTTATAATGATTACAAGCACAGATGTCGCAGTCTCCCCTACTTGCGGAAATTTCGTCCCGAAATTTGTTTAGAGGAAACTCGTGAGAATAGATGTGGATACTTCGCCTTCATTTGATCTTCACGTTCCCAAGTAAACTCAGGTCCACGTTTAGATTCCCAGCGAACTTTAACCAACGGAATGCGCTTGCGTTTAAGCCATTTGACTTCACGATCCATAATTTCCACAGGTTTCTCAACAAAATGTAGTGTTTTATCAACACGGATTTCGTCAATTGGTATGTGGAGTTTCTCATCAGCTAAACACTTTTTGAGATTGGATACGTGGAAAGTAGGATGAACATTTCCAAGTTCGGGAGGTAATGCAAGTCTGTAGGCTACCTTACCGATTCTTTCGACGATCTTGAATGGTCCAACGTATCTAGGTGCAAGTTTTCCCTTCTTTCCAAATCTGATCACACCTTTCCAAGGTGAGACCTTGAGTAATACACGATCACCGACTTGAAATTCCAAGGGCTTGCGTCGTCGGTCCGCGTAACTCTTTTGACGGCTTCGAGCTGCCTGTAAGTTATCACGAACTTTCTTAACCTTGCCAGTTGTCTTTAGAATGAGGTCAGGTCCAGTGAGCTAAGCCTCAGCGATCTCATTCCATCAGACTGGTGAACGACATTTTCGACCATAGAGACCCTCGAAAGGAGCCATGTTGATGCTGGAGTGATAACTATTGTTGTAGGAGAATTCAATCAATGGAAGATGTGAATCCCAACTACCACCAAAATCGATCACACAAGCTCTAAGCATATCCTCCAAAGTCTGGATTGTTCTTTTAGTTTGGCCATCTGTTTGTGGATGATATGCTGTGCTTAGATTTAGTTGGGTCCCCATAGCAGATTGCATGGTTCTCCAAAAACGAGAGGAGAAGCGAGCATCTCTATCAGAAATAATGTTCAAAGGAACACCATTTCGAGATACAATTTCATCCACATAGATTTTGGCCAGATCTTCAGCAGATAGATTCTCACGGATTGGTAGAAAATGCGATGACTTTGTAAGACGATCAACAACTACCCAGATGGCATCATGACCTTTCTTAGTGCGCGGGAGTTTAGTGATGAGATCCATAGCAATGTTTTCCCATTTCCAAACTGGGATCTCTGGTTGCTCCAAAAGACCATAAGGATGTTGGTGTTCAGCCTTAACCTTTAGACAAGTAAGGCATTTTGAAACGTACAAGGCAATGTCTTTCTTCATACCAGGCCACCAATACTGAGTACGAAGATCCTTATACATTTTATCTGAGCCAGGATGAATATAAGCAAAGTGCGAAGATCATCTTGGCTTGGGACCCACAAACGGTCCATGAAATAATATGATCCATCTTCCTTCAGCACAAGATCAGGCTTAATGTGATAGGGTAATTCCTTACCCATCAAGTCTTGTGAAACACAAGCCTGTTGAGCCTGAGTAATACGTGCTTGGATATCAGATCGAGCTTGAATAGTAGATTGAACACGAACACAATGAAGCACAGTACGTTCCTTACGACTTAATGCGTCAGCCACAACATTCGCTTTACCAGGATGGTAGCGAATTTCGCAATCATAGTCGTTTAGGAGTTCGACCCAATGTCTTTGCCTCATGTTGAGTTCTTTCTGATTGAAGATATGCTGGAGACTTTTGTGGTCAGTGAAAACCACGCATTTTGTGCCGTACAAATAGTGTCTCCAGATTTTGAGAGCGAAGACAATTGCACCTAACTCAAGATCATGAGTGGTGTAGTTTCTCTCATGTACCTTCAATTGTCTAGATGCGTAGGCTATGACTTTGTTCCTTTGCATCAGAACACAGCCAAGACCCAATTTCGATGCATCACAGTAAACGACAAAGTCATCATTACCCTCGGGTAAAGTCAGAATAGGTGCATTACAAAGCTTCTGCTTCAAGGTCTGAAACGCTTCTTCTTGTTTGGAACCCCATTCAAAGGGTTTATTCTTCTGAGTTAGAGCAGTTAGAGGAACTGCAATTTTTGAGAAGTTCTCGATGAAGCGGCGGTAATAACCCGCAAGACCAAGAAAAGAACGAACCTCAGTATGAGTAGTAGGCGTATCCCAATCCTTAATCGCACTGATCTTGGAGGGATCTACATGAATACCTTGTTCGTTGACAATATGTCCCAAAAATTGAACTTCCTTAAGCCAAAATTCACACTTGGAGAACTTGGCAAAAAGTTGCTCTTTCTTTAGGAGTTCCAGAGTAAGACGAAGATGGTGCTCGTGATCAGCTCGCGTCTTAGAATAAATCAAGATATCGTCGATAAAAACGATGATGAACTTATCTAAATAAGGCTTGCAGACCCTATTCATTAAGTCCATGAAAACAGCAGGAGCATTGGTCAAACCGAATGGCATGACTGTGAACTCATAATGCCCATATCGAGTGCGGAATGCTGTTTTGGGAATATCCTCTTCATGCACATGAAGTTGATGATACCCAGAACGAAGGTCGATCTTCGAAAAGCAAGTAGCACCCTGTAATTGGTCAAAGAGATCATCAATGCGAGGTAGGGGATATCGATTCTTGATGGTAAGCTTATTCAGCTCACGATAATCGATACACATTCTGAAGGATCCATCCTTCTTCTTGACAAAAAGAACAGGAGCACCCCAAGGTGAAAAGCTAGGACGGATAAAACCTTTGTCAGAAAGCTCCTGAAGCTGCTTAGACAACTCTTGCATCTCAGACGGTGCAAGACGATATGGAGCTCTGGCGATAGGATTTGCACCAGGTACAAGATCAATACGGAACTCGACTTGGCGTGCTGGAGGTAGACTAGGTAACTCTTCAGGGAACAGCTCCGGATAATCCCGAACAACATGGATATCTTGAATAGACTTACCTTGGTCCTTATCTGCCGTAACATGTGCCAAGAAGGCCACGTAGTTCTTTCGCAGATACTTCCGAGCTTGAAAACAGGACATAAGCTTGAGGCTACTAGCAGGTTTTTCACCACGAACCTGTAGTATCTCACCTGAAGAAAGCAGCACACGAACGATCTTCTCAAAACAAACTACCTCTGCGCGATGCTTAGCTAACCAATCCATACCCACAATAATGTGAAGCTTCCAAGTTGCATAGGTGTGAGGTCAATAGGAAACAGATGGTTGCTAAGGTTCAACTGGCAGTTGCGAAGAACAGAATCAAGAACAATGGGTTCACCACTCGCAACTTCAACAGTCAAAGGCTTACCTAGTTTCGTTCTAGACACGCGAAGCAAGGGCTCAAAAGATAATGACACAAAACTCTTATCGGCCCCTGAATTAAAAAGAACAGACACATGTTGATTATTAACAAAGAACGTACCGTTCACCACCTAGTTGTCTGCTTGCGCCTCAACAGCATTCATGTTAAAAGCTCGTCCACGAGCCTGAGCTTGAACTGGGTTCGCATTCACCAATCTTGGACACTGGTTACGGTAGTGGGTCAGATCCCCACAGTTGTAACAAGAACCTGGTGGGAAGTGAGATTGTGCTGCTTGACCTTGTTGCTGAGCAACCTGTTGAGCCGGGTTCTGAGCTGCCCGATTCTGATTGGCAGGTATGCGACATGTAGCAGCAAGATGACCAGGTCTTCCGCAGTTAGTGCATTGACGGCACTGGTGGTGCGGTTGATGATGTCCGTTACACTTATTGCACAAAGGTGCATTGCCAAAGTATGGTTTCTTGGCAAGAGGTTGCGCAGGCTGATTTGTCTGCGTAGTAACGGCAAAATTTTGGGAAGCCTTCCGCTTCCTAGAACCCTTTGAGGAACCTGCATCACTCCCCTTCTTGCTTTTACCTTTCTTGCTATCCTTCTTATCAGACTCCTGCTTCTTACCCTTCTTGTCACCCTTCCTGTGCAACTTACCCTTTCGAATCTGCGACTCAGTCAACGTTGCAGATAGTTCGATTGCCTGACGAACAGTGGTAGGCTTACTACCAGTAACGATGTCTTGCACAGAGTCAGGTAGACCATCGATGTATCTCTCGATAGCCTTGTCGAGTGGGGTGACCATTGTTGGGCATAATAAACTCAACTCTTCGTACCTGTCAGTATATGCCCGGTGCTCGCCACTAAACTGCTTTAGATCGTCAAACTCCCTTTCCAGCGCTCGTAGTTCATGACGAGGACAAAACTCACTCATCATGAGAGTCCTTAACTCAGCCCATGATTGTGCTAAAGCAACTTCAGCACCACGATCTCTCATAACCCCGTTCCACCATGTCAACGCCCTCTTCTGAAAAATACTAGAAGCAAACTCGACTTTGCGATTATCAGGACACTGAACATGACGAAAAGTATTCTCAATGCTCTCAAACCATTGAAGGAGCCCGGTTGCCCCCTCAGTACCACTAAACTTGAGTGGTTTAGACGAACTGAAGCTTTTGAAGTTACAAGGAGCGTTCTGATTGATGTTGGCTTGGTTAAACTGAGCAATAAGATTCGGGAACGCAGCAGCCATATGCTGTGCGATGATTTCTGCCAGTTCGGCATTAGGTAGCTGATTTTCGCATCGAGGAGGCATGCTAAAAAGAGGAAAACATGAGAGGAAACGAGTGAGATGATTAGATGAAAAGAACGAGATGAAACAAAATCAACAAAGCAAGGATGGTGGTCATTCGTCCATATCACAAAGCAAACAAATGACACATAGTGACTAATCAAAGTAAATGGGTCCATAAATAATGCTTAGCGAAGACATGCTCGCCTATAAGTGAACACTCACCCCAGGAGTTCCCAGGTAAGAGTGACTGGTCCGATTATGTGGATTTGTACGAACACTCTAGCCTTAGACAGAAAACCCAGGGTACAGGCATTCACTCTTCCAGTTTGCACGTGTTCACACTATTTAGAACCCAAAACTTTGACGAGATTTTGAAAACTTGGAAGCCACAAGGCCAAAAATCAAACTGGAAGGGTTCAAAATCATAAAATAAATCATTTGAAAACAGAGGATTGTTTTTCAAAAAAAATCGTTTTTAGAAAACTGGGTTCTTGTTTTGGTGATCACCTAAGGATAGGTGAAGTGCATGTTTTAAAATCTAAACACAAGACAACTTGTGTTGGGGTCCTAGAAAGGTTATAGTCTAGGTCAAAGCATTACTAATAACCTAATTCCCTATAACCATTGGCTCTGATACTAACTCTTCTGTCACACTATCACACCCCGACCACGTAGAACATACAAAACGTGGCGGAAACGTCGGGGAGTGTTGTAACAGAATCAATTGTTTCAAATCCATGGCAATTGAAGTTTCGTTTTATTAATCACACATGAATGTTTACATTGTTTAAACAAGAATCAAAGTGTACATAACATAAATTAACTAGTTCTTGTCTCGTTTTAAGTTACTAAGGCACAGGTCCGCCTAAGTATGTCTTGATAAGTCCTAAGCATCATCTCCTGAAAACACATGTGAAAATAGGTACGTCAGCATAAAAATGCCTGTGAGATACATTGGTTTTGTGAAAACGGAATTCATGACTTGAGTTTGAGAAAATGTTTAGTCATGAACCTCGTATTTTGCTTTGTCTTGTAAATCATTTGAAAAACGGTAAGATCAAATGATATGTATAAATAAGAGAACAATGCATGGTTAACTGAATAACCATGTAAAAAAAAGAGTTTGTATAAGATTTGTTGTTTGTAAATCAATGTCTTGTGAAAAGCGTGTTATTTGTATAAAATGTTCTATGTTTCAAATTGAAATGATTCAAATAACGCTACGATATGTAATACCATACAAACACTTATATATAGGAAGTACCAGCGGCGTATCCACCATGCTTGTATCATATTACACATGCCTCGTTACTTAAATCACTTACTCAAACCAAACCATCAAGATGAAATGTTTAACAACGGTAGAAATGTTCATGTATAGTCAAATGTCTATTGTCAAATGTAATCCATGTCAATGGATACAACTGGTTTACACAGTTCAATGGTTACAGACGGTTCATGAAATCAAAGGGGTAAGACAGTTCACATAGTCAAATGGTTACAACGGTTCAAAATGTAGTGTAATGTGTTCATATGCTGGATGAGCATATGCAACAGAAATGCAATGTGAAACAATGTACTACGTATGCACACAATGGGCGTACGTAGCATGAAATGTATTGTAGAGTACAACGGTTCAAAATGTAGTATACTGTGTTCATACGCTGGATGAGCATATGCAACAGATATGCAATGTGAAACAATGTACTACATATGCACACAATGGGCGTACGTAGCATGAAATGTATTGTAGAGTACAACGGTTCAAAATGTAGTATACTGTGTTCATATGCTGGATGAGCATATGCAACAGATATGCAATGTGAAACAATGTACTACGTATGCACACAATGGGCGTACGTAGCATGAAATGTGATGTAAAGCAATGTACTAAGTACGCACACAATGGGCATACATAGCATAAACACAATGAAATCATGTACTATATATGTACTATCGAACATAGCAGTATATGATGTGAAAACCGGAAAGCATAAAAGTAGCAAGTAGGCACATGTGTTTCACCCCAAAACAGTTTGGAAAACAGTAAAAGAGGGGTTCAATGTACTCACCTGAGATTGCTTTGGAGTTCTTGTATAATAACCAGATAATGCTAAAGATCACGGGATATCAAACGGCACCTAATAGGTAGCTATGTTAATATACCGGACCAAATCGGAAGGATCGGATAGTACGCGGGTTCGTAAACCAAACGAGTATGGAGACTCGTGTAATATGGTTTAACAAAGCCTACATACTAAAATGAAACTTAACCTAAGTGCTTACGGTCCATCACGACCCGTTTAGGTAGCTTATGCTAACCTAACGCGTCGTTCGCGTAGAACGCGTCTGGAACGCCTAACATCGTGACTACAAGGTATAACCTCGGAAGGTTATAGCTATGGTCACCTAATGTGTTTGGTCGGATCATAATGATCGACCAAATGGGTCGGGTTCGAAAGTATAAGCGATGGTTTAGATCGCTTACCTTACGACCCTATATAAGCACTATACTAAAAGTGACGAGCTAAGCATGTTAGAACATGCTTAACTAAGTTTAGAAAACAGGTTTGGCATCAAAACAAACGGCTTTGATGCTCACGAGTAGTTTGGTTACAAAATATGCAAGAATGCACATTTTGGCCGAAACTACGACTCGTCACTGAGCCTAGATAACGTGGTGATCAGTTGGTATGGTCACTATGGACCATAACCATCGTGATCACGCTCACGTTATGAAGTTCCATGAACTTCGCATCGACCATAAGCTGGTCAATGCAGAAAGTCAACAAAACGTTGATTTTCGGACTCGAAAAGCGAATAAAAGAGCGAAAGAAGACTTACGGAGGGTCCCCGAGTGCTAATCTAGATCAAATAGCTCAGGTATGAAACAATGGTTCCAACTTAGAGCTTTAGATCTGATTCTTGTGGGTTTTTACACAAAGGGGGGGGGGTATTTATAGGAAAAGTGGAACCGTTAGGATCGTTTATCGAATATCGTGCCGCGATCTCGAGCGTACACTTGTCAAATTCTTGTGGTAAGTCAGATATTGGCTCTTGGCTCTTAATAGGGTGAAAGGGCATCGCCCCTTGATCGAACGAAGGGCCAAACTGCATTAAAAGCAAAATATTTTCTGTCAGACACCCTCACGCGCCCCGCGTAAGGATTTGGGCAATCTTTACGCGGGCCGCCTGAAGTCCTCTGATCTGCACCACTTGCAGAATTTACACTTTTGGTCCCTGTTGCGTATTTAAGCCATTTTCAGCCCTTCCAAGGCCTGTAAAGCCAACTTTAAGGCCCAAAAATGATGTCTAAACATTGTGGACATGAAACATGCCCAAAAATATGTCGGATGTTGGTTCGTTTGGTCGTGCGAACGCGATGTTCGCTTAATTACGACGGAATGCGCATAAGCGCGAAAAACGATCCAAATGACGTGACGAACGGATTTTTCTCATGCCAAACACTAAGGCATAATATAAGGATGCTTACATAAATTTTTGGATGTCCGGACGTATTCAGAATGTAAGTTATGCGCGAAAGTGCAAACTTGTGCACTTTTTGACACTTTTAGTCCCTGAATGATCCAAAAGTTTGTTTTAGCATGCCAAACACCTCAAAGCCTATTTCTAAGCTATGTAAAGGATATTTAAGGTATGTTTAACTTATGGACATGTTCCGGAATGTTCGTTACAGTTCAAATTGGCATACTTTTGCAGTTTGTCAAGTTTAGTCCCTGTAAGCGAATTAACTTGTTTTTGCTATACCAAAGCCTTCAAAACTTATTTCTAAGTTATGTAAAGGTTATTTAAGGTATGTTGAGTATATGTTGATGTTCCGGAGTATTTTTCGCATTAAACTGAGTACGTTTACGCACCAGTTTGCGTATAATTCTCCAGAAAGCGATATAAAGTTTGAAATTGAACAAGAATTGATATGTGCAAAAGATACACATATTTGTACAAGATCCCAAGTATGAAATACAATATTTCATTGGCTTGGTATTTGTTTGATGGTCGCGGTGACACAGGTGTCACAGTCTCCCCTACTTTAGGAAATTTCGTCCCGAAATTTATTCGTAGGAGTCTATTTGTGACTTTGCCAAATACCCACCAGCGATATGCAAGGCAGTATCCTGTCATTTCCTTAACGGTCATTCTTCAGAAACGAAAATGAACAGACGGAGTCATTTTCCTCAACGAGTATTCTTCAGAAATGGAAATGAAGGATTACACAACGGATATTCATTTCCCCAACGGATAAATCATCAGAAACGAAAATGAACTAACAGAGTCATTTTCAGCGGTTGCTTCATCAGAGTTGGAAATGAAGGATTTCACAACGGATATTCATTTCCCCAACGGATAAATCGTCAGAAACGAAAATGAACTAACGGAGTCATTTTCAACGGTTGCTTCATCAGAGTTGGAAATGAAGGATTACACAACGGATATTCAGCTCCTCACCGGATAAATCTTCAGAAACGAAAATGAACTAAACGGAATCATTTTCAACGGTTGTTTCATCAGAGTTGGAAATGAAGGATTACACAACGGATATTCATTCCCTCAACGGATAAATCTTCAGAAACGAAAATGAACTAAACGGAATCATTTTCAACGGTTGCTTCATCAGAGTTGGAAATGAAGGATTACACAACGGATATTCATTCCCTCAACGGATAAATCTTCAGAAACGAAAATGAACTAAACGGAATCATTTTCAACGGTCGTTTCATCGGAGTTGGAAATGAATAGGGTTAACTCTAGACACATGACAGAACTTGCTGTGATTTCTGTGCACTAAATTCCAAAATTATGTATGCATCCATAATTACGTAATCCCTTGCACAGTCCGCACAGTTTGTTTTGTAATGTTTTGGGGAAGGATATCAAACTTGTGACGAGGGTGACTAGACTTCCATCGGTTCCTTTTAATTAGATCGACAGGGGATCTTCTTAGTTAGGCCACCAAAGAGTCCTTTCAGCTATATCATCACATGATATCCTTATCCAGATTTTTGGATGAATCTGTTTAACTAGACCACTCAAGGGTCTAATTATGAAGTAGTACTTTATAATCCGAGGGACTTAACTATAACATAGAAGTCCATTGAGGATTTTAAGTATACCCCTGGGTATCCTACGATGAATCTCTTGTACAAGGATATGTAAGATTCTACGAGGATTTGGATAGCATAATTTGGATCACACAATAACACATAACGGAACACATAAGCACGAAGTCACATACTTGTTTAGCTTGATTATAATTTGTTTTTAACTTGTTATTGATTGAATATGGAAACCAATCGACGGGTCTCAATGTTCACTGGAATCTATCTGAGAAGATAGGAAGATCTCCCAAAATTTGATTTTTTTTTTTTTGATTACAAGGAATCACCACATTCGAATTAAGGTATACAACAATTTAGGACTTACGGGAAATCCTTAGGTACCCTATTAAGGATTTATAGTGGTACTTTGGGTATTCGTCATGTGTTGTAACCTGCGCCTTGTACTTCGTTTCCTTAGAATAAACGAGTACTTAGGAATTTCGTGGAAGACGCAAGAGATCATAAGATGGGAGAATTTTGGGGGTAGTTTGTTCTTCAAGGAATACGGTTTCTCGATTGTCGGTATTGTAAGGGATATGTCGTTTATGCATGCAACCACAGCAATACATTGTAATGTAAATAAAAGATTTATTTATAAACAATGATAACAACTGTTTCTTGGACTTTGACAACAAAAGAAAATAATACATAAGACGTGATTATTTCCAAACGATGTTGTCTTCTAGTCAGTCGGATGCTCATCCCTGTGCTGGATTTGCATTAGCAAGCTTTGGGCAATTTCTGCGGAAATGACCCATCTCGCCACAGTTGAAACAAGAGCCTGGTAGAAAACGACCTTGAGCAGGATTGTCACCAGCTTGGTTTGGCGCAGCTGCAGCTGGGCAGACTCTTGCTGTGTGGCCTATGAGTCCACAAGTTTGGCATTTGCGGCACTGTACATTGGCGTGATGATGGAGGCTACATTGGTTGCACAAAGGTGCAGTTCCATTGTATGGTTTTCTAGCAGGGGGTTGAGCTGGTTGGTTGGGGACGCCTTGACCATTGTGAGCGACCACGGCGAAGTTCTGAGAAGCCTTTCGCTTCTTTGACTTCTTAGGAGATTCAGTCTGTTCATCCATGGTCTTTGATTCCTCGATTGGGTTCGATTCCCCGACCGGTTTCTTGTCACCTTTTCGAAAAAGTTTATGCTTTCTGATCTGCGATTCAGTCAAGGTTGCAGATAGCTCAATGGCCTGACGGAGTGTGGTAGGGTTGCTACCAGTGACAATGTCTTGTACCGAGTCAGGCAGGCCGTCGATGTACCTTTCGATAGCCTTGTCGAGTGGGGCGACCATAGTCAGACAAAGTAGACACAACTCCTCAAACCTATCAGTATATGCCCTGTGTTCACCACTATCTTGTTTTAAATCATCAAACTCCTTCTCCAATGGTCGTTGTTCATGACGAGGACAAAACTCTCTCATCATAAGAGCTCTCAGTTCAGCCCATGTTTGTGCTAGAGCAACATCTGCACCACGGTCTCTCATTACCCCATTCCACCATGTAAGAGCCCTCTTCTGAAACACACTCGAAGAAAACTCGACCTTGCGATTTTCCGGACACTGCACGTGGCGAAAGGTATTCTCGATGCTCTCGAACCATTGGAGAAGCCCAGTTGCTCCCTCAGAACCACTAAACTTGAGTGGTTTAGCCGAGTTAAAGTTCTTAAAATTGCATGTACCATTGTTGTTGTTGTTGGCTTGGTTCCATTGAGCAAAGAGATTTGGGAATTGAGCAGCCATCTGCTGCGCAATAATTTTTGCCAGCTCGGCAGTTGCTATCTGGTGTTCGCGTCGAGGAGGCATTCTAAAAGAGGAAAACATGAAAGGAAACAAATAAAATGGTATTGGGTAAGAATAGGATGTTACAATCACTGACCATAATCATGGTTGATGGTCACTTGTTTGAATCATGAAGCAAACAAACAACACCAAGGCTGAATCAAAGCAAATAGATCCTCATAGTGTATCGCGAAGACATGCTCGCCTATAAGTGGACACTCACCCCAAGAGTTCCCAGGTAAGAGTGACTGGTCCGATTATGTGGATTTGTACGAACACTCTAACCTTAGACAGAAAACCCAGGGTACAGGCATTCACCCTTCCAGTTCGCACGTGTTCACACTATTTAGGACCCAAAACTTTGATGGGAGTTTTGAAAATTCAAAGGGGTTCAAAACCTTATACAAAGGGTTCAAAACCTTACAATAGAGGGTTCAAAACCTAGTAATCAATCATCCTAGAACAGATGATTAGCTTTCAAGGCGGTTTTGAAATTTATGTTCTTGTTGTGGTCGTCGCCTAAGGGTAGGTGACGGTATTGTTTTGTGACTAAACGCAAGTAAACTCGCGTTAGGTTCCTAGGAAGGTTATAGACTAGGTCAAAGCATTACTAATAACCTAATTCCCTATAACCATTGGCTCTGATACCATCTTTTCTGTCACACCCCGACCACGTAGAACATACAAAACGTGGCGGAAACGTCGGGGAGTGTTGTAACAGAATCAATTGTTTCAAATCCATGGCAATTGAAGTTTCGTTTTATTAATCACACATGAATGTTTACATTGTTTAAACAAGAATCAAAGTGTACATAACATTAACTAGTTCTTGTCTCGTTTTAAGTTACTAAGGCACAGGTCCGCCTAAGTATGTCTTGATAAGTCCTAAGCATCATCTCCTGAAAACACATGTGAAAATAGGTACGTCAGCATAAAAATGCCTGTGAGATACATTGGTTTTGTGAAAACGGAATTCATGACTTGAGTTTGAGAAAATGTTTAGTCATGAACCTCGTATTTTGCTTTGTCTTGTAAATCATTTGAAAAACGGTAAGATCAAATGATATGTATAAATAAGAGAACAATGCATGGTTAACTGAATAACCATGTAAAAAAAAGAGTTTGTATAAGATTTGTTGTTTGTAAATCAATGTCTTGTGAAAAGCGTGTTATTTGTATAAAATGTTCTATGTTTCAAATTGAAATGATTCAAATAACGCTACGATATGTAATACCATACAAACACTTATATATAGGAAGTACCAGCGGCGTATCCACCATGCTTGTATCATATTACACATGCCTCGTTACTTAAATCACTTACTCAAACCAAACCATCAAGATGAAATGTTTAACAACGGTAGAAATGTTCATGTATAGTCAAATGTCTATTGTCAAATGTAATCCATGTCAATGGATACAACTGGTTTACACAGTTCAATGGTTACAGACGGTTCATGAAATCAAAGGGGTAAGACGGTTCACATAGTCAAATGGTTACAACGGTTCAAAATGTAGTGTAATGTGTTCATATGCT
Source organism: Helianthus annuus (assembly GCF_002127325.2). Taxonomy (NCBI): domain Eukaryota; kingdom Viridiplantae; phylum Streptophyta; class Magnoliopsida; order Asterales; family Asteraceae; genus Helianthus; species Helianthus annuus. The sequence continues at coordinate 101,360,519 of NC_035444.2, read as the reverse complement.
GGATGAGCATATGCAACAGAAATGCAATGTGAAACAATGTACTACGTATGCACACAATGGGCGTACGTAGCATGAAATGTATTGTAGAGTACAACGGTTCAAAATGTAGTATACTGTGTTCATACGCTGGATGAGCATATGCAACAGATATGCAATGTGAAACAATGTACTACGTATGCACACAATGGGCGTACGTAGCATGAAATGTATTGTAGAGTACAACGGTTCAAAATGTAGTATACTGTGTTCATATGCTGGATGAGCATATGCAACAGATATGCAATGTGAAACAATGTACTACGTATGCACACAATGGGCGTACGTAGCATGAAATGTGATGTAAAGCAATGTACTAAGTACGCACACAATGGGCATACATAGCATAAACACAATGAAATCATGTACTATATATGTACTATCGAACATAGCAGTATATGATGTGAAAACCGGAAAGCATAAAAGTAGCAAGTAGGCACATGTGTTTCACCCCAAAACAGTTTGGAAAACAGTAAAAGAGGGGTTCAATGTACTCACCTGAGATTGCTTTGGAGTTCTTGTATAATAACCAGATAATGCTAAAGATCACGGGATATCAAACGGCACCTAATAGGTAGCTATGTTAATATACCGGACCAAATCGGAAGGATCGGATAGTACGCGGGTTCGTAAACCAAACGAGTATGGAGACTCGTGTAATATGGTTTAACAAAGCCTACATACTAAAATGAAACTTAACCTAAGTGCTTACGGTCCATCACGACCCGTTTAGGTAGCTTATGCTACCCTAACGCGTAGAACGCGTCTGGAACGCCTAACATCGTGACTACAAGGTATAACCTCGGAAGGTTATAGCTATGGTCACCTAATGTGTTTGGTCGGATCATAATGATCGACCAAATGGGTCGGGTTCGAAAGTATAAGCGATGGTTTAGATCGCTTACCTTACGACCCTATATAAGCACTATACTAAAAGTGACGAGCTAAGCATGTTAGAACATGCTTAACTAAGTTTAGAAAACAGGTTTGGCATCAAAACAAACGGCTTTGATGCTCACGAGTAGTTTGGTTACAAAATATGCAAGAATGCACATTTTGGCCGAAACTACGACTCGTCACTGAGCCTAGATAACGTGGTGATCAGTAGGTATGGTCACTATGGACCATAACCATCGTGATCACGCTCACGTTATGAAGTTCCATGAACTTCGCATCGACCATAAGCTGGTCAATGCAGAAAGTCAACAAAACGTTGATTTTCGGACTCGAAAAGCGAATAAAAGAGCGAAAGAAGACTTACGGAGGGTCCCCGAGTGCTAATCTAGATCAAATAGCTCAGGTATGAAACAATGGTTCCAACTTAGAGCTTTAGATCTGATTCTTGTGGGTTTTTACACAAAGGGGGGGGGTATTTATAGGAAAAGTGGAACCGTTAGGATCGTTTATCGAATATCGTGCCGCGATCTCGAGCGTACACTTGTCAAATTCTTGTGGTAAGTCAGATATTGGCTCTTGGCTCTTAATAGGGTGAAAGGGCATCGCCCCTTGATCGAACGAAGGGCCAAACTGCATTAAATGCAAAATATTTTCTGTCAGACACCCTCACGCGCCCCGCGTAAGGATTTGGGCAATCTTTACGCGGGCCGCCTGAAGTCCTCTGATCTGCACCACTTGCAGAATTTACACTTTTGGTCCCTGTTGCGTATTTAAGCCATTTTCAGCCCTTCCAAGGCCTGTAAAGCCAACTTTAAGGCCCTAAAATGATGTCTAAACATTGTGGACATGAAACATGCCCAAAAATATGTCGGATGTTGGTTCGTTTGGTCGTGCGAACGCGATGTTCGCTTAATTACGACGGAATGCGCATAAGCGCGAAAAACGATCCAAATGACGTGACGAACGGATTTTTCTCATGCCAAACACTAAGGCATAATATAAGGATGCTTACATAAATTTTTGGATGTCCGGATGTATTCAGAATGTAAGTTATGCGCGAAAGTGCAAACTTGTGCACTTTTTGACACTTTTAGTCCCTGAATGATCCAAAAGTTTGTTTTAGCATGCCAAACACCTCAAAGCCTATTTCTAAGCTATGTAAAGGATATTTAAGGTATGTTTAACTTATGGACATGTTCCGGAATGTTCGTTACAGTTCAAATTGGCATACTTTTGCAGTTTGTCAAGTTTAGTCCCTGTAAGCAAATTAACTTGTTTTTGCTATACCAAAGCCTTCAAAACTTATTTCTAAGTTATGTAAAGGTTATTTAAGGTATGTTGAGTATATGTTGATGTTCCGGAGTATTTGTCGCATTAAACTGAGTACGTTTACGCACCAGTTTGCGTATAATTCTCCAGAAAGCGATATAAAGTTTGAAATTGAACAAGAATTGATATGTGCAAAAGATACACATATTTGTACAAGATCCCAAGTATGAAATACAATATTTCATTGGCTTGGTATTTGTTTGATGGTCGCGGTGACACAGGTGTCACACACACCCCGACCACGTAAAACATCAAATCGTGGCGGAAACGTCGGGGAGTGTTGTAACAGAATTATTGTTCCACAACCAAGGTAATTAAAATAATATTTTATTCATCACCCAAGGGTGGAATACATCGTTCAAAACAAGAACCAACATGTTACATTGCCTTAAAACTACTGAAATAAAGAGTACATAACGTCATTAAACTAAGTCTAGCTCTGTTTTATGTCACTAAGGCCCGAGTCCACCCTAGCGTGTCACGATCATCATCCTATGCATTAGCTCCTGAAACACATGTGAAAATAGGTACGTCAGCATAAAAATGCCTGTGAGATACATAGGTTTTGTGAAAATAGGATTCATGACTTAGGTTTAAGAAAATGTTTAATGAAAACTTGTCATGAATCCATTTTGCTTATAAAATGTTTGAAAAGTGATAACAAATCAGTTAATATGTATGTATATAAAAGAGTGATGTATGGTTAAAAGAATAACCAAGTAAAAATAAGTTGTATGAAATAAATTGTTTTGAAAAACGAAGTCTTGTGAAAAATATGTTATTTGCAAAAATGTATAAGTCCGAAATCGAATGATTTAAATAAAGGTATGTCATGTAATACAATACAAGCACTTATATATAGGAAGTACCAGCGGCGTATCCACCATGCTTGTAGCATACTACACATATATCGTTACTTAAGTCACTTAAACAAACCACCAAAGTATATAGTCCATGTTTAAACCAACCATCAAATGTTCTTGTCTAAACCATTATCATATGTTTAAAACCCAAAATGTAGTCATGTAGTTAAGTGTAAACAAAAGTTATGTATGGTAAGTAACAAAATGAGAATACTTAACCATAAGTAAAAAGGAACAAAACAAGTATTTTAAATAAATCAAAAAGTCATGTTTTGCCCAGTAAAAGCTTGTTTTATTGATACAAACATTTATGTGGTAAGTTAACGCATTACATTCAAGCCTTGAGACAGCAGGATAACCTTAGAGTAAAGGTTATCAAAGTAAAATGTTTTCGGATTCAGTCATTCCTTTCATCCAAACCAACCCAGGATGTCAGGAACGGGATTTGTCAAGTCCTATGGTACCATTACTTACTACCGAGCGGCGTAGCTAATGTTAATGAATGTAGTAAAGAACCGTTTATGCAAACCAAATGTCATACCAAATGTAAACAAGTTATATGAAAACAATGTACTAAGTATGCTAAGTAAACATACAAAGCAGAAAAGTCATGTAAAACAATGTGCTAATATGCCATGTAAACATATATCGCAAAGTAATGTAATGTAAATCAATGTGCTAGCATGTTTAAGTAAACATACATAGCAAAACATAATGAAATCATGTACTAATAGTGTACTAATGAACATAGCAAGTATAAGTTGTGAAAACATGGAAAGCATGAAACTAACAAGTAGGCACATGTGTTTCACCCCAAAATGTTTGAAAAACAGTAAAAGAGGGGTCTATGTACTCACTTGAGATTGCTTAGAAGTCATAGGATAACCACCAAGCAATGCTAGAAGATCACGGAATCAAACGGCACCTATATAGGTATCTACATTAATAAACGGACCTATCGGAGGATCGGGTAGTACGAGGGTTCGTAAACCAAATAAGTATGGGAACTTATGTAATATGGTTTGACAAAGCCTACATACTAAAACGAAAACTTATCCTAAGTGCTTTTGACCCGTTACGACCCGTTTAGGTAGCTTATGCTACTTTAACGCGTCGTTTGCGTAAAACGCGTTCGGAAAGCCTAACTAGTCCTATGACAAGTAGGATATGCCTTAACATGCTTAATATTGTTGTTAAATCAATTTAGATACCAAAAATTATGTTACATAGGTTTAAAATGAATTTTTGGCGCAAAAAGGGTATTTTGGTAATTTACCTAAGGCATAAGAACTACTTATCATACAACTACTTAAATGTCGTGACCATAAGGTATAACCTCGGAAGGTTATTCCCTATACAACTATGGTCACCTAAAATGTTTGGTCGGATCCTAAAGATCGACCAAATGGGTCGGGTTCGTAAGCATAAGCGATTGATTAGATCGCTTACCTTTACGACCCTAAACAAGCACAAATATAAAAGCGACGAGCTAAACATGCTAGAACATGTTTAGTAATGTTAGAAAACAGGTTTGGTATTAAAACAAACGGTTTTAATACCCTAGAGTAGTTTGGTTACAAAATACGCGAGAAACGCATTTTGGCCGAAACTACGACTCGTCACTGAGCCTAGATAACGTGGTAATCAGTAGGTATAGTTACTAGGGACTATAACCATCGTGATTACGCTCACGTTATGAAGTTCAAACGAACTTCGCGTTGACCAAAAACTGGTCAATGCAGAAAGTCAAACACAGTTTGACTTTAACGCTAAAACGAATGAAAAACGCGAAAGAATACTTACAGAAGGTCCCCGCAAGATTGATATTCCAAGTATTTCTCAGGTATGAAGTGTTCAACACTTCAACTTAGAGAAAATCTTAGAATTCAAGTGGGTTTTGAGCAAGACATGGTGGGGGTATTTATAGATGTAGTAGAACCGTTAGGATCGTTCGTTGAATAACGTGCTTCGATCTAGGCCGTACACATCAAGCCCATTGTTTTACAAAACCAGGGGAGCCCCCAAACCAGCCCATAGATTGCCCAAAACCATTTGCACAAGTGAGGAACAGCTGGATCAAGCTGGATTGCATTTTCTGGTATCTGGCACCTGCTTACGGACCGTATGGAGTAGGTCTTACGGTCCGTAAGGACCCTGCAGGTCTGAAAGATTGAATTTGGCAGAACAGGCCCCTGTACCTCCAAACTTGATTTTTGATGCGTTTTGGCATGTTTAAACCCCGTTAACCCCATTTTAAGGATCTAAAATGAAGTTAAAGTATAGGGAACTTGAAACATGCTCAAAAATATGCCGGATGTCGGTTCGTTTGGCCGTACGATTGCGTTGTTCGGTTAATTACGACGGAAGTCGTAACGGACGCAAAAATGGTCCAAATTGTGCGACGATTGGATTTTTGACAAGCTAATCACTAAAACATAATATTTTAATGATTACATAAATTTTTGGATGTTCGTATGTATTCAGAACGTAAGTTATGCGCGAAAATGCAAACTTATGCACTTTTTGACGCTTTTAGTCCCTGAATGACCCAAAAGTTTATTTTAGCACACCGAACCCCTCAAAGCCTATTTCTAAGCTATGTAAAGGATATTTAGGGTGTGTTTAACTTATGGGCATGTTCCGGAATGTTTGTTACAGTTCAAATCGGCATACTTTCGCAGTTTGTCAATTTTAGTCCCTGTAAGCGAAATAACTTGATTTCGGCATACCAAACCTTCTAAAACTTATTTCTAAGTTATGTAAAGGTTATTTAAGGTATGTCAAGCATAAATTGATGTTCTGGAGTATTTGTCGCGTTAAACTGATTGCGTTTTCGCACCAGTTTGCGCATAATTCTCCAGAAAGCGATATAGAGTTTGAAATCGAATAAAACTCAAAACATGAAAAACATCAAACACAAATAAACAAACATTGGGATCAAATAAATTTATTTCATTGATAACTGAACTATTTATAATGATTACAAGCACAGATGTCACAACAAGTAACATATAAGAGGCACACACACGTAAAACAATATCCAGAACATATAATTCGAGTTGCGAATGCGATTGCGATAAGCGTTGAAGCGATAAAACATGATAAACATCGATAAATAGCGATAAAACCTTGATTACTAATAACTACCCCACATAACACAACTAACGTAAACCATAAAATAGATTTGACTTTGATTTCGAAACACGGGGTGTGATGTGCGTGAAGTGTGTTATATTTTTGATGTATATTTAAGCCCCTTTTTACACTTTTAGCCAAGTTTTAAATTTATAAAACACGATATTTACTAACACTAAACACACATATGGGCAAGTGCACCCATCGTGGACGTAGTATAGTGTTGGTAAGATACCGAGGTCGTCCAAGGACACAAGAGCTTTTAATACCGGTTTATCCTCAACGTCTAATCAAATCAAAAGGTTAGAAAAATGTTTTAAACTAAGAAAATAAAAAACTAACTAAATGCTGAAAATAAAAATAAAATAAAAACAGATAGACAAGATGAATCACTTGGATCCGACACGTGTATTAGTATAACCTTTGATTATTTTCGCACTTTTGCACTTGTTTAAGAGATTATCTTAGTTATTGTAGTAGGCCCCTCTTTTGAAGGCGACGTTACCCTCAACCCAGTAGTTTGAGTCAGCAAGGATACAATCCTAAAGGGTCGGATTATTGAAAGATAATGAATTAAGTTATTAATGCAAATTGTGGTAGGCCCCGCTTCTGGCGGTGACGTTACCCTCGGCTAAGTAGTCTGAGTCAGCAGGGATACAGTCCTAAATAGCCGGGTTATAGTATTAATAGTAGTTAACTTATGAGGGGGTCAAAGAGTTTGGATCCCCGCCATCCAATACCTATGGGCATTGAAGGAGATCCTACTAAATTTGACCCAGGTCCCAAGCAGGACCTCTAAACGCTGAACAAGGGCAAGACCCTTACCAAACCGTTCCCTTAACCCCCGACCAGGTAGCCAACATACTTCCATATAGACCGTGGAGATATGAATGGTGAAAATCTTTTATTTTATATAGACAGTAAAATAATGCCAAGACACCACGGACAAACGATAAGGAAAGATCACCTTCAACATAAGTAACTAGTTATTAAAGTCATTAATACAAAACCAAATAAAAAGTGCAAAAGATTAAAAATAAAAAGTATTATACTAAACACTTGTCTTCACCAAGTGATGTAAGAGACTTAGGCAAACATGGCCTTGATTGTCAAGAACTCTTGCGATCAATCTTGGATCCCGAGACGACTCACACACTCTACGATGAACAATGGATGATGGTGGTGGATGATGGTGTTATGGTGGTGTGGGTGGTGGATGAAGTGTGAGAGAGGTGGTGTGCCAAGGGATGAGAGAGAATGAAGCCAAGCTCCTCTATTTATAGGCTGAACAGAAGGCTGGACACGGCCCCGTGTCCGCTAGACACGGCCCCGTGCCCGTCTGACATTCTCTCACTTCATTAATTGTAATTGCGAATTACAATTAATGCGCCTGCTGTACTTTCACCACGCCCCCGTGCTCGCTGGACACGGCCCCGTGGTGGGCAATGGAAGCTTCTACTGGTTTGTCTTTTCTGCTGCTTCCTGGGCACGCCCCCGTGTTCGCTGGACACGGGGCGTGTTCAGACTCTGTTCCTTCTTCTTTGCCTTGGGAGGTGCCGTTGAGGGTCCGGGCAGTCTACTTTTGTTCCTTTTCTTGTATTTATGGTAGAATTAGCTGTCTTTTTGCTTCTTTTATGATTTTGAGCTCATTTCATCCTGAAAATAAGGAAGACAAAAACACTCTTTTTCCAACATTAGTACTTAAAAAGGGTTAGTTTTATGCCTTAATTGATGTGATTTATATGTTGCATTTTACACACATCAAATACCCCCACACTTGAACTTTTGCTTGTCCTCAAGCAAAACTCTTTAAATGTGGCTTACACTCCCAAATGGAATAGGTAGAAGAGAAGTTTTTTAGCTTGTCCTAGAGTGTTGGGAATCCAAGGTTTTTATAGGTTTTATTTTTATTTATTTACAATCCTATTCGTTATGATTTATTTTGAACTTTTCATAAGATGAATTACTTATTTGGGCATAGCATGCCTTATTAAAATTCCATATATATACAAGTTCACATACCTCACGGGAGATCACTCAACACTCGGCCGAAGGTGTATATTTTAGTGAATCACTCGAGAGCGGCACGGAACTTACGTCTTCCATAGGCTTGCCAAGCAATCAATCCTCCTCCTTTTTAACTTTTTACCTTTGTAAATATCAAGAGGACTTTTGGGGTGAAGGCTTGGGTTTAAAGGTGGGTGGTTGGTTAGTGGTTAGTAAAAAGGGCGAAAATCGTAACAAGCGTCGGTTTTCGTGAAGTACCTTGTTTTTAGTGACTTTTTATTTTGAAGTATTTCTCCAAACAAGCTTTTGTAGCTTTTGTTTGTTTTTGACTTCATCATCATCATTTTTTTTTAAACGTCACATAAAAAGGTGAGTTTACGAAAAAGCGAACTTGTTACTAAAATAAATAAAAAAAATTAAAAAGGTTTTTTTTTTTTTTTTTTGGTGGGTAAAAAGGGTTTTGGGGTAATGAAATGAAAGGTTTAGGCTCAAAGGGGCTATCTAGGGGGATTTTGGGTAGGTAAAAAAAATGAAAAATAATGGTTTTGAAAGAAAAATGGTTAGTCCTAATGCCTCCATCATTTACTTACTTGGGTTTAAGTTGGTAAGGACCGGGAATGTATCGTCGTGGCAAGTTCTAGATTTGTAAAGACCGAGCGGCTATTCACACAAGAAACGAAAAATGAGCATTTAATCTAAATATGTGTATTTTTATGCTCAATAAAGGCTCAAAACTCACTTTTGTGGGAATGGGTTTTTAATGTGACCAAGCATATATAATCGAATTTTTAACTAGACTTGTTATACCGTTTCATAATTTTCTTATGTTGGTTCTTTTTTTATCACGACGCTATCGGTTGTAAACTTGTAAAAATATAACCTTTTTAGAACTTGTTATCCCCAACTTAAACTAAGACAAGTAAATAAAAAAATGAAAAGGTTTTTGAAAAAATTTGGGGTGTTTAGCGGTTCCAATAGAGTTTTGTGTAAGGCTTGTGTTTAGGATTTTGCAAAATTTCAAGGTTTTAGCATCCCCCCCACACTTAAATTACACATTGTCCTCAATGTGTCCAAAAATAAAGTTTTTGGTTGATTAGAATGTATAAAAGTGTGTTAAAAAGCAAAGATTTATGTTACTGGCATCCTGGACACGGCCCCGTGTTGACCGGGCACGGCCCCGTGGTCAAGTGCCAGTAACAAAAATTACAGAATTGAAACAGAAGCCTGGACACGGGGGCGTGTCCGCTGAACACGGCCCGTGTCCAGTTACCTGAACTGGGTGATTTTCTGCAGGGGCTCAGCACGGGGCCGTGTTGATTGGGCACGGCCCGTGTTGAGCCTTCTGTGATGGAGATTTTTGTCGGGTTGCTCTGTTCTTCGTGCATGGTTCCATTTTTCTCGTTCCCCTTTTCATCCATTACCACCATGAGTGTGTTTTATTCTCAAAACAACCATCAATCTTAATAACCATCATAACATTGCTAATAGAGAGACATTACATATAGATAAAAATTACATAAATATTAGACTTATGGAGTTCTAGCCCTATGTTTTATTTTAATTTAGCAAAATTTCCAAGAAGCTACTAATCTTGGTTAGGTAAGGCTTTGTAGAACTCCTCCTCTCGGGTGTGGTTCTCCTCATATGTCGGCAAGCCACTCCTCTACCTCCCTTGGAAGGAGAAAAGAGGGCTCGTTCGCATTGGTTTGAGGAGTTTCAACTTCTGCTGGAACTTCTTGTGGGTTTTCCATAGGAGGTTCTGCGGGAAAGTCTCCCCACCTGGTAGGGTTGTTAACACCGAGTGCCAAGTTCCAGTCTTGTTGTGGAAGGACTGGTTCCATAGGGGGTGCCACCAAAATGTTTAACCTTTGGTGCAAAAGGTTAATCTCTTGGAAGCTGCTTTCAAGTCCCATTGTAAGATCGTTAATACGGTCAATGAGGACCTCCTCTACTGACGTCATTTCGTCGAGAGCTTCTCTTAGCGCTATCACGTAGTGCACAAGTGTAGCTTCAACGGAGGGCCTCCTTCCCCTTCGGCTGTTTGAGGAATGAACGGATGATGTTTCGCTGTTTTCACTCGCCATTCTACGAAAAATAAACCAAAAGCAGTTTATATGACGAAACAGTTTCTGGACACGGCCCCGTGCTCATTGAGCACGGCCCCGTGTTCATCTTTCTGCAGAATTTTGGAGCAAGGAATCTTGGGTTTTTAAGTTATTTTCTGAGTTTATGCAAGCTTTTTGACAGTAAATAACTCTAAACAATGTTACATAACATGTTTTTACCAAGATTCTATGATCAAAACTCCTTGTTTCCTACCACAAAGATTGAAAATTCAAACTTTTCACGGTAGTTCTTGAAGAAAGATGAAGAAGAAGGAAATGTCTAGAAGAGGAAAGGACAAGATGGGTTGTTGGAAACTTCTTTTAGACTTACCTAGGATTGTTTGAGAGAAGATTCCTTCAAATCTCTGTCCCCAAGTTGGTCCAAATGTGCAGGATTTTTAGCTGCATTTATAGAAAACGACAGCCTGCTGGACACGGCCCCGTGTCCGCTGGACACGGCCCCGTGTGCAGATAAGATTCTGACACAGTTTGTCCGTATTCTGACGTTCTGATCAGAGGGGAATCTTTTGGTGGACACGGGGGCGTGTTGGCCGGGCACGGCCCCGTGTCGGAAAGCTGTCTTATGAAGTTTTGTCTTTACTAAGGAGCTAATCTATTTCGGGTGGCTCTTGACTTGTTGGAACAACCCCAAAGTGCCTAAGATACCTTAATTGTCCTATACTAAGGCGAGAACGCAAGAGGTTGTCGGTGAGGGTAATTCCTATTTTCATTCTAGGTGGACAAGTCCAACCCTTTCCCCGGCTCTCGTTAAAGAAGGTGTATGCCGAATCGCTCAGGTCTATGTATGCATCGAACGAAGTCGATGGGGAGTCCTTCACGGCACAATCGGCACAGGGACGACTATCGTCCGCGTCTTTTCTAGGTAAGAAGGTATTTTCGGGAGCAACGAGGTTGTCGGAATGCGGTTCCAACATTTCCACATGGTCATCATCTTGGGATGGATCTAAAAAATCCTTCCTAAGTTCTTTTGACCAATTGAGAAGTAGTTCTTCTAGTTGAAATAACTCATCAAGGAGCATTTCTCCTAGAATATCTGGCTGGGCGCATTCGAGGGAGAAATAGTGCTTATTTTTACTTTCGCCCCTCTTAAGGTTACAAGGAATCGGTGGGTCTATATAGTGGGGCCTATAAGTGAGGAAAAAACATTTTAATTCCTCATGTTCGCCTCCACATATTCGACACCACAAACCATAAGAGTGCCGAAAGTAAAAAGAATTACTATCACTCATGTTTGTGTCAGAAATTACCAACCGCCGGGATCTAACGGTTCTGTTTTCAGCAACTGAATCTTGGGCACGGGGGCGTGTTGAGTGGACACGGCCCCGTGTTCAGCCTACTGTCTGATTTAAAACAGGATTGCCAGTTCCAATGATTGAGCACGGGGCGTGTTCAGCGGGCACGGCCCCGTGTTGAGCTCTGCAGAAGCTAAAAATCTAAGAAAAAATCCTAAAAAATTAAAGAAAAATAAAAATATGATTAGGCCGTTGATTCCTAACTTTCTTAAAATCCTTGTGTCCCCGGCAGCGGCGCCAAAAACTTGATGTGCGTGAAGTGTGTTATATTTTTGATGTATATTTAAGCCCCTTTTTACACTTTTAGCCAAGTTTTAAATTTATAAAACACGATATTTACTAACACTAAACACACATATGGGCAAGTGTACCCATCGTGGACGTAGTATAGTGTTGGTAAGATACCGAGGTCGTCCAAGGACACAAGAGCTTTTAATACCGGTTTATCCTCAACGTCTAATCAAATCAAAAGGTTAGAAAAATGTTTTAAACTAAGAAAATAAAAAACTAACTAAATGCTGAAAATAAAAATAAAATAAAAACAGATAGACAAGATGAATCACTTGGATCCGACACGTGTATTAGTATAACCTTTGATTATTTTCGCACTTTTGCACTTGTTTAAGAGATTATCTTAGTTATTGTAGTAGGCCCCTCTTTTGAAGGCGACGTTACCCTCAACCCAGTAGTTTGAGTCAGCAAGGATACAATCCTAAAGGGTCGGATTATTGAAAGATAATGAATTAAGTTATTAATGCAAATTGTGGTAGGCCCCGCTTCTGGCGGTGACGTTACCCTCGGCTAAGTAGTCTGAGTCAGCAGGGATACAGTCCTAAATAGCCGGGTTATAGTATTAATAGTAGTTAACTTATGAGGGGGTCAAAGAGTTTGGATCCCCGCCATCCAATACCTATGGGCATTGAAGGAGATCCTACTAAATTTGACCCAGGTCCCAAGCAGGACCTCTAAACGCTGAACAAGGGCAAGACCCTTACCAAACCGTTCCCTTAACCCCCGACCAGGTAGCCAACATACCTCCATATAGACCGTGGAGATATGAATGGTGAAAATCTTTTATTTTATATAGACAGTAAAATAATGCCAAGACACCACGGACAAACGATAAGGAAAGATCACCTTCAACATAAGTAACTAGTTATTAAAGTCATTAATAACAAACCAAATAAAAAGTGCAAAAGATTAAAAATAAAAAGTATTATACTAAACACTTGTCTTCACCAAGTGATGTAAGAGACTTAGGCAAACATGGCCTTGATTGTCAAGAACTCTTACGATCAATCTTGGATCCCGAGACGACTCACACACTCTACGATGGACAATGGATGATGGTGGTGGATGATGGTGTTATGGTGGTGGTGGGTGGTGGATGAAGTGTGAGAGAGGTGGTGTGCCAAGGGATGAGAGAGAATGAAGCCAAGCTCCTCTATTTATAGGCTGAACAGAAGGCTGGACACGGCCCCGTGTCCGCTGGACACGGCCCCGTGCCCATCTGACATTCTCTCACTTCATTAATTGTAATTGCAAATTACAATTAATGCGCCTGCTGTACTTTCACCACGCCCCCGTGCTCGCTGGACACGGCCCCGTGGTGGGCAATGGAAGCTTCTACTGGTTTGTCTTTTCTGCTGCTTCCTGGGCACGCCCCCGTGTTCGCTGGACACGGGGCGTGTTCAGACTCTGTTCCTTCTTCTTTGCCTTGGGAGGTGCCGTTGAGGGTCCGGGCAGTCTACTTTTGTTCCTTTTCTTGTATTTATGGTAGAATTAGCTGTCTTTTTGCTTCTTTTGTGATTTTGAGCTCATTTCATCCTGAAAATACAAAAGGAAGACAAAAACACTCTTTTTCCAACATTAGTACTTAAAAAGGGTTAGTTTTATGCCTTAATTGATGTGATTTATATGTTGCATTTTACACACATCAGGGTGTTACAGAAGTGACGTGGCTTACGCCATGAGTTGGGAGGAATTTAAGGAATTGGTGGAAAGAAAGTTTTGTCCCGCCTACGAAAAGGAACAAATGACAAATAAGTTCCAAAATCACCGGATGGTGGACGTTGATTGTCGGGGGTATACTTCGAAATTCTTCGAGTATGCTAGAATTGTACCAACTCTGGCTCACCAGAACCAGTGCTTATTTCTCGCTATATTTGGGGACTAATTAGCGTAATTCGTGATATAGTCAAAGCTGCGAGACCCCGCACAATTGACGATGTTGTCGAACTGGCCAACACCCTAACTGACGGACTGGTGCGCACAAGAGAAGAAAATAGGAAAAAGGAATTGGCCCAGAAGATTACCTAAGATTTTCGTGAGGGTAATAATAGTAGTAATTTCAAGAAAAAGGGAACTGGGCAATCTTCCACACCTCCATTTTGCAGAAACTGTCGAAAGAAACATTTTGGTAAATGTCTAGAGAAGTGTAATTTCTGCAAGGCACCGGGACACCGAGAGGAGGAGTGCAGGAAGAAATCAACGATTTGCTTCAATTGCGGAGAAGCTGGGCATTTTAGACCAGAATGCCCAAAATTGGTCAAACCAACTGACAACAAGGCCAAACCTGCTGAAGGAACTAATAAGGAGAATACACAAGCCTTCCAGCTGACTACACAGGAAGCAGATCTGATTCCAGATGTAATAGCTGGTACGTTTCTTGTACATGACGTTTACGCAAAAGTATTATTTGACTCTGATGCAAACCAAAGTTTTATAAATACTTCATTTTGCCAAGCTCTTAAGCAACCTTTAACCAAACTTAGGCAGATTTATACAGTAGAAACAGCAGATGGAAATTCTGTCAAAATAGATAAGGTTTTGCAAGAAGGAAAGATAGAACTCTCAGGCTATAAATTTTCTGCAAACCTGCTGCCTATGAATTTAGCCAGATTCGATGTCGTATTAGGAATGGATTGGTTAGTAGCCAACCATGCTCGAATCCTCTATGATAAGAATTCCATAGAAATTCATACACCCGCGGGAGAAGTAATTTTGATAACAGGAGATAAGCCGCGTAAACCAATGAAGTTCATTTCAGTAATGAAAGTTGCTAGTTATGAACGAAAACAAGGAATAGTGTATATGATTTCGGTAATCATTAACACTAAAGGTAAGGAACCTAAGGAAATCCCAGTAGTGTCAGAATACCCAGATGTATTCCCCAAAGAACTACCTGGATTACCACCAGATAGGGAAGTGGAATTTAGAATTCATTTAATCCCTGGAACTACACAAATAGCTAAGGCACCCTACCGGTTAGCACCCATAGAAATGTTAGAACTAAAGAAGCAGTTAGATGAATTGCTAAGCAAAGGATTTATACAACCTTGTTCATCCCCTTGGGGAGCACCAGTGTTGTTCGTGTCACACCCCTTTCTAACGCGGAAGCACGAGGTGTGATCATGAAAGATTTTCATTGCATACGATTGGTAAACATACTACATGCTCATAAAAATAACTTCAAATGCCAAAACATTACATAACTGAAATCATAGTGTTTACAACACAAGACGACATATTGTCTGAAAAGTTTACAACTTTATTCAACGATAAACATAAACGACATCCAAGAGCATGAGTAAGACCGCGCGCGCATCCACTTTTAGTTACCTGAAATACATGTGAGTTTTGGAAAAAACGTCAACATAATGTTGGTGTGAATTCATGCAGTTCTTGTATTGAACGTTTGTATACGTTGTATGAAAAACATGGTATGTATCTTGTATAAATCAAGTATTCTCGTATAAATCAAGTATTCTTGTATAAATCAAGTATTCTTGTATAAATCAAGTATTCTTGTATAAATCAAGTATTCTCGTATGTATCATGTTGTTAATGGGTTGCAAGGCCATTAACATGTGACACGACATAGGAAGCATCCAAACCATAGGCATTTTTCTAGTTGTCGATTCATGACGGAGACACAAAAACACTACTCCGATACTAGTTATCACCAAGAGTGGGGCTGCCCGAAAACCCATTAGATCTAACCTTTTGTTTTGCGGTCTTAGTATGTACACGATTAATGGTGCTGATGGTACCCTATTCGTGACACAATTTCTCGTATCATTTCTTGCATCATTCCTTAAAACGCATCATACTTGGTACTAGTTATCACCAAGAGTGCTTCTTGTTTTTGTATCATACCATTTATAAACATTGTAACATTTGTAACATGTATTTCACCCCCGAAGTTATAAAACTGAAAACAGTTAAAAGAAAAGGGGGAGCATGAACTCACAACTTTGCGTTCCTTGCGCCGTAAACTTCACCGGATTTGCTTATCTAGCTTCGTGACCTAAACGTGTTTTATTAACGTTAGTCACTAGACTTGTATCGCACAAGTACAAGTCACCATCTTTTGGGTATTTGTTCTTATGTTAAAAATAATTTATATTTTTAATTATGTGTCTTACTTATATTATTTTCTCAACGATAAATATAAGTATCTTGTATTTTTCACCCGAATTTTGTATTTTGTCTAAAACTTCATTTCATGTTCATAACTTGACCAAGTTATTTATTCTTTCAAGTAATATATTTTCATAAATATATTTTCTTGTATTTGACTAAGTATGTTGTATGTATATTTTGTATCTTCACTCCTTAGGAGTATTTAGTGTATTTTCAAGTCCTAGTACACTATCACATATAATACATACTACATACACTTAGCACAAAATTTGGTGATCAATAAATATATATATTTTTCTCAAAAATATACATACTTAATATAAATTTTTAATCTTGAAGAAATCATCATTTCTTAACACAAAAATTAGGGAAACCTTGGTAAATATTTTTAGATGCATTTTTAGGGAATAAGTTTTCTCAAAAACTTATATTTTTCTAAGTGTCAAAATTTAAAAAAATTTTGACATAGTTTCCCCTAAAAATGGAGGTTTCCCGTGTTTTCTTCTTTTAAACCATCACAATCAATAATCAACTCATTCAACACCTACCGAGTGTCAAGATCAAGTAATTTACACCACACCATGAACTTGAAGTTTTGTAAAAACTTGTAGTAATTTACCATGTCATTTAGTAGGCTTAGTTACCCTCGAAAACATGGTTATTTATTTGTAAATCACTTTCTTGAAAGATTTAGTCTTTTACAACTTGTAAATCACATTTCACAAAAATATTTATTTATAACATCTTCTTGTTTCACTAGTGTTTACACACTTGTTTTTCAAATAAAAATAGTGTAAGTTTAAGTAAAAACCAAGATCTTGCACAAATCATATTTTGAACTTGGTTTTCTTGGAAAATCATTCATACATCTTAGATTCATAGGATTACTAGCTCTCTTTGTTTATTACTTTTCAAGAAATCATTCCATTTATCAAGTTCATGTGTTTACTAGAAGATGATCATCATATGTGGTTACATGATCATCCTTCCACTTGCTAGATTAAGTGTTTAAACTCCATCTAACAAGTTTCATGTTGTGACACCCCAGGAAAACCAGTGAACAGTACAGTTTACCTAGCTTCCTCAGTGAGTGCATACCAAATTTCGGGACGAAATTTCCAATTAGTTGGGGATAATGTGACAACTCGAACTTTAGACATGCTTTGATGTAACGTTACGTGCTCATGAGAACTGAATTATATGATTTTAAATGAATAATTGTTTACGTGTGTTGTGTATGTATGAATGTTATGTGTTGCACGAGCCCAAACTACACAAACCGGCCACACAAAGCCCTTTGGGCCACTCCTTGTGCACGCGGACCATTAGACAACCAAGTGGGCTCGGCCCACTCCCCACTCGCAACACAAAACCGAGTTAGGGGTTTTGTTTTACCACTTTTGCAAATCACAAACACACACAAACCCTAGAAGCTTTGCTCTCTCTCTCTCTCTCGGCTTGTTGAGGAACCGACGGCACAAGGCCATCCGACCACCCTCTTGTTCGGATCACATCTCGTTACTTGTAATCGGTTAGTATATTATCTATGATTATGTGTTTTATGCTTAGGTGATGCCATGATAAATCGGATTGTATGATTTAGTATTCGGTTGGTATGAGTTATTTGATTGTGCTCTTGTTAATCGGTTTCTGTGAATGATGATCATGTTTTCATACGAAATAGGTTGCATGAGTGATTTGTTAATTGGTCCGAATTGATGTTTGTAATCGGCTGAGATGATTCTGTTTGTACATGCGAATTAGGGTGCATGCTAGGATGGTGTTATGATTAGGATTCGGTTTAGTGTTGGTTGATAATCCGATTATTGATTTGATACGGTTATGAATTTGCTAAATGATGAAGGTTTGAAGACATTATGAATATGATTGAATGTTGTATAATCCTTGTTTGATCTGATTTCCGAAACTGCCTAAGTGTTTGCTGAAATCCCGGAGTTTAATTGACTAGAATTATGGAAACCAGTTACACAGCCGGTTGCGACTCAGATTGCGAGTCGAAACCTCCCCGTCTCGACTCGAAACCACAAACAGCACCAGCCGAAACCACGGTTGCGAGTCCCGTTGCGACTCGTAACCAGACCATGATGAACCGAGATCTCCATTGCGACTCGCAACCAGCTGTTGCGACTCGTAATCTCCGGTTGCGACTCGAGATCTCCGTTGCGACTCGAGACCACCCTTTACACGCACACTGTTGGGCCTTCACTGTCACGGGCCCAATCTATTGAGCCCAACGATTTGAATTGTGGACTGTTTATTAATGGACTTGTATGTGTTTGCTATTTGGGCCGATTGAGAATCTGGATTGTTTTGTTATTGGGCTGCTTATGTCATTGGGCCGGGTATGAATGGACTTAGAACAATTGGATCCTCACATGCTATGTCTTATCTGTTTACGTGCGTACATGTTTGCCATGACTATACGTGATTACTATATACGTGCTATATACGAACCTGACTCGTATAATAACCATGATAGGACGTGAGTGATCATTTACTTGCTACTTGTACTTTCTGTGTATCTGCCGAGCAAACCAAGGTGAGTTCACACAGCCAAGGCATGGGATTCCCGGGTTGGGAATTGGGTTGGATATGATGAAATGGAATGATTACTTGTACTTACGCATATACCAGACTATAGACCATCGTCCTCAGGTTAGTCAGGACACGTTACGTAAAGCCTACGTAACCCAGATCTTTTGCCATATGTCTCCCGGGTCGGGAAGGACACGTTACGTAAAGCCTACGTAACCCAATACCCTCCACTGGCTTCCAGGTCGGAAGGCCACGCTGCGTAAAGCCTACGTAGCCCCCACGCGTACCACTGTCCTCGGGGAAGGGCACGTCACGTAAAGCCTACGTGACCCTGTACGTTTTCCTGTTCTCGGTAAAGAAGAACACATGGTCGGAAGTTAGTCTAGTAAGTACCGTTAATGAGAAGCCCTCATTAACCAGGATGAACATGGGAAGCCCCCACCTTTATTACACACTAGTATGGGAAGCCCCCACTAGCTATACTTATGCATTACTTTATGAACTTACTTTCTGTGAACTCGCTCAACTAGTTTGTTGATTATTTGCTGCATGCCTTGCAGGACCTTAGGTATACTTGGGAGCTTGCACAGGGAAGGAGCAGGTCGTTGTGGGCAGATGGATCGTTAATGATGTCGAACTCATAACTCGTTTTGAATTTACTTTACTATGCTTCCGCTACTTAAAACAGTATTTGGTTTTGAAACATCAATCATGTCATGGTGACTTACGTTAATTACTTTTATTATTATTAAATGCTATGTTTGATATGATTGATGGCTTGATCCTGGTCAGTCACGCTCCCAAGCGGTGGTATTCCGCGGGTGGATTTTGGGGGTGTGACAGATTGGTATCAGAGCCATTGGTTATAGAGAACTTGGTTTTAATATGGGAAAACGTTTTATTAAAACCGGACTATAACCAGTACAGTGCTCTCAACGATCCACAACGACGCTTCGCTCCACGTGCAAGACTCGACATCCTAGGTAATAAGGTTTATGTTTATTGCCTGTTTGCTAGAACTGTTTAGAACTTTGCTCGCATTACGCTTAGATACACATGCTTGATTACATGAGAACACCTATATGCCTACACTTTTCTGTCATCGCCCTACTCGCGAACCATTCTTACGTATGCTACTTGTTACTATGAAGATCATGTCTGGACGAATCAACATGACACAAGCCCAGCTAGAGGCTCTTGTTCAAGCTCAAGTTGTTGCGGCCGTTGCAGCAGCTCAAGCAGGTAGTATATCCTGCAGTATAGGCACACACTAGGATCTCTAGATCCTACACCAACTCTCGTATTTAACTCTCGTCCTATTCGTACACAATAGGTCAACACGCGCAGCAGCCTGTCTGCACTTTCAAGAATTTCATGGACTGTCGTCCAAACTCTTTCAGCGGCACAGAAGGAGCGGTTGGACTCCTCCACTGGTTCGAGAAGCTAGAATCAGTATTCGAAATGTGCGAGTGCCCTGAGGCTCGCAAGGTCAAGTTTGCTACTGGCACTTTGGAAGGAATAGCACTGACTTGGTGGAACGCCCAAGTCCAGATCTTAGGGTTGGCAGCTGCTAACGCCACCCCATGGAACGATTTCAAGGAACTCATCAAGCGTGAGTATTGCACGCGGGAAGATATTCACAAGCTGGAAGACGAGCTGTATAACTTGAAGATGGTTGGATCGGAAATCGAAGCATATACCAAACGATCTAACGAGCTGGTCGTTCTGTGTCCTACTATGGTGGACCCTCCATACAAGCGCATTGAGTTGTATCTCAAGGGATTGGCGCCAGAAATTCAGAGCCACGTGACGTCGGCTAATCTCGAAAACATCCAGGAAATCCAACGCCTAGCTCATCGCATCACTGATCAGGCAGTGGATCAGAATAAACTGCCCAAGCGTGTTAATGCTACTGCTAACGTCACCACCTCAGTTACTCCTGCTACAACTGGTGACAGTAAAAGAAAGTGGGATGGGGATTCCAGCAAAGGTTCAGCGATTGTTCAGCCACAAGCTCAGCAGCAGAAGATCGATCACTACCAGAGTCCTAGTCAGCAATCCTCTGGTAGTCACAGACAGAGGAGATATCAGGGTAGTCAACCCAGGTGCCACAACTGCAACAGGCATCACCACGGCCCATGTAACAAGGGTCGTTGTCAAAGGTGTCTTAAGATGGGTCACGAGGCCAAAGACTGCAGGAGCCCTCGTCCTGCGAATCAGAATCAGCAGCCTCAGCAACCAGCTCCACAGAACCAGCAGCAGCAGCAGCAGCAGCAGCCACAGCGTGGAAACCGGGGATGTTTCCAGTGTGGGGCTGAAGGTCACTTCAAACGCGATTGCCCTCAGTTGAACCAGAATCGCAACAACAATAACCAGGGCAACGGGAACAACAACGGTGGAAACAACAACAACGGCAATGAAGCTCGTGGTCGTGCTTTTGTGCTAGGTCGAGGCGACGCAGTGAACGATCCCAACGTTGTCATGGGTAAGTTTCTCCTTGACAATATTTACGTTACTGTTTTATTTGATTCGGGTGCGGATACAAGCTATATGTCTGTGAAAATGTGTCAACTGCTAAAACGTGCACCAACACTTTTACCCGCCAAACATGTAGTAGAGTTAGCTAACGGTAAAAGTCTAGAAGCCACGCACGTAGTTCAAGGTTGTAATCTTATCCTAGCTGGTCAAGCTTTCACTATCGACCTCATTCCCATAGTTTTGGGTAGTTTCGACGTCGTGATTGGGATGGATTGGTTATCCCAACACCAGGCAGAAATCTTGTGCAGCGAAAAGGTTATTCGCATTCCTCGTTCTGGTCAGGAACCTCTAGAAGTGCAAGGTGACAAGAGTGGTGCTGTGGTTGGCATCATCTCTTTCTTGAAGGCTCAGAAATGTTTACGAAAGGGGCACACAGCCATTCTGGCTCTCGTTACAGACGCATCAGCAAAGGAAAAGAAATTGGAAGATATTCCAATTGTACGTGATTACCCTCAGGTGTTTCCTGAAGACTTACCTGGCTTACCGCCTCATCGTCAGGTCGAATTTCAGATCGAGCTCGCTCCAGGAGCAGCACCCATAGCTCGCGCACCATATCGCCTAGCTCCATCGGAATTGGAGGAATTGTCAAAGCAATTACAAGAGCTCTTGGAAAAGGGTTTCATTCGACCAAGCTCTTCGCCTTGGGGAGCTCCAGTACTCTTTGTGAAGAAGAAAGACGGTACGTTCAGGATGTGTATAGACTACAGGGAACTGAACAAGGTGACGGTGAAGAACCGTTATCCTCTTCCGCGCATCGACGACTTATTCGACCAGTTGCAAGGGTCGTGTTACTACTCGAAGATAGACTTGAGGTCTGGTTATCATCAGCTGAGAGTCCGGGATGAGGACGTCTCCAAGACAGCTTTCAGAACTCGTTACGGTCACTACGAGTTTCTCGTCATGCCATTTGGGTTAACGAACGCGCCTGCTGTATTTATGGATCTTATGAACAGGGTGTGCAAACCCTATCTCGACAAGTTCGTCATAGTATTTATCGACGACATTCTGATTTACTCCAAGAGTCGGGAGGAACACGAGCAGCATCTTCGTCTTATTTTGGAACTCCTTCGGAAGGAACAGTTGTACGCCAAGCTTTCTAAATGCGACTTCTGGCTTCGTGAAGTCCACTTCTTAGGCCACGTAGTGAACAAGGATGGGATACATGTCGATCCATCCAAGGTAGATTCGATCAGAAACTGGCCTGCACCGCGTACACCGACAGAGATACGCCAATTCTTGGGTCTGGCAGGTTACTACAGACGGTTTATCAAGGATTTCTCGAAGATTGCTCAGCCGCTTACGCTACTGACACAGAAGGGTGTTACCTATCGCTGGGGAGAGCCCCAGGAGACTGCTTTTCAGCACTTAAAAGATAGGCTTTGCAGCGCACCTATTCTCTCATTGCCAGAGGGCACAGAAGACTTCGTAGTATATTGTGATGCATCCATTCGGGGATTGGGATGTGTGTTAATGCAGCGCGACAAGGTTATTGCTTACGCCTCTCGTCAACTCAAGGTTCACGAACGGAACTACACGACGCACGATTTAGAGCTGGGAGCTGTTGTTTTTGCGCTTAAGATATGGCGACACTACCTGTACGGTACCAGGTGCACGATTTACACCGATCACAGGAGTCTCGAGCATATCCTTAAGCAGAAGGATTTGAACATGCGTCAACGGCGATGGGTTGAATTACTGAACGATTACGAATGCGCTATCAAGTACCATCCAGGCAAAGCCAATGTTGTGGCTGACGCCCTTAGTCGAAAGGACACCTTACCGAAGCGCGTGCGAGCGCTACAGCTTACGATCCAGTCTAGCCTTCCTGCACAGATACGAAATGCTCAGACAGAAGCACTGAAGCCCGAAAACGTCAAGGCTGAAGCCTTACGCGGCTCACGACAGCAAATGGAACAGAAGGCAGACGGTGCCTACTATGTAACGGGCCGTATTTGGGTCCCTCTTTATGGCGGTCTACGCGAACTTGTAATGGACGAAGCACACAAGTCTCGCTATTCGGTACATCCAGGGTCGGATAAAATGTACCACGATATCAGCACTACTTATTGGTGGCCTAGTATGAAGGCCCACATCGCTACGTACGTTGGAAAGTGCTTGACCTGTGCAAGAGTCAAGGTCGAATATCAGAAACCAGCTGGCCTACTGCAGCAGCCTAAGATACCTCAGTGGAAATGGGAAGAAATTTCCATGGATTTTGTTACGGGTTTACCTAGATCCCAGCGTGGGAACGATACAATATGGGTCATAGTTGATCGACTCACCAAGTCTGCACACTTCCTGCCGATTAAGGAAACGGATAAGTTCTCCACTCTCGCAGACGTATATCTTAAAGAAGTTGTCTCGAGGCACGGGGTGCCCACATCTATCATTTCGGATCGCGATGCACGATTCACGTCAGAACTTTGGCAAGCAATGCATAAATCCTTTGGCTCACGATTAGACATGAGCACAGCATACCACCCTCAGACGGATGGGCAGTCTGAGCGAACGATCCAAACGCTTGAAGACATGCTTCGGGCATGCGTTATCGATTTCGGCAACGGCTGGGAAAAGCATCTCCCTTTAGTGGAGTTCTCATACAATAATAGTTATCACACCAGCATCCAAGCCGCTCCATTCGAGGCATTGTACGGGCGTAAATGCCGGTCACCTCTCTGTTGGGCAGAGGTGGGGGATAGTCAGATCACGGGTCTAGAGATTGTAGTGGACGCCACAGAAAAGATTGCACAGATACGACAACGCATGGCGGCAGCACGCGACCGTCAGAAAGCCTACGCGGACAAGCGTAGAAAGCCATTGGAATTTGAGGTCGGGGACCGGGTTTTATTGAAAGTTTCACCCTGGAAGGGTGTGGTTCGTTTTGGCAAACGGGGTAAATTGAATCCGCGGTACGTCGGACCAATTGAAATCATAGAAAAGATTGGCAAGGTAGCCTACAAGTTGAACCTACCAGCTGAACTCGGGGCAGTTCACAATGTCTTTCATGTATCGAACTTAAAGAAGTGCCTATCAGATGAAAATCTTATCATTCCTTTCAAGGAACTCACTATCGACGAGCGGTTGCAGTTCGTTGAGGAACCAGTAGAAATCACGGACCGGGATGTGAAGGTCCTCAAACACAAGAGAATCCCTCTTGTCCGAGTTCGTTGGAACTCCAAACGTGGCCCAGAGTACACCTGGGAACGCGAAGACAGGATGACAGAAAAGTACCCCCAGTTATTCGGGAACAAGGCAACCACTACTGAGGCTGAAGCTACTACTTCGGAATTTCGGGACGAAATTCCAGATCAACGGGGGGAGGATGTGACACCCCAGGAAAACCAGTGAACAGTACAGTTTACCTAGCTTCCTCAGTGAGTGCATACCAAATTTCGGGACGAAATTTCCAATTAGTTGGGGATAATGTGACAACTCGAACTTTAGACATGCTTTGATGTAACGTTACGTGCTCATGAGAACTGAATTATATGATTTTAAATGAATAATTGTTTACGTGTGTTGTGTATGTATGAATGTTATGTGTTGCACGAGCCCAAACTACACAAACCGGCCACACAAAGCCCTTTGGGCCACTCCTTGTGCACGCGGACCATTAGACAACCAAGTGGGCTCGGCCCACTCCCCACTCGCAACACAAAACCGAGTTAGGGGTTTTGTTTTACCACTTTTGCAAATCACAAACACACACAAACCCTAGAAGCTTTGCTCTCTCTCTCTCTCTCGGCTTGTTGAGGAACCGACGGCACAAGGCCATCCGACCACCCTCTTGTTCGGATCACATCTCGTTACTTGTAATCGGTTAGTATATTATCTATGATTATGTGTTTTATGCTTAGGTGATGCCATGATAAATCGGATTGTATGATTTAGTATTCGGTTGGTATGAGTTATTTGATTGTGCTCTTGTTAATCGGTTTCTGTGAATGATGATCATGTTTTCATACGAAATAGGTTGCATGAGTGATTTGTTAATTGGTCCGAATTGATGTTTGTAATCGGCTGAGATGATTCTGTTTGTACATGCGAATTAGGGTGCATGCTAGGATGGTGTTATGATTAGGATTCGGTTTAGTGTTGGTTGATAATCCGATTATTGATTTGATACGGTTATGAATTTGCTAAATGATGAAGGTTTGAAGACATTATGAATATGATTGAATGTTGTATAATCCTTGTTTGATCTGATTTCCGAAACTGCCTAAGTATTTGCTGAAATCACGGAGTTTAATTGACTAGAATTATGGAAACCAGTTACACAGCCGGTTGCGACTCAGATTGCGAGTCGAAACCTCCCCGTCTCGACTCGAAACCACAAACAGCACCAGCCGAAACCACGGTTGCGAGTCCCGTTGCGACTCGTAACCAGACCATGATGAACCGAGATCTCCATTGCGACTCGCAACCAGCTGTTGCGACTCGTAATCTCCGGTTGCGACTCGAGATCTCCGTTGCGACTCGAGACCACCCTTTACACGCACACTGTTGGGCCTTCACTGTCACGGGCCCAATCTATTGAGCCCAACGATTTGAATTGTGGACTGTTTATTAATGGACTTGTATGTGTTTGCTATTTGGGCCGATTGAGAATCTGGATTGTTTTGTTATTGGGCTGCTTATGTCATTGGGCCGGGTATGAATGGACTTAGAACAATTGGATCCTCACATGCTATGTCTTATCTGTTTACGTGCGTACATGTTTGCCATGACTATACGTGATTACTATATACGTGCTATATACGAACCTGACTCGTATAATAACCATGATAGGACGTGAGTGATCATTTACTTGCTACTTGTACTTTCTGTGTATCTGCCGAGCAAACCAAGGTGAGTTCACACAGCCAAGGCATGGGATTCCCGGGTTGGGAATTGGGTTGGATATGATGAAATGGAATGATTACTCGTACTTACGCATATACCAGACTATAGACCATCGTCCTCAGGTTAGTCAGGACACGTTACGTAAAGCCTACGTAACCCAGATCTTTTGCCATATGTCTCCCGGGTCGGGAAGGACACGTTACGTAAAGCCTACGTAACCCAATACCCTCCACTGGCTTCCAGGTCGGAAGGCCACGCTGCGTAAAGCCTACGTAGCCCCCACGCGTACCACTGTCCTCGGGGAAGGGCACGTCACGTAAAGCCTACGTGACCCTGTACGTTTTCCTGTTCTCGGTAAAGAAGAACACATGGTCGGAAGTTAGTCTAGTAAGTACCGTTAATGAGAAGCCCTCATTAACCAGGATGAACATGGGAAGCCCCCACCTTTATTACACACTAGTATAGGAAGCCCCCACTAGCTATACTTATGCATTACTTTATGAACTTACTTTCTGTGAACTCGCTCAACTAGTTTGTTGATTATTTGCTGCATGCCTTGCAGGACCTTAGGTATACTTGGGAGCTTGCACAGGGAAGGAGCAGGTCGTTGTGGGCAGATGGATCGTTAATGATGTCGAACTCATAACTCGTTTTGAATTTACTTTACTATGCTTCCGCTACTTAAAACAGTATTTGGTTTTGAAACATCAATCATGTCATGGTGACTTACGTTAATTACTTTTATTATTATTAAATGCTATGTTTGATATGATTGATGGCTTGATCCTGGTCAGTCACGCTCCCAAGCGGTGGTATTCCGCGGGTGGATTTTGGGGGTGTGACACATGTGATGATTAACATCATTATTTCAAGAAATCAATAAGCAAACATTATTCATACACTAACAACATCATATCATCTATATATCATCATATTTCATCTTATGTTTCAAGTTTCATGTGTATGTCCTTTAGTGTTCCTATGATAATCAACATGTTATATCTTTTAACCAACTAAAATGGAAGTAAACAAAGGTGTTCAAGAATCTTACAACTATCTTAAAGCTAGGGAAGAACAATGAAGAATATGGAGTGGATAAAAGCACACAAGAGAGGTCCTTGATGATCCGTGAATTCCATACTTCCTTATTCACCTTTGTGTACCTTGTAGTAGCCTTGGATAGGATGGATGATGATCAAAAACAATGGTGATGGTGAGGGGGGTTTTCGGCCGTAGCTTATGGAGAGGAGGGAGTGAGTTTAAGTTGTTGTGATAAGTGTTGAAGAAGATGGTGGTATATAATCTCTAACCCTATTATCCATTAGGTAATGTGTCCAAGAAGTACAATGCAAGATCCATCATAATCCCAAGGAAGATTAGAGAAGATTATAGAAATCTTGGAGGATTTTTAGGTGGGGCCATGCTCTTGACCGTAAATCACATATGGGGGGGGTAAATTGTAATTTGAATGGTAAATAGGTGATTAGTAGGGTGTTAAGTGTAAGACTTGTGTTTATGGGTGTATCATGCTTTGTATAGAATATTTAAGTGTTCGGGAGCCATAACTAGCTCAGAAAAAGTAAAACAATGCTTCTAGTAATATTTTTGTGTTCCAGGTAATGTCCGGTTGTTCGGTTAAATACCGGTTCGTTAAAGTGCTAAATTGCACCGTTTAGTGCCTTTTAAATATTCTTTTGTGACACTTTCAATTCCCAACACTTAGGGAAGTATCCTGGACCATTTGGTCATGTTTTTGCATGGTAATATCTTGTTATATTGCTGAATTTTGCTGAATTATATAAAATTCAGCTTTTAAAGTGTATTTTGGGTGCTTTTTAGTGCGTATTTTAGCTTCAGGAAAGTCTATATATATAAACCCTTGTATGTACTCTTGGGTTTTAATGTATTCTTGTCGTTAGGCCTACACCCAGGCTCCAATTCTATGGTCTAACTGTTTTCTGCAGAATTGTTGACACAATGTGTCTTACCGGTGAGTTTACTAGTATTTCTGACGCAACGCTGTTCATTAATGCATAAAGTAATTCTTGTAGTATAAAACGTGCATGAGTTCACTTGTATAGTATGTAATAAAACAATGTTGACATTTAAGCACATAATTGCAGTCATTAAATAATAATTAAAGTGTACAGAAATTACCGGTTTGGTGCCAGTTATCACAGTTCGTGAAAAAGAAGGATGGTTCAATGCGAATGTGTATCGATTATAGGGAATTGAATAAGGTTACAATTAAGAATCGATACCCATTACCTAGAATTGATGATCTTTTTGATCAACTTCAGGGAGCTAGATATTTCTCTAAAATAGATTTACGCTCCAGATATCATCAGTTGAAGGTACAGGAAGGAGACATACCTAAAACTGCTTTCAGGACTAGGTATGGTCACTACGAGTTTACAGTCATGCCATTTGGACTAACAAATGCTCCTGCAGCATTTATGGACATGATGAATAGGATCTGTAAACCGTATTTGGATAAATTCGTAATTGTCTTCATCGACAATATACTTATTTATTCCAAAAGCCGGGATGAGCATTGTAAGCATCTGCATGCACTCTTAGCTCTGTTGAGAAAGGAAAAGCTTTACGCCAAATTCTCGAAGTGTGAGTTTTGGCTACAAGAGGTGCAATTTTTAGGACCCATGGTGAATCACGAAGGCATTCACGTGGATCCCTCCAAGATAGAAGTGATCACAAATTGGAAAATCCAGCAATCAGCTACTGAAGTTAGAAGTTTTCTTGGATTAGCTGGATACTATAGACGCTTCATTAAAGACTTTTCTAAGATAGTTGTTCCATTAACTAAGCTAACTTGTAAAACAGTTAAGTTTGAATGGGGACCTAAGCAAGAAGAAGCCTTTAAGATTTTAAAGCAAAGATTAACAAATGCCCCAATTCTAGCCTTACCAGACGGAACCGAAAATTTTGAAGTCTTCTGCGACGCTTCTAAGTTGGGATCAGGATGTGCGCTAATGCAACGCAAAAAGGTAATTGCGTATGCATCAAGGCAGTTGAAGAAGCACGAGGAAAATTATACAACTCACGACTTAGAATTAGGAGCAATAATTTTTGCCCTTAAAATTTGGAGACATTATCTGTATGGAAGTAAGTTTACAGTCTATACAGATCATAAAAGTTTAAGATACATATTTGGGCAAAAAGAATTAAATATGAGGCAAAGAAGATGGATGGAAATTCTAAATGACTACGACTGTGATATTCAATACCACGGAGGGAAGGCGAATGTAGTAGCAGATGCCTTAAGTCGTAAGTATCATGAAAAGCAAAGGCGAGTTCATGCTCTTAGATTAAATCTCCAATTAGATTTAATGGAACAACTCAAGAACGTTCAGGAAACAGCAATCAAGGATGATGCTGAAGGAATGAAAGGACTGGCAAAGGAATTAGAGCAAGGGACTGATGGAATTTGGAAATTACATAAGAAAAGGATTTGGGTACCTAGGCAAGGAAATTTAAGAAATAAGATTTTAGAGGAAGCCCATAACTCTAGGTATACAATGCACCCTGGTAATAATAAGATGTACCAAGATTTAAGAAATAACTTCTGGTGGATAGGAATGAAAAAGGACATAACCACTTACGTCTCTAAGTGTCTAACTTGTTCACAAGTTAAGGCAGAGCACCAGAAACCTTCAGGGTTCCTTCAAAAATTAGAAATGCATGTATGGAAATGGGAACTAATAATTGTTGATACACGGATGTCTGTTAACTTCGGCTTTAATGAGTCTTGTATTGTATAAGTTAGATCAGGGCGCGCAAAACGAGAAAACAGTATTTTGGGTAATTCCGCACGAAATTACATATGTGTAATTTCGCATGGAATTAAAGATCTCACACGAAATTAGTTCATTCACACGGAATTAGTAATTCCGCATGGAATTATCTAATATCGCGTGAACTGGTAATTTCACATGAGATGGTTTCGTGCGGAATTAACTCGCCTATAAATACTGTTCATGTGATGATCATTTGATACGGAATTAGTGTGTGAAGAGCCGAGGTGCTGCCGAATTTTTGTCAGAATTGTATTGTAAAAGCTCAGGAAATCAGTAATAGATAAAGATTGAAAAGGAACAAGCTGTGTTGACATCTTTTACATTGATTCCGCCTTTGTATCTGATGATGAACTACTCAGAATGACTGTTTAGGGTCACCAGACAATCCAACAAGTAGTATCAGAGCTTAGGACGAGGAGTTCATACCAATTCAGCTTGATTTCATCGGATTCTCTCACTTCTACTCATTCTTTTCTATTTGAACAAGTTTAAATGGACAAAATGGCCTGAAATTCACATATATCAAGCGAAACATAGTGTTAACTAATCGTTTAAAAGATTTGGATTAAAATTCGATCAAAATTAAACAAAACTTTTAATTCCGCTTGAAAATCCATTCGAACCAAATGACGTCATCGTAATTTCGTTTGAACTGAATCTTTAATTCCGCACGGAATTAGCTAACAAATCTTAATTTCACTTGAAAATTTCACACAGGTTTTAATTCCGCTTGAATCATTCAAACAGAATTACTAATTCCGCATCAAGAGATTAATTTCGTTTGAAAGTGATATAATTCCACACGGAATTAGACATTGTTTGGTAATTTCGTTTGAAACCTATTTCCGTTTGAAAGTAATCTCGTTTGAGTGGGTAATTTCGTTTGAAGTTCACAATTCCGTGTGAACTAATTTCGTTTGAAACTCATCTTTCCAAAATTCCAAACATTTTTCTAAGTGTTTGTTGCTGTTTCAGGTACTTGAAAGATGGATGATTTCATGAATCCATTTAGTGACGTGTTTGCATTTACCAGTGGATCGGGAGATGGCACACTGAACAACACGAATGAAACAACACCAACACCAAGTGAGAAGAAAATTCTTCAGGATGCAATGAGTGTAGATAGTGCCTATAGAACATACAACAAGCCGCCCAAGTTGATGGCTATTGAAGATTACAACCGGTGGGATACTAGATTCGAAGAATGGTTTAAAGCGTTTGCGTATTCCAGTTGGAGAAGTTTAAAAAATGGATTTGATATGGGAAGAGATGATTATGAAAACTTAGAGGAAAATCAGATTGAAAAATACGTTGCTGAACAGAAGTGTATTGCCCTACTTCACCAATCTGTTTGAGATGACATTATCGCACTAATCGAGTACAAAGATTCGAAAGACCTTTGGGAAAAATTAAAAATAAAATGTATAGGTAGTGTTGAAATAGTGAAGAATAAAAAGAAATTGTTGCGAAAAGAGTTTGATTTATTTGGTTGTTTAAAGAACGAGTCTGTTTCCAAGATAATCGAAAGATTTGGACATCTGAAGATGGAGCTTGCTAGACATGACATCATTTATTCTCAAGAAGAGCTGGTAGACAAATTGTTTGATGCTCTACCAAATGAATAAGACTGGCAATATTGTATATTGATGCTGAAGAATACGATAAAGCCTGCTGATTTGAAGGTTGATCTGCTTATAGAAAGACTTGAAAGCCATGAATTAGAGATCAAGAAATCCAGCAAAGTCAACAATTCATCTTATCAGCAGAATGTGGAGTTGTATTACAGAGGCAGTATGCTCCCAAAGACTACATCTCCAAAGATAGCCTTTTCAGCGGAAAGCTCAAACACAAAGAATCAAGAAACTCCTAGAAGTGGCTATCATGGTGGTTCTTCGTCAAATAATTCAGATCAATATGCATCAAAGAATCTATTTCAATGCAACATTGCTGTGGATTTGAAGAATGGTCAGAATTTCAGTGAAGAGTCTTCTAAGCAACAGATGATATTTTTAGCATTTGTGTTGGAATCGTACGAAAGTCTCGTTGCAGGAAAGATAGGCAACACCAACCTAACAAAAGAAGACTACGACCAGATCGATCCTAAGGAGATGGAATTGATCGATATAATGTGGTGTATGGCTAGTGCAGTGAGAAGAGCACAACGTTTCATGGAAATTACTGGAAGACAGTCTATTGGTGGACCTTCTACCAAGTTAGGCTTTGACAAGTCAAAAGTTACGTGTTTCAAGTGTAAACAGAAAGGTCACTTTAAGCGTGAGTGTAGAAATGCTTACACTGATGAGACTGCAAATCCTTTTCGAGAGGATTATTACAAGAGAGCGATTTATCATCAGAATAAATCAGAACCTCCCAGGATGAAGCAGATAGAGGAGGCACCCAAAGAGAAATCCAGGGCACTTGCAGTTTTTCATGACGATGAAAGTTATGATTGGAGTGATGTTTTGCCTGAGGAAGACGCAGTTGGTTATGCCTTTGCAGCAACAAAGATTGTTCCATTTAAAGATAAGAGAACTGAAGAAGTGAAGTATGTGAACAGGAAGGATACAGCTAGATTCATGAAAGCCAAAATCTATCATACTTGGAAGGAAGCAAAGAAGGCAAGGCAATGGGATCCTGATAGAGAATGTTATCTTGATCCAAATGGTAACATAGCTGTGGATCCAGATACTATTGATCTTGAAGTTCTCACCAAACAAATTGCTGATGAAGAAGAAGCCAGACAGAGAGAATGGTGGGGAGGAGGAGAAGCCGTTGAGAAAGAAAAAGAGAAAGAGACAGCAAAAGAACCGGAGCCAAAGAAGATTGATGGTGGAATCATTGACACATCACAAGATTTCACAGCTGAAAACTTCAAGAAGATGGCTGACAAGGTTCTTGCTACAAAAGAACTAGAGGTAGATTCTGGTTCTGGAACTGAGTCCAAAGATAAGGTCAGTTCAAATGATACACCTGTATCAGGTAAGAATGCTAAATCTGAGAACAACTGCAAAAATTGTGACACCTGTGTCACCGCGACCATCAAACAAATACCAAGCCGACGAAATATTGTATTTCATACTTGGGATCTTGTATAAATATGTGTATCTTTTGCACATATCAATTCTTGTTCAATTTCAAACTCTACATCGCTTTCTGGAGAATTATACGCAAACTGGTGCGTAAACGTACTCAGTTTAAATGCGACAAATACTCCGGAACATCAACATATGCTTAACATATCTTAAATAACCTTTACATAACTTAGAAATAAGTTTTGAAGGCTTTGGTATGGCAAAAACAAGTTAATTCGCTTACAGGGACTAAACTTGACAAACTGCGAAAGTATGCCAATTTGAACTGTAACGAACATTCTGGAACATGTCCATAAGTTAAACATACCCTAAATATCCTTTACATAGCTTAGAAATAGGCTTTGAGGGGTTTGGTATGCTAAAATAAACTTTTAGGTCATTCAGGGACTAAAAGTGTCAAAAAGTGCACAAGTTTGCACTTTCACGCATAACTTACGTTCTGAATACATCCGGACATCCAAAAATTTATGTAAACATCCTTATATTATGCCTTAGTGTATGGCATGAGAAAAATCCATTCGTCGCGCAATTTGGATCGTCTTTTGCGCTTATGCGCGTTCCGTCGTAATTAACCGAACATCGCGACCGTTCGGCCACACGAACCGACATCCAAGATATTTTTGATCACATTTTAAGTTCCCTATACTTTAACTTCATTTTAGAGCTTTGAAATGGGGTTAACGGGGCTTAAACGTGTCAAAAATGCATCAAATACCAAGTTTTGGGGCTGCAGGGACCAAAACTGTAAATCTGCCAAAGTGAGGGCTTACGGACCGTAAGCCATCAACCATATGGTCCGTAAGGAGTCCCCAGTACAGCAGATTCAGTTTTAACTGCAGTTGCCTCTTCAAATTAGTGAAAGGTCAAATTCCACTTGCCTCTTCTGAACAATAAGGGCCAAATCTGATGTCCCATAAATGTTGCAACAAGTGTATGGACAAGATCAAAGCACGTTAATCGATAAACGATCCTAACGGTTATGCTTTTCCTATAAGTACCCCCCCCCCCCCATTCTTGCAAAAACCCACAAAAATCTGATCAAAATGCTCTAAGTTGATGCCATTGCTTCATACCTAAGCTCTTTGATCTAGATTAGCATTCGGGGACCCTTCGTAAGTGTTCTTTCGTTCTTTTATTCGCTTTTCGAGTCCGAAAGTCAAAGTTTTGTTTGACTTTCTGTGTGACCAGCCTATGGTCAACACGAAGTTCATGGAACTTCATAACGTTAGCGTGATCACGATGGTTATTGTCCGTAGTGACTATACCTACTGATTACCACGTTATCTAGGCTCAGTGACGAGTCGTAGTTTCGGCCAAAATGCGCATTCTTGCGTATTTTGTAACCAAACTACTCGTGAGCATCAAAGCCGTTTGTTTTGATGGCAAACCTGTTTTCTAAACTTAGTTAAGCATGTTCTAACATGCTTAGCTCGTCACTTTTAGTTTAGTGCTTATATAGGGTCGTAAGGTAAGCGATCTAAACAATCGCTTATACTTTCGAACCCGACCCATTTGGTCGATCATTAGGATCCGACCAAACACATTAGCTGACCATGGCTGTAACCTTCCGAGGTTATACCTTGTGGTCACAAAGTTAGGCGTTCCAAACGCGTTCTACGCGAACGACGCGTTAAGGTAGCATAAGCTACCTAAACGGGTCGTAAGGGGTCGCAAGCACTTAGGCTAGGTTTCATTTTAGTATGTAGGCTTTGTTAAACCATATTACACGACTCTCCATACTCGTTTGGTTTACGAACCCGCATACTGTCCGATCCTTCCGATTTAGGTCCGGTATATTAACATAGCTACCTATTAGGTGCCGTTTTGATATTCCGTGATCTCTAGCATTATTTGGTTATCATACAAAAACTACAAAGCAATCTCATGTGAGTACATTGAACCCCATCTTTTACTGTTTTCCAAACTGTTTTGGGGTGAAACGCATGTGCCTACTTGTTACTTTCATGCTTTCCGGTTTTCACATCATATACTTGCTATGTTCGATAGTACATATATAGTACATGATTTTATTCTGTCTATGCTATGTATGTCCATTGTGTGCATACTTAATACATCGCTTTACAATACATTTCATGCTATGTATGCCCATTGTGTGCGTACTTAGTACATTGCCTTACATTACATGCTATGTATGCCCATTGTGTGCGTACTTAGTACATTGCCTTACATTACATGCTATGTATGCCCATTGTGTGCGTACTTAGTACATTGCCTTACATTACATGCTATGTATGCCCATTGTGTGCGTACTTAGTACATTGCTTTACATTACATGCTATGTATGCCCATTGTGTGCGTACTTAGTACATTGTTTTACATTGCATTTCTGTTGCATATGCTCATCCAGCATATGAACACATTATACTACATTTTGAACCGTTGTAACCATTTGACTATGTGAACCGTCTTAACCCTTCGATTATATGAACCGTTGGTAACCATTGAACCGTGTAAACCAATAGTATCCGTTGACATGATTTACATTTGACAATAGACATTTGACTATACATAAACATTTCCACAATTGTTAAACATTTCATCTTGATGGTTTGGTTTGAGTAAGTGATTAAGTAACGAGGCGTGTGTAATATGATACAAGCATGGTGGATACGCCGCTGGTACTTCCTATATATAAGTGTTTGTATGGTATTACATATCGTAGCGTTATTTGAATAATTTCAATTTGAGACATATAACATTTTATACAAATAACACACTTTTCACGAGACATTGTTTTACAAACGACTTATCTTATACAAACTCATTTTACATGGTTATCCGTTTAACCATACAGTGTTCTCTTATTTATACATATCATCTGATCTTATCGTTTTTCAAATGATTTACAAGACAAAGCAAATTACAAGGTTCATAACCAAACATTTTCTCAAACACAAGTCATGAATTCCGTTTTCACAAAACCAATGTATCTCACAGGCATTTTTATGCTGACGTACCTATTTTCACATGTGTTTTCAGGAAATGATGCATAGGACTTATCAAGACATACTTAGGCGGACATGTGTCTAAGTGCCTTAAAACAAGACAAGAACTAGTTAATTTATGTTATGTACTCTTTGGTTCTTGTTTAAACAATGTGAACATTCATGTTTGATTAATAAAACGAAACTTCAATTGCCATGGATTTGAAACAATTGATTTTGTTACAACACTCCCCGACGTTTCCACCACGTTTTATATGTTCTACGTGGTTGGGGTGTGACAGAAAAGTTGGTATCAGAGCCAATGGTTATAGGGAATTAGGTTATTAGTAATGCTTTGACCTAGTCTATAACTTTCCTAGGACCCTAACGCGAGTTTACTTGCGTTTAGTCATAAAACAATACCGTCACCTATCCTTAGGCGACGACCACAACAAGAACATAAATTTCAAAACCGCTTTGAAAACTAATCATCTGTTCTAGGATGATTGATTACTAGGTTTTGAACCCTCTGTTATAAGGTTTTGAACCCCTTTGAGTTTTCAAAACTCTCGTCAAAGTCTTGGGTCCTAAATAGTGTGAACACGTGCAAACTGGAAGAGTGAATGCCTGTACTCTGAGTTTTCTGTCTAAGGCAAGAGTGTTCGTATAAATCCACATAATCGGACCAGTCACTCTTACCTGGGAACTCTTGGGGTGAGTGTCCACTTATAGGCGAGCATGTCTTCGCGATATACTATGAGGATCTATTTGCTTTGACTCAGCCTTGGTGTTGTTTGTTTGCTTCGTGGATTCAAACAAATGACCGTCAACCATGATATGGCCGGTAATTGTAACATCCTATTCTTACCCAATGCCATTTCATTTGTTTTCTTTCTTGTCTCTCATTTAGAATGCCTCCTCGACGCGAAAACTAGATAGCGACTGCAGAACTGGCAGAGATTATTGCGCAGCAAATGGCTGCTCAATTCCCAAACCTCTTTGCTCAATGGAACCAAGCCAACAACAACAATCATGCCCCCGGCAACTTCAAGACGTTCAACTCGGCTAAGCCATCAAAGTTTTCTGGGTCTCAAGGAGCGACTGCACTTCTGCAATGGTTCGAGAGTTTAGAGAACACCTTCAGACATGTTCAATGTACAAACGAGTGAAAGGTAGAATTCGCATCTAGCGTCTTTGAGAAACGAGCTTTGACATGGTGGAATGGTGTGATGAGAGATAGGGGTGTCGATGTGGCACTGGCTCAAACATGGCAAGAGTTTCGAGCTCTGATGATGAAGGAATTCTGTCCTCATCACGAGATCAGGGCTTTGGAAACGGAGTTCGACGATCTTAAGCAAGTTAGCGGTGAGCATCGAGCCTACACGGACTGTTATGAGGAGTTAAGTTTGTTATGCCCGGACATGGTTACACCTTTGGATAAGGCAATCGAAAAGTACATTGATGGCCTCCCTGACTCAATACAAGACATTGACATTGTGACTGGTAACAACCCTACTACAGTTAGACAGGCCATTGAGCTATCTGCAACCTTGACTGAATCAAAGATCAGGAAAGGTAAACTTTTCCGAAAAG
This sequence comes from Helianthus annuus, assembly GCF_002127325.2. Lineage (NCBI taxonomy): Eukaryota > Viridiplantae > Streptophyta > Magnoliopsida > Asterales > Asteraceae > Helianthus > Helianthus annuus. The sequence goes on along the minus strand of NC_035444.2, from coordinate 101,323,028 downwards.
GTGACAAGAAACCGGTCGGGGAATCAAACCCAATCGAGGAATCAAAGACCATGGATGAACAGACTGAATCCTCTAAAAAGTCAAAGAAGTGAAAGGCTTCTCAGAACTTCGCCGTGGTCGCTCACAATGGTCAAGCCGTCCCCAACCAACCAGCTCAACCCCCTGCTAGAAAACCATACAATGGAACTGAACCCTTGTGCAACCAATGTAGCCTCCATCATCACGCCAATGTACAGTGCCGCAAATGCCAAACTTGTGGACTCATAGGCCACACAGCAAGAGTCTGCCCAGCTGCAGCTACGCCAAACAAAGCTGGCAACAATCCTGCTCAAGGTCGTTTTCTACCAGGCTCTTGTTTCAACTGTGGAGAGATGGGTCATTTCCGAAGAAATTGCCCAAAGCTTGCTAATGAAAATCCAGCACAGGGATGAGCATCTGACTAACTAGAAGACAACATCGTTTAGAAATAATCACATCTTATGTATTATTTTCTTTTGTTGTCAAGATCCAAGAAAACAGTTGCTATCGTCGTTTATAAATAAATCTTTTATTTACATTGCAATGTATTTCTCTGGTTGCATGTATAAACGACATATCCCTTACAATACCGACAATCAAGAAACCGTATTCCTTGAAGAACAAACTACCCCCAAAATTCTCCCATTCTATGACCTCTTGCGTCTTCCACAAAATTCCTAAGAACCCGTTTATTCTAAGGAAACGAAGTACAAAGCGCAAGTTACAACATGAGACGAATACCCAAGGTACCACTATAAATCCTTAATAGGGTACCTAAGGATTTCCCGTAAGTCCTTAATTGTTGTATACCTTAATTCGAATATGATAATTCCTTGTAATCAAAAATCGAATTTTGGGAGATCTTTCTATCTTCTCAGATAGATTCCAGTGAACATTGAGACCCGTCGATTGGTTTCCATATCCGTATTCAATCGATAATAAGTTAATAACAGATTATAATCAAGTTAAACAATTATGTGACTTTGTGCTTATGTGTTCTCTTATGTGTTGTTGCGTGATCCGAATTATGTTATCCAAATCCTCGTAGAATCTTACATATCCTTGTACGAGAGATTCATAGTAGGATACCCAAAGGTATTACTTAAAACCCTCAATGGACTTCTACGTTATAGTTAAGTCCCTTGGATTATAAAGTACTACTTCATAATTAGACCCCTTGAGTGGTCTAGTTAAACAGACTGATCCAAAAAAATATGGTGAGGGATATCATGTGATGATATAGCTGAAAGGACTCCTTGGTGGCCTAACTAAGAAGATCCCATGTCAATCTAATTAAAAGGACCCGATGGAAGTCTAGTCACCCTCATCACAAGTTTGATATCCTTTGTCACACCCCCAAAATCCACCTGCGGAATACCACCGCTCGGGAGCTTGACTGACCAGGATCAAGCCACCAATCATATAGAACAATGTATAAAGTAAGAGTAATTGTATTAAACCAAACCAATCTGTATGAAAGGTGTTACAAAACAAGAGTATCATATCAAAGTTTAGCGGAAGCAAATGTTTAACAGCCCAATCATAAATAAAGCGTGAAATGCCAAAATGTTTAAGTCAAAGTAAACACGATCCTTGTCCACAACGACCGCGCCTCCCTGTGCAAGCTCCAAGTACCTAACGACCTGCAAGGCATGTAACAGAGGATCAACAGCTAGTTGAGCGAGTTCACAGAAAGTAAATGCGTAATGGTAAGTTTGTTTGTAACATGTGGCTCTACTGGGCCGATAGTATGTTCTATTGGTGGGGGCTTCCCGTGTTGTATAACCACTAGACTATTCGTAACCATAAGTGTTCTTCACAACCGAGAACAGTAGTACGTACAAGCTTTACGTAGGTTTACGTAAGTATCCTTCACAACCGAGGATAGTAGTAAGTATAAATACACGTAGGTTTTACGTGAGTATCCTTCACAACCGAGGATAGTAGTAAGTGTAAGTACACGTAGATTGTACGTAGGGGTCCTGCACAACCGAGGACAGTAAGTAGCATATGCATATGTGAGCTTTAGGCATGTGTCCTGCACAACCGAGGACAGTAAGTAGTATAAGCATACGTAGGTTTACGTATGTGTCCTGCACAACCGAGGACGCTGGTATGGTAGTCTAGTGGTAGTGTCAGTATGAAACTATTCAACCTTATTCCTTCAATCCCATTCCCAAACCCTGGGAATCCCATGCCTTAGTAAGGGTGTGAACTCACCTTGGTTTGCTCGGTAGATAAAGCATTTGTCCTAAGTTGGTCAATCACATCCTATTATGGTTACCATTTATTAGGACGGTAAACAAGTAATCGCGTATACGCTACACGTATCTAACACGTATGCGTCAAGTAGTGTACAAAACCTTAATCATACATGTATATTGACAATCGTTGTTCACATATTTGTATACCTCCTAATCAGGAACTAATTACTACCAATCATCACCCAACTATATCATGTAGAATCATTGCCTCCATATCATTCAGTCATTGTTTTATCAATAATCATCATGTAATCAGATCATCATCATTCATTCAAATCTAAGATACTTTGACATTCATACCCCCACGACATGTGTATAAAACCCCCAGTCAAACAAGTAGATCAAATATATGCATAGGTCTTTAAATAAAAATCTTTGCTTAGGACTCCACTAAGAACTTTACACACACCGGTTATGTAAACAATATATAAATCCCCACTTCACATTTAATCAGCAATTATCATATAAACATTCTTGAATCCATATCCAAAACAGTTGATGTTCCATCATCCTAAATACACTACTGAATCTTTTGTATACCTAGATCAGTTTCCAACCTCTAGTTCTTAACAAAAAAAAAACACAATAGGCAAGCAAAAATCAAAGGTAACATCATACTACAACTGTAGATATTTACATTCTTTCAAACATTACACAGTTATCAATTTTTTTTGTAGGTTCATATTTTAAACTACCAATCAACAGTTGTGTACAAGTCAAGAGTCACGAGACTATTTACGCCACTTAACAATATACAAAACAACTTACCGATCATCTCGGTCGTCATCATAGTTGGTCGTCATCTTTAGTCAATTGACGCCACCGGAACGTCGTCGCCGCTCCGGCTCCTCCGACACCACCGTCAATATCAGAATTACATCATCATAACTCATCGACGGAGACTGGATTAACAATTTTTAGTCGGAAGATCAGAAGATAATGACAATACTGGCGCTTATCGGAGTTCTGTCGGAGCTCCCTTGTCGACACCGTAATGCTCCGACGCGACCAGCCGTGGTGGTTCTCCATACTGTCGCAATCTGGAACTCGTTGTGCGGGCCAGAAAACATCTCCAGTCGTCGAAGATGGAGAGAGTTGTGCGGCTGATGCCTGTTTTAGGGTTTTTTTTTTCTTTATTCTACCTCTAATACATCCCATGCCAAGTTACGTGACAATATAATGGCTGTAACATTGTGGGGTTGGGCCGTTTGCAAAGAGGAGGGGTGTAGGGCCTTTAGGGCTGCTAACACAATTGGGGGCCTGGATTAAATATTTGGGCAGCACACATGTAGAAAACGGAAATAGCAAGTTAACCTTTTTTTTCTATAATTATTTGCTATGATTTTTTTTTATATAAATATATACTTAACTAATTGTATAAATAACATAATTAATCTACTACACTAATATAAAGTGTAATAATCAAGTTATGGCTTGGGCCTCATAAGTATCGGGTTACACGAGTGGGTTAATTCGACAAGCGGAACATGTGTTTCGATTCAACCGGTTCGAGTCGGTTTAAAAGAATAAGGATTTGGTTTCTAATTTATCGCTTGCACAATATGAACTTATAATAGAATTTAGTCAAGTATAATTAACTCGTCAAATAAAATAAGTATAAGACTCGATTTATAAATATGAAAACGAATGGTTCTAACCTCGAAATTACGAGTTGTCACATTATCCCCAACTTGAAAGAAATTTCATCCCGAAATTTAGCATGCGGTTACTGAGGAAGCTAGTTAAGTTGTATCATTTACTGGTTTCCCTGGGGTATCACATCCTTCCCCAAAACATTACAAAACAAACTGTGCGGACTGTGCAAGGGATTACGTAATTATGGATGCATACATAATTATGGAATTTAGTGCACAGAAATCACAGCAAGTTCTGTCATGTGTCTAGAGTTAACCCTATTCATTTCCAACTCTGATGAAGCAACCGTTGAAAATGACTCCGTTAGTTCATTTTCGTTTCTGACGATTTATCCGTTGGGGAAATGAATATCCGTTGTGAAATCATTCATTTCCAACTCTGATGAAGCAACCGTTGAAAATGACTCCGTTAGTTCATTTTCGTTTCTGACGATTTATCCGTTGGGGAAATGAATATCCGTTGTGTAATCCTTCATTTCCAACTCTGATGAAGCAACCGTTGAAAATGACTCCGTTAGTTCATTTTCGTTTCTGACGATTTATCCATTGGGGAAATGAATATCCGTTGTGAAATCCTTCATTTCCAACTCTAATGAAGCAACCGTTGAGAATGAATCCGTTAGTTCATTTTCGTTTCTGACAATTTATCCGTTGGGGAAATGAATATCCGTTGTGTAATCCTTCATTTCCAACTCTGATGAAGCAACCGTTGGAAATGACTCCGTTAGTTCATTTTCGTTTCTGAAGATTTATCTGTTGAGGAAATGAATATCCGTGGTGTAATCCCTCATTTCCAACTCTGAGGAAGCAACCATTGAAAATGACTCCGCTAGTTCATTTTCGTTTCTGAAGATTTATCTGTTGAGGAAATGAATATCCGTTGTGTAATCCTTCATTTCCATTTCTGATGAAGCAACCATTGAAAATGACTCTGTCTGTTCATTTCGTTTCTGAAGAATGACCTTTAAGGAAATGATAGGACATTACTTTGCATATCGCTGATGGTTATTTGGTAGAGTCACAAATAGACTCCTACGAATAAATTTCGGGACGAAATTTCCTAAAGTAGGGGAGACTGTGACACCTGTGTCACCGCGACCATCAAACAAATACCAAGCCGACGAAATATTGTATTTCATACTTGGGATCTTGTATAAATATGTGTATCTTTTGCATATATCAATTCTTGTTCAATTTCAAACTCTACATCGCTTTCTGGAGAATTATACGCAAACTGGTGCGTAAACGTACTCAGTTTAAATGCGACAAATACTCCGGAACATCAACATTTGCTTAACATACCTTAAATAACCTTTACATAACTTAGAAATAAGTTTTGAAGGCTTTTGTATGGCAAAAACAAGTTAATTTGCTTACAGGGACTAAACTTGACAAACTGCGAAAGTATGCCAATTTGAACTGTAACGAACATTCTGGAACATGTCCATAAGTTAAACATACCCTAAATATCCTTTACATAGCTTAGAAATAGGCTTTGAGGGGTTTGGTATGCTAAAATAAACTTTTGGGTCATTCAGGGACTAAAAGTGTCAAAAAGTGCACAAGTTTGCACTTTCAGCATAACTTACGTTCTGAATACATCCGGACATCCAAAAATTTATGTAAACATCCTTATATTATGCCTTAGTGTATGGCATGAGAAAAATCCATTCGTCGCGCAATTTGGATCGTCTTTTGCGCTTATGCGCGTTCCGTCGTAATTAACCGAACATCGCGACCGTTCGGCCACACGAACCGACATCCAAGATATTTTTGATCACATTTTAAGTTCCCTATACTTTAACTTCATTTTAGAGCTTTGAAATGGGGTTAACGGGGCTTAAATGTGTCAAAAATGCATCAAATACCAAGTTTTAGGGCTGCAGGGACCAAAACTGTAAATCTACCAAAGTGAGGGCTTACAGACCGTAAGCCATCAACCATACGGTCCGTAAGGAGTCCCCAGTACAGCAGATTCAGTTTTAACTGCAGTTGCCTCTTCAAATTAGTGAAAGGTCAAATTCCACTTGCCTCTTCTGAACAATAAGGGCCAAATCTGATGTCCCATAAATGTTGCAACAAGTGTATGGACAAGATCAAAGCACGTTAATCGATAAACGATCCTAACGGTTATGCTTTTCCTATAAATACCCCCCCCATTCTTGCAAAAACCCACAAAAATCTGATCAAAATGCTCTAAGTTGATGCCATTGCTTCATACCTGAGCTCTTTGATCTAGATTAGCATTCGGGGACCCTTCGTAAGTGTTCTTTCATTCTTTTATTCGCTTTTCGAGTCCGAAAGTCAAAGTTTTGTTTGACTTTCTGTGTGACCAGCCTATGGTCAACACGAAGTTCATGGAACTTCATAACGTGAGCGTGATCATGATGGTTATAGTCCGTAGTGACTATACCTACTGATTACCACGTTATCTAGGCTCAGTGACGAGTCGTAGTTTCGGCCAAAATGCGCATTCTTGCGTATTTTGTAACCAAACTACTCGTGAGCATCAAAGCCGTTTGTTTTGATGCCAAACCTGTTTTCTAAACTTAGTTAAGCATGTTCTAACATGCTTAGCTCGTCACTTTTAGTTTAGTGCTTATATAGGGTCGTAAGGTAAGCGATCTAAACAATCGCTTATACTTTCGAACCCGACCCATTTGGTCGATCATTAGGATCCGACCAAACACATTAGGTGACCATGGCTGTAACCTTCCGAGGTTATACCTTGTGGTCATCGCAGGAAAGGTTCCCAACTGAGTATTCAAGGCGACCACGACAAACTTCAAATGACGATGAAGCAGGTCCAGGCAATGCTGGAGAACATGATGATATTCAACAAAATGAAGTGGCTCAAGATAATCAGACGGTAGAGAATGATAATCCAGAATCTGAGAACAGACCAGTATTTGACCATGGTGATTCAGATTCTGAGGGGGAGCAAATTCAGATTTCAAGTCAAACAGATCCAGTCGGTGACCAAGATGTAAACCAGAGTATCATTAATCTGGAGGGCGAGGTAGATGTTCTAGGCGAGGTGATGCCAAGAACACTTTCATACCATCCAGAAGACTTAATTATCGGAGAATTGCAATCAGGCGTTCGCACTAGACGTCAAATTGACCAAGGGCTTACTTGCTTTTATTCTACAGTAGCACTTTTACAAAATGAGTTTTCACTAAGTTGTTTTATTTCGCAGATCGAACCGCGAACCTACAAAGAGGCGCTAACTGAAGATTCTTGGGTCAATGCTATGCAAGAAGAGTTGAGTCAGTTCGAGAAGTTAGGAGTGTGGAAGTTAGTAGATTTTCCTGATGGTCACAGGAAAATTAATACAAAATGGGTGTTTAAATGCAAGAGAGATGACCGAGGGGTTGTTGTGCGAAACAAAGCTCGACTCGTAGTCCAGGGCTTTAGTCAACAGGAGGGTATTGATTTCACAGAAGTTTATGCTCCCGTGGCTCGACTAGAAGCAATTAGAATCTTTCTGGCATTTGCATCATGGAAAAATTTCAAAGTATATCAGTTGGATGTTAAATCGGCGTTTCTTTACAGGAAGGTTAAAGAGGAGGTATATGTTGGACAGCCACCGGGCTTCACCGACCCAATCCACAAAGACAAGGTTTACTTGCTGGATAAAGTGTTGTATGGTTTACACTAGGCCCCGAGAGCTTGGTACGAGACTTTGTCTCAACACCTGCTAGCCAACAGCTTCATCTGAGGAAAAGTGGATGCCACTCTCTTCACCAAAGAGGTCGACGGACATCTTCTGATTGTTCAGATATACGTGGACGACATTATATTTGGGTCAATGAATGAAAAATTGTGCAAAGATTTGAATCAGTTATGAAGCAAAAGTTTGAAATGTCATCGATGGGGGAGATGAAATTCTTCTTGGGACTTCAAGTTGAACAACTACCTGAGGGAATTTTCATACACCAGACGAAGTATATTCATGATATCTTAGAGAAATTTGGGATGTCAGGATCTACTCCAGCTTCAACCCCTTTAGCGACGAATCATGGGATTAACCCAGATCTCACCGGAGACAGGGTAGATGAAACGATGTATCGCTCCATGATCGGATCGCTGATGTACTTAACTGCTTCAAGACCCGATATCATGTATCCAATGTGCCTCGCAGCACAGTTTCAGTCAAGCCCCAGAGCTTCGCATATGGTGATTGTGAAACGGATATTACGCTACCTGAAAGGAACTCCATCGTTGGGGTTGTGGTATCCAAAAACAGACGATTTCATGCTCGAAGGGTATTCTGATTCCGACTACGGAAGCTGCAAAGTTAACGCAAAATCAACAACAGCGGGTTGTCAGTTCTTTGGACCACGTTTGGTCACCTGGCAATGTAAGAAGCAAACCTCTGTGGCTTTATCCACATGTGAAGCGGAGTATGTATCTGCTAGCAGTTGCTGCTCTCAGATCTTGTGGATCCAGCAACAGATGCGCGACTACGATTTGCAATTTCTTAACACCCCTATCTTTGTTGATAATGAAGCCGCGATAAACATTACAAAAAATCCTGTTCATCACGCTAAAACGAAACATATAGAAATTCGTCATCACTTCATCCGAGATTGCTTCAAGAAGAAGTTGATACGAATTGAGAAAATCCACACTGACAATCAAAAAGCTGATTTACATACCAAAGCATTTGATAAAAATCGGTTTAAGTATCTTTTAAAAATGAATGGTATGATGCTTTTATCGGTGTCGGATGGGATTATTGGCGTTGATGAGGATAACATTGTAGATGATGATGTTGAGAAACAATCTGCAATGGTTTGTCGATGTTTTACTTGTTTTGGTATTTAGGGGGAGTATTATATTTTCAGAAAAATACAAAAACAATAAAAAATTTCAAAAATCCAAAAACATGAGAAAATTTTAAAATCCAAAAACAATAGAAAACTGAAAAAGAGTTTGTGTAAAAAGGGAAAATGATAGTACATTGGCTTGACAGTTACAGTACGCTAAAGATTTGTAAAGTCTAAAGTTTTTAAACAGTCTCGCTGATGATATGTCGATGGGTTTTTATACATTCAGTAAATCTTGTTTGGGATATAAACCTAAAATTCAAACTTGCTTATTTTGTGGGGAACAAATCTTGAATATATAGGTAACCCCTGAAATCTTGTTTGAAAGGTCCCTTTTTCTGAGATACTAGGTTTTTATACTCAGTGATATCTGGGGTATTATCCCAGGACTTCTGATTTTGCGGAAGCAATGGCCTAGTCCCCATATAATACTTTTTGCATTGCTTAAAATACAGCATCGCCCTCAGCATAAAAATGATGAAACATTGAAAAATGTTAATCATGTGCTGTCGAAGAAAAGATTCTCTAAAGGGAACACACCTTAAGTCGAACCGTCATCTCTCTGCTGAACGGAAGTTCTGACCTGAGCTCTCACGGTTTCGCATTTAACCTTTTTACAGATATCATCTATGGTATATTCACCTGTAAGATTGAATATTGGGATCTGGATACGGGAGTATATTCAAGAGGTGGGACACACATATAAGTTTAAGTTCTTTAATTCACCTTAATAGTATCCTGAACAGATTGAAGTTTGTATGAAAATTTAAGAGGATCATTATATCGACAATCTAAGTGAATTGTTTAAAACTTAATATGTTATCAAGCTTAACGGTGCTAGTAACTTGTCATTTAGCTGATATGATTCCCTAACACGCTCACCAAAAATATGTTTGTAAATAGTTTACATTCTGCATTTAAATTTCTGTAATTCATTTTCTAGTTTAGAAACTTTATTAAAAATCCAAAAAGATTTTTCATTTCTGCTTTATTTTCGGACAAACCAAAGTGGAGAGTTGATCTTCAGATTCAAAAGATTGGAGCAGATGTAGAAAGATTCTAAGCTGGATGATGAGTTGGGAGCTTAATCATGTGAAATGAGAAAATGGAAAGTCGAAACAAGTTCATTAATTTGAAACTTGTAATTTTCAGAAATTGTTTGAAATTGTTGAACAAAAATCAGTTTATTTTGTCATAGATCAACCAAGGTCATTAAGTTGGACTTGGTAGATAAATTGAGTAATCAGGGTCATTAACTTGGACCTGAATACTTAAGTGGATTTTTAAAAACTGATGAACAAGTTAATAAAGAGTTTAAGTTTGTATAGTTTATAATGATTATATGTTTGAGAAATAGGAATCAAAATCCCCATGGCAAAGAAAATGTTAAAGTTTGAGCCAGATTACGATCCTAGGTCCCAGCATATCGAGAGGGGGAGTCTTCGATAGGAGGAGTCTAGATTCTGGATCAACATTCAAAGGGGAGATTGAAGATTAAAGTTTGAAGATAGCAGATTGAAGGATGCTTTACAAGTTCAAAACAATTCAGGGCAAAGTGCAAAAGACTAAGACTAAAGACTGAAGACTTGATGCTAAAGACTTCGTCAACATCCAAGGGGGAGTCTGTTGATACACGGATGTCTGTTAACTTCGTCTTTAATGAGTCTTGTATTGTATAAGTTAGATCATGGCGCGCAAAACGAGAAAACAGTATTTTGGGTGATTCCGCACGAAATTACCTATGTGTAATTTCGCATGGAATTAAAGATCTCACACAAAATTAGTTCATTCACACGGAATTAGTAATTCCGCATGGAATTATCTAATATCGCGTGAACTGGTAATTTCGCATGAGATGGTTTCGTACGGAATTAACTCGCCTATAAATATTGTTCATGTCATGATCATTTGATACGGAATTAGTGTGTGAAGAGCCGAGGTGCTGCCGAATTTTTGTCAGAATTGTATTGTAAAAGCTCAGGAAATCAGTTGAAAAGGAACAAGCTGTGTTGACATCTTTTACATTGATTCCGCCTTTGTATCTGATGATGAACTACTCAGAATGACTGTTTAGGGTCACTGGACGATCGAACAATAACAATGGATTTTGTTACTAAGCTACCCAAAACCAGAAAAGGTAACGACGCAATCTGGGTAATTGTGGATCGATTAACCAAATCAACCTATTTCCTACCCATGAAGGGAACTTTTAGCATTGAAAGATTGGCTAAGTTGTACGTAGATGAGGTAGTATCCTTACATGGAGTCCCACTCTCCATTGTGTCAGATAGGGATAGTCGTTTCACTTCACATTTCTGGACAAGTTTCCAAGGAGCAATGGAGACACGCTTAAATTTAAGTACTGCATACCATCCCCAAACAGATGGACAAAGTGAAAGAACGATTCAAACCCTTGAAGACATGCTCAGAGCATGTGTAATCGACTTTGGTGGAAATTGGGATGACCATTTACCACTAATAGAATGCTCCTATAACAATAGTTACCACACCAGCATCAATGTTGCCCCGTTTGAAGCACTGTATGGACGAAAGTGTCGAACTCCCGTATGCTGGGCAGAAATAGGAGAAAGTTAATTATCAGGTCCCGAAATTGTACAGGAAACCACCGACAAGATAACTCAAATAAAGGAAAGACTAAAAACAACTCGAGATCGTCAGAAAAGTTATGCAGACAATCGACGCAAGCCGTTAGAATTCCAAGTGGGAGACAAGGTACTCTTGAAAGTTTCTCCTTGGAAAGGAGTAGTTCGATTCGGTAAGAAAGGAAAGCTAAGTCCAAGGTACATATGACCATTCACAGTTACCCAACGAATTGGACCAGTTGCTTATAAATTACAACTACCAGAAGAACTAGCTGGGGTACATGACGTGTTTCATGTATCTAATCTCAAGAAATGTCCGTCTGATGAATCATTGGTAGTACCTCTTCAAGACATAGAGGTAAATGAAAGGTTGAAATTTGTTGAGAAACCTCTCCAAATTGAAGACAGGAAGGTCAAACACCTTAAACATAAAAGATTGGTACTGGTCAAAGTCAAGTGGGATTCAAAAAGAGGACCTGAGTACACATGGGAACTGGAATCAGAAATGAAGTGAAAACACCCTTACTTGTTCCAGTAAATCTCGAGGACGAGATTTAAATAAGGTGGGGAGGATGTAAGGACCTGCAAAAATGTCCCAAAACACTTCGTAAGTGGAAACCCGGACCCCTAAAACCCTAATCCTTATGAAAAATCAAGAAAATCAAAATTTACCCATTTGTCGCGGGTCGCGTAAGAGTTAAGCAAGGCTTACGCGGGGCGCGACAGCCTTGCCATTCTCCAAAGTGTGACCTCATTCACCCGAGAACAACTCAGATCTGAGAGATTTCAACATGTTTAAACACCAATTTTATCATAATCTAAACACTTTCCAACTGATTTCCACTTTTCTTTAATTTTCTTAACTTTTTCTTCATGGAACCGATAGAATCTGAGCTTATTCAGGCCTTCTACTCATTCTCTAGTGAAGTGCAGGTATGAGAACTGATTCCTATCAAAGAGACAACCGATGCACGGGTTGAACATGAACACCCGTCAAGAACAGTTAACTGATTGGACGGGGTGATTCCCATCCGATCGGATGACTTGGACTTGGTGGAGTTTCCGTTGTTTAACACGTTGTCATACCGTCTCGGTCAAACAGCAAACTTTACAGACTTAACAAAATTTTGCAGGTTTCAAACGATCAGGTCGCTGAACGGATTGCCGTCCGATCAGATTGCCATCCGATCGAACGACAATCCGATCGGATGACTTGTGGTCTCAAATACTTAAACATTTTACAAATTTTCAATACATGTCAGTATCCAAACGAATTGTCATCTGATCGGACGACCATCCTACTGTGAACTTGGATCTTTGAACTGTCTCACTTGAACGGATCGCCATTCGAGCGAACGGCCATCCGACCGGACGACCGTTCGACCGGACGACCGTTCGAGTGGACGACCTGAAAGGTAGAGATACTTCTCTCATTTTAAAATGCTATAACGAAAACTTCAAAGTCACATCATACACAAACACATCCATCCCAAACGAATGACGATCCGACCGAATGGCCATCCGTCCGGATTGTCATCCGATCGGATGACCCTTCGTTACTCAGCTCGCTCGCACTGTTTAACGCACTGTTCATCGCTTATGCTATCGTTCTGTAATTAGGCTAACTTGTGACAACTCGTACTTTACCGTCTCGTACATTACGTGTAACCGTTGAACTAGTGTGATTATGTGATTATATTGATTGATTGAATGATACGTGTTACGTGAATTATGTGATTAAGTGTTGAAGTTATCGAACCGAATAGTATTTCAATCACATCAACCCACTCGGTCCATACAATTGGACTCGAGACCATGAGATAGCCCAAGTGGGGGTTTCGGCCCAACTTCCTTTCCATACGTACATGTATCTCATTAGGGTTTTTGTTTTCACAATCTTGGCAATCAAGAACGCACACAAACACCAAGCTCTCTCTCTCGGCTCGGAACCGAAGACTGCCGAACACCCTTCGAAGCTTTTGAATCTGAATCCCTCTCTTCCCATCTCGGTTAGTATGATGTTCATGATGACGTGTTTATACGATTTTGTTAGTAACCGGATCACATGCTAGTTGGATCGATTGATGATATTTTGTATTTGATTATATGTTGTATGAATGCATGATAACCGAATGGTATGTTTCTAATTGTTCTTGTTGTAACCCTGGATCGGTTTGTATACTTGTGCTTGTAATCGGCTGTGATGATTCTAATGTGCAAACATGTTTAGGGGAAGGCATGGTTGATCTAGAATCCGGTTATATAATTAGATTACGGGTTATGTTTATGTAATTATTGTGAACTGAGGTTGAATATATGAACTGATGATATGAACATGCTTGAAGATGTTATGAAATTGTTAAAAACTGTTGATTGATCTGAATTCGAAACTGCCTTAGATGTTTGCTAGAATCACGGATGAGTCAATGCAGGAATTATGGAAACCAGTTACACACACGGTTGCGACTCGGTATCACTCGTTGCGAGTCGGAACCCCACTCGAGACCACAAACAGCATAAGCCGAGATCACGGTTGCGAGTCCCGTTGCGACTCGTAACCGGACCATGATGAACCGAGACCAGCCATTGCGACTCGCAACCTACTGTTGCGACTCGTAATCTCCTGATATGACTCGTAATCCTCGGTTGCGACTCGAGATCGCCGGTTGCGACTCGAAACCACCATTTACACGCACACTGTTTGGGCCTTCACTGTCACGGGCCCAATGATTTGATTTGTGGACTGTTGCTATTGGACTTTTACTATTACAGGCCCAACTGATTGGGCCGGACACTTGGCTATTTGTTTAACTGTTATGATATTGGGCTGCTTATTGTCATTGGGCCGGGTAATGATTGGACCGAACCCTTAGATTGTTTATCGGATTGATGATACATGTACGTGTTTGCCATGATTATACGTGATACAATATACGTGCTATATACGAACCTGACTTGCATAATAACCATGATAGGACGTGGTTGACCATTTACTTGCTATCTGTACTCTTTTGTGTATCTGCCGAGCAAACCAAGGTGAGTTCACACAGCCAAGGCATGGGATTCCCGGGTTAGGAATTGGGTTGGATATGTTGAATATGGAATGATTACTCGTACTTACGCATACACCAGACTATAGACCATCGTCCTCAGGTTAGTCAGGACACGTTACGTAAAGCCTACGTAACCCAGTATAATTGCCATTTGTCTCCCGGGTCGGGAGGACACGTTACGTAAAGCCTACGTAACCCAATACCAACCACTGGCTTCCGGGTCGGAAGGCCACGCTGCGTAAAGCCTACGTAGCCCCCACGCGTACCACTGTCCTCGGGGAAGGGCACGTCACGTAAAGCCTACGTGACCCTGTACGTTTTCCTGTTCTCAGTAAAGAAGAACACATGGTCGGAAGTTAGTCTAGTAAGTACCGTTAATGAGAAGCCCTCATTAGCCAGGATAAACATGGGCAGCCCCCACCAGTATTATGAACACAAGGTTTGGGAAGCCCCCACCTTTAGTACACACTAGTATGGGAAACCCCCACTAGCTATACTTATGCACTATGTTATGAACTTACTTTCTGTGAACTCGCTCAACTAGTTTGTTGATTATTTGCTGCATGCCTTGCAGGACCTTAGGTACATTACGGAGCTTGCACAGGGAGGAACAGGTCGTTGTGGGATTTGGATCATGAACGATATTTGAACTTATAACTATTTTGAGATTTCATACTATGCTTCCGCTATTTAAACGATGTTTGGTTTTGGAACATCAATCATGTCACGATGATTTACATTAATTACTTTTATTATTAAATACTATGTTTGATATGATTGATGGCTTGATCCTGGTCAGTCACGCTCCCAAGCGGTGGTACTCCGCGGGTGGATTTTGGGGGTGTGACATAACTTTCCAGCGCTCCCTTCAATCCAATCCAAGGCTGTGTTATTCATTTAACACAATCTGTGAGTATACTCGAACCATTTTTGCTTTACGTACTTTTGGGTGTTACATACGTTACCTATTTCAAATCACAATCGACACACAACACAAACACTTTTATACGCTGACCGTTATTGCATGTTATACATGTTACTCGATGAATGCTTGTATGTTATGTTTACACAGTGATTGTTACCTGACACCTTAACAACGATAGTACTATAGTTTGGACTCAGCACCTGTCGTGGACAGGGGTTGTTAAGGGCTTTACTTCACGTGTCACAGTGGTGATATGTGTTGCGCTTTACTTCCATTCACCGAACACCAAAAAGAGACCGGCATCCATTCACCGCTCGACAAACTTGGTCCTCGATTCTTTTCCCGCAACGATACCATGTACCCTAACGTAACCTAGTGCTTTTTTTCTCTTCTTTAACTCCAGGTGTTTAAATGCAAGGAACATGTTCAAAACTTTTTTAATATGAAACAATGAGACAATGACACGTCTAATTATAAGGAATTCTTAGAAATCATGACATGTAGCAAAGCTGCAAAGCAAATAATTTTTTTTTTTTTTTTTTTTTTTTTTTACAAAAGGATTTTACTTTTTATTTAGAAGGTTAGAGCAAATTACAAATCATGGGTTGGTAGACGGGCAACAAGCTGCGCCGCCACCCCCTTTTGAATTGCAAATCCTACTCGGCTAAACACATAACTATGGCCTACAGACACTGTCGCATGCGCAAGTGCTGCCTTTTGAACCCGCTTCAAGAAACCGGACGCCACAGGGGCCAGACAACCAAAGGTATCGAACGCGAAAGGAAGGAAGGCATGTTGATTATCTATGCAGGCCTGCTCGTGCTTGGATATTTTCCCCGCCTCAGCCTTCCGCGTCGCTTGCCCTGAAACAAAACCACTGCCCCTGAAACCGGCAAGAGGCGACACCCCCGTGAGATCAATGCAAGCATGCTTACCCCCGGACCATCCAAAAACCAGCACATCGGCTGGTCGAAGGGAAGACCTCCCCTCCTTCGGGTCCGTTAGGAAATTAACCGGAGCCTCTTTTTTAGCAGCGATACCAGCTCGCTTGAGAACGTCAAACAACACATCTCTAACCAGATCGTGTCTGTACTTGAAGCCAGGAAGCTCTTTGCAGTGAAGGGCATGTTCCCCGAAGCTATCAAGACACACCTTCTGACAAACAGGGCACGGTTCATCCTCAGGGTACAATGGTATCATCAATCGATATTTGAGGACAGACCGATATTCTACTGCCGACATACATTGCCCCAAGCCCTCGATCGAGATAACAGTAAGGAAATCTTGAGCGTGGGGGGCTCGTAAACAATCAAAAACAGCTTTTTGCCGAGGGGATAACCCGAAAACACCATTGATTTCCTTCACGGTTTTACCATAAAAAGCACTCGCCAAAATGGTTTGAGGTTCACGGGGGGCGGTGTCTTTATTAGCAAAACCGCCAAGGTCAACATCAGGAAGAACGACTTGTAAACCATCCAACGCAGCCCTAAAGTCCGAATCCAAATCACCCATACAACAAGCTCGCAGAATATGATCTTGAAGTTCCAAAGATTGCACTCTTGAGGCCACGAAGGCAAAAGACGCGACATCCCCCGCCGATAGTAATCCAAGCCCACCCTCTTTGATTGGCAAGGAAGCCAATCGCCATTGCAAGTCCCCAAAGAACGCCCCCCCCCCCCCCCCCCCCCCGCCAACCACAATATCATCAATGGCTTGTTGAAGTCCTTCATCAAACAAAGTAACAGCCGCTCCAACATAAGATGGTTGGCATGTGCGGAGACCAAAGATAAGCTTGGCAACTCCCATACATGAACGCAGTAAAAGGAGTTCACATTGTGGGTTAGTCTTATAAGTAGAGACGTTTAACCCAAGGGGGGGGGGGGGTATTTGGCGTTCTCTAAAACCCAAGGGGGTAGTCTTATAAGTAGAGACGTTTAACCTTGATATTTGGCTCCCGAGAACAAGGGAAGAGACTGGTGCGGAGAGAAATCGCCACCGTCAAAACCCACCCACCCACCCACCGTCTCTTCTCTCTCTCTCTCTCCCTCACTTTCCTCTTCACGATCGCTCGCACCCTAACAATCTCCGGTAAATCTCCTCATTTCTCTTTACTTTCACTGCTTTACTCCTTCACACCATTTTACCAAATTCTGGCGGGAACTTTGTTCACTTTTTGTTTTTTTCGATTCCTGCTTCTACTGTTAGGTTTTTTTACATCCGATTAGCCCTTTACTTGTATCATCATTTGTTATTTATATCATTACGACATCGTTTTGTTAGTTTCAGATTTGTTTCGTTTAGACCAGAAGAAAACCAGCGTTTTAGGGTTTAGAAATTGTGTATGGCATTTGGGGATTTTAATTGATCTGTTGTTGTTGTGCAGTTGAGTTGGTTGATGAAATGCCATTGCTTAAGAGGAAACCGTTCTCTCTTTCTGAGAGACCTGATGATTTGAAACCCGACGAGTTGGTGTTTCAAATTCGCTTTACTAAAGAGATTTTTCGCGATTATCGGTACCTTTCTTTTTATTTTATTTTATTTTTTGCCCAGTTTTATTAACCATGTATAATCTGCTACTACATTCCTAGTAGTTTAACTTTTTTTTTAGCCCTACAGGCTTATTTTTGTGCATTATGTTTGTTACTTGAGCAGTGAAAAGAAAAAAATACTTATGTTCTTTGCAGTGGCGAAGCTTGAGATTTTCGATCGCGGGGTCGAAAACGTATATACTAAAAAAATCCTATAAAACCGGGGGGTCAAAAAATGTATATACCCAAAAATTTTTATATGAAAACTACATACTCTCAACTACCGAACGAAAAGTTCGGGGGGTCGGCCGCCCCCTCCCGCCCCCATTATGCTACGCCATTGGTTCTTTGTGTTCGAATGTTACTATTCACTTTAAAGATGAAAGTTACATGTTCTGTTTTTGGTACACAGTGAATACTTGCAACGGATAAATCTGTATCGTCAAAGGGTATGGACGTGCAAGAGCACTGGAAAGGGCAACTTGACTTACGAAGAGGCACTGGTTTCAGAAAAACAGGCGATTGAGAAGGTTCAACAGTTCCCTAAAGAACTCATGGAGCCTGTTCTGCGTGATGTTCAATTCAGTAATCACTCTTCTCTTCCTACAGAAATGTTGTCTGATGCTTCTTCAGTTTGAGTATAGTTGTATTTGTTGTTTGCAGGCATGCTCCATTTAAGAGATCTTGTGACAAGTATTTCCACAAAGCTGAAAGAGCGTTTGTTAGAGGGTACTGAAATATATGGAAGGAAGAATAACCGCATATATCCTTGTAAAATAGTAAAAGTAATCGACGAGGAGGTTGAAAAGACACAATACCAGGTAGCGTGGCTTGATAAAGATAAGAAAGTAACCGAAAACGCTGTGGTAAGCGGAGATGATTTGATCAAGCGAAAGTTGCCGTTCAGTAGAGATGTTCTCAAGTCTTTTATCAGAGAGTCTACGTATAGGAGTGCTCCTTGGGTGCTTCATGATAAGTTGGCACATAAATATGGGATCTCAACTAATCTTCCGGAAGAGTTACGAGACAAGATTTCACCCAAGAGGAAACTTTCTAAGAAAGACCAGGTAACACTTTATTTCGTGGCCCCTGTTTGTATAGAATGGTAAGGCTTAACAGATGTTGGAACCAAGAGGCATGTACCGATCTTAGTGTAGACCAGTGAGGCGATGCCCCCTTGCTCTCAAAAAAGTTATTAATATGTTTTTAGTGTTTTCTGTACAGCAAATAATTACATGTATCAAGTGAATATAGGAACATGATATAAATTAGAAATAGCTAAATGGGCAGGTTGGATAAGGGGTTAGTTTTTTGGTAAGGGTCTGGTGGTCCTTGATATGGGTGAGCAAATGTCGGTTCGGTTTGGTTATTACGCATAACCGAAACCGATAACCGAAGTTTGATTTTAGGAAAAAACCATAACTGAAACCAGTCGGTTAATACGTTGGTTATCGGTTATTGGTTTGGTTTCGGTTAAGTTCGGTTAAATACCAAAACAAAACTTGCGCAAACTTATAAGCTTAAAATACTTAGTCAAGTGTTTTGAACCATTTTCAAGCATACAGATAATGAAAACACAAGAAAAATACATGAAATTCCAAGGAAGTACATGAAAATATGTTTCAAATACATGGAAAATGCGTGAAATACATGAAAATATGTTTCAAATACATTGATATACATGTAAATCACATAAATATATAACTATCGGTTTGGTTTCGGTTATAAAAGAAGGGCAAACCGAAATCGTAATCGGTCGGTTAAGTTGTTTTCGGTTGTTGGTTTTCGTATGCTCACCCCTAGTCCTTGACACTTGATGTCCAATTTATTTATTCTCTAAATTATTACTGTTAAATATGATTGCTGAAGCATATTGTTGATGTTTAGTGCATTGGAAGTAAAAAGAATGGAATCTATATCTCTGAAGTAATCCATTTGTTTGATGATTTTTTTTTTCAGGAGGCAGCTAATGGAGAACGTAAGCGAAAGAAGCTAAAAAATGATGAAGAAATTGGTATATTCTTGTATTCTATTTAACATATTTGTGGCGAGTGAAAGTGTGATTAACTCGTCTAATTTCTGATGTATCTAAACATGGCAGAGAATGATGTGCCTGTTAAATATCCAATTGATGATCTGTTGGTGCGACCTGCTGCTGATGATCCCGTATTTACTACCCGTCCTCCACCAACCAGAGACTTTAAAGTGCCAATGGAGTGTGTTGGTGATCTTCTGATGATTTGGGACTTTTGTTGTTCTTATAGTAGGCTATTGAACTTGTCACCATTTTCACTAGATGATTTTGAAAATGCCATCTGCCATAAAGACAGCAATGTAGTTCTCATCGTGGAGTCTTATTCTGCTCTGCTTCGTTTGCTTATAAAGGATGACGGTGATTATTTTATAGCTTTACAGAAGAAGAAACGAAAGGCTAAGGTTCAATTCACAACTCATGATTTCTTAAAATCCAAATGCATTTCATTTGCTTGAATGGGTGGGTGGGTTGGTAGCAGGTGATAATGGGTAGTTCCAATGCGGGTCATCTTAACCCGACATGACTTTTAGTTTTTTGAGCAAAGTACACAAATGGTCGATGTGGTTTACCAAAATTTTGGATTTGGTCTTCGACTTTTCAAAAGTACACGGATGGTTCCTGATGTTTGCACTTTGTAACACGTTTTGTCCCCAACTAACAAATCTAAAGGTTTTAGCAGGTCTAACTTAGGGACTAAATGCGTTACAAAGTGCAAACAACAGTGACCATCCTTGTACTTTTGTAAAGCTAGGGACCAAATTCAATTTTTTTGCAAACCACAGTGACCATCCGTGTACTTTACTCTTTTTAATCATTATATGATATAATAATCTGTTTTTAAATGAACTGTTTTACGAGGGGTAAGCACTTGAATACTATATGGGCTGTTTTTTACATGTTAATTTTTAATATAATTTATTAAGTTTATCCATTAAAGACAATAAAACCAAAATCAACCCATTTATGGTTAAAGAGGACAAAACCGTACTTGAATGTCTTTTTTTTTTTTTTTTTTTTCTGAAATTGATTTCTTTTTTTACTCATGTGTTTTATGTCTTTCAATACAGATTTCATTGGTCACCTGGACGGATTACATGTGTGATTTCTTAGAACTGGCTGGCAATGAGGAATTATCTACTCACATAACAACCATTAAGCGCGGTCATTACGGTATCTTAGATATTCATGCAAAGCTAGCTATCTTTGCTCAGTTAGTTAATGAAGTCCTTGCGTGCAACGTAATGAGAGAAAAGCTGGATGAATATATTGAAGAGCGAAAGGCATTGGCAGCAGAAAAACGAGGTGAAGCACTGGAACAAGGAAGAATGAGGAGAGAGATAAAAGAAATGGCGAAGGTCACCTCAAATGGCGTTGAACACAATGGAGATGCTTCAAAGAAACCCGCTGAGAAAAAGCACTCATCTGAGAACAGGTTTCAAGTATTGTTGTTGTTTTAGAGATCGTATATTCGACCCGTTTACTTATGAATGGGTCGATTTGGGTTGAGTTTTACTCTAATGGGACAAACTGGTAACATAAAAATAGGTCAACTAAAGTGAAAAACGTTTGAAACAGAATCAATGTCTCACCAAGGGTATTTATAAAGTATTAAACCTCCAAAGTCTATTAAAATTATATTATATTTGGAATAATAATATAACTTTTGCCACCGTTACCTTTTCTATTTGATGATAAATTTTCTAGTTGAAAGATCATGTTGAGTATGGCTGGTGTTTTTATTGTACAGTGGGAAGAAACAAGGAAATACATCTGAGAAGGAGGCAAACAAGGTAAAGGTGGGTGCAGAAGTCACCGTAACAAGTAACAAAGATTCAGCTGCAAAGGGGTCGAAGAAATCGATGGATACTGAGAAAAACAAGACAGAGGATATAACAAATATACAACAGAGAGTAAGTTCTCTCTCTCTCTCTCTCTCTTTCTCTCTACACGTACACATATATATAAGGTAGGGTTATATTGAGAACGCTAAATATTGCGAGAACCATGAAAACGAATGAAAAAAACCCACCAAACTTGGTCAAAAACAATTCAAGTTCAAATTTTTTACACCTGTCATTATTATACAAATACAATATTAGAAATTAAATTTACATGTATTCGTAAATAAAGAAAATTTACTCGTGTAAGTTTGTCATTTACGCATGTGTAAATTTGTTTATTTACACGTGTCAGAAATTTATTAAGAGTGATTTTGAGAGGAGAGATGAATTTATTAAAGAGTAAATTCTTTTTAATGTTGTATTTTAACTCGATTGAGGTTTGTATTAAAAAAATGATTTTGATTGTTTTTCTATTCGTTTTCACGGTTCTCGCAATATTTAGCGTTCTCAAGATAACCCTCCCTTATATATATATATAATATAACACACACATAGTAATTTTACGATGTGTCCAACCTACTTGTCAATTATCAGCCCAATCTGCTGACCAGCGTATTTTGCAACCTGTTGTTTTCATTCAATTTTTGTTACAGTGTCGGTATCTGTTCCGTATATTGTTTTAGATTAGCGTGATTTTTGTTGTTTGTTTGTATCTACAGAAAGAATATCTGGATAGGGAAATGGAGAAAAGATTCATACGCACCAACCCATTAGGTAAAGACAGGGATTATAACAGGTACTGGTATTTTCGCAAGGAAGCACGGATATTTGTTGAAAGTTGTGATCACAAACAGTGGGGATACTATGCCACTAAGCCTGAGGTATATAGATTTACATTTACATTTACATTTACATTTACAAAGCTGTGTCTCATTTTGTTGACTTGTCATGACAGGTTGATGCTTTGATGGGGTCGCTGAATGAAAAGGGCGAGCGAGAAAAGGCTCTTAAACAGCAGCTGGAGAAACGCTATAACAAAATATCGTGAGATTCGTCAACTTGTTATTTGCTGTAACGTATGTTGGTTGATTTGTTGAAAGCCTTTTTTTTTGCAGAGGTGAAATGCAGAAGAAATCAAAGGAGGCTCAGAGGATTCAAATGGAAGAAGAGGCTGCGTTAAGGAGGTCTAGTCGCGTGCGTGCACCGCCAAGGGACAATCCTGCTCGCGCTTTTCTCAAGTATGCCAATAAGCTCAAAGAAGACTAACTTTTGACAAATGAATTTTGTTCTCCAAACTCAGATTTTGTTTTTTTGGAGGTTCACCCCGCAACATGTATGAGAGCTTATCTAGCGCAATTAAAAATTAGCTTCATAACATACATATACTTGAATGAGCTTTAATTTGTAAGCTGGAAAAAGGGAATTTTTGATGTCTGGCTTTTGGCAAGAGATCTTTTTTTTTTCTTTCTAAGTTGTAAAATTATCATCAACTGTCAGATTTTTTTTAGGTTGTGAAATTATGATCAATTGTTTACTTCATGTTAATAAATACCTTTTACATGGCATTTACACTTAAATTTACGAAGTTAAAAAGGTAGTCCAAAGTGTAAAGTTATAAAGTCATGCGCCCCAAGCCCATATACATAGGTCATGTATGACACTTGGGGCTTGGGTGTTACACCACAACCGATGATGGAAACATCAGAGTGAGACGAAAACGAGATTGCTTGAGAATTCATAACGATTAATTGCAACAAGTATATAAAGTAACAATTTTTATTTCATGCTAAAGGGAATACATTGTTCAAAATGGAAAATGTGCCATTTAGAACTTAACAAATTAGACAACAAAACATAAATTTAAACTAAGTGCGTTTCTAGTCCATCATACTAGATTTCTTTTCAACGCATCATCATCATGCTCCTGCAATATATATATATATATATATAGGTAGGGAGCCGCTAGAATGAGAAGCACCTCGAGTTGTAAGAACCGCGAGAACTACACCCCACGGAGCGCCGTTCGCCATGATTTTTTTTACAAGTAGATGTGTGTATTATAAACACAGCCGTAAAAAATCATGGCGAACGGCGCTCCGTGGGGTGTAGTTTTTTACACCACAAGTTTGGTGAAAAAAAAAAGAAAAAAGAAAAAAAATTAAAAAACACCAAACTTGTGGTGTAAAAAACTACACCTCACGTAGCGCCGTTCGCCATGATTTTTTACGGCTGTGTTTATAATACCCACATCTACTTGTAAAAAAAAAAATCATGGCGAACGGCGCTCCGTGGGGTGTAGTTCTCGCGGTTCTTACAACTCGAGGTGGTTCTCATTCTAGCAGCCCCGTGTATATATATATATATATATATATATATATATATATATATATATATATATATATATATAGGGATAGGATCATGAGAAAACTAGATATAAATGAGAAAACCAAAAAACTATTAAACATAGGGGTATTTTTGTCAACAGACATATTTACACACTTTCTGTTCGCCTAATTCATAACCCACACACAGTCTCTATTTTCTTTTCTGGAGGTTTCGTGTTCAACAATTATCGAATCTTACATCAATCAATTCCATAATTGTATCAATTACTCATACATATAACGGATCTCATACCGAATTAAAGCTGTTTCGCATCCAAATTCGTGTTTAACAATCGTAGGTAATCGGATTTCATGTTTATTTTATCACATATTGTTCATAATCGGAATTCGGACATGTTTGATTGTTGTTTAATCGATATTGTCGTTAAATCGTTCAGGTATGGCTTCATCCAGCAGTTCTACAAACAATGGTGCAACTATTGTTGACACATTAATCGGTTCTAACGATGATGACGGACATGAACGCATCGATGAGTCAACTGATGCTAACAATTCAAGTTATGGCAGTCATAATGTCCGTCCATTACGTCTGTATGACGTTGATCAATTAGGTAATTTATTTATTTATTAAAAAAATGTGTATTACACATGTGTACACGTGTTTGTATTACGATGTGAACTGTATATATCATTAATTGTTAACATGTTTGTATTTTCAATATAATATGTTGTTTTTCTTTATTGTACGTATGTATGTAGGGACCCTATGTATGTATGTATCTATGTTTTACATGTTGTGTGTGTGTGTTGTATGTACGTATATGTCCGTCTTTTAAATATATTACTATAATGCATATGTGCAATGTTTTTTCTTTATTTGGTTGTAATTTTCGTGTTCGTATTGAAGGAGATATAACAAGCCATGTATACATAACAACTAATGGAACAAAGTTCTGGAAACCTTTGGTGTCTCCTGAATATACACCTACCTTCGGAATGGTTTTTGACACATGGAGCGACGCTGAGAATATGTACAAGTCTTATGCTGAGAGGTCTGGGTTTTCTGTACGTTTGGGTGCCTTGAAGAGAAATGGAACTGTTGTTACACATAGGTATATGCAATGTACCAGATCCAGTAAACCTAAGCAAACACAACTTGAATCGATGGACCCTAGTGCTTTTAAAGTATCTCGAAGTAGCAGCTACAAAGTTACTGACTGCAGGGCGCGGCTAAAGCTTAAAGCTATCTTAGGCACTACAAAATTTTTCATTTATGGTTTTATTGAAGCTCATAATCATGGATTGGTCGACAAGGACAATCTAGACTTTACCAGAAAAAGGAGGAAACTTAGTTATGACGACCAGAGGTTCATTTACAAACTAAGCTTGAACAAAATTGGCCCTAATGTCGCGCATAAGATGCGAGCTTCGTTAAAGGGTGGGCACCATAATGTACAAGGAACTGTAGTAGAATTCAAAAATTTCACTAGAGATCTACGGTCTCTTATCGGCAAGAAGGATGCACAAATGGTTGTTGATACGTTAAAAGCTCGTATGATAAATCTGCCAAATTTCTTTTTTGAATGTGTGGTGGTTGACGGTGAGCTAAGATCATTGTTCTGGGCTGATGACGTATCCAAGTGCAATTACGAAGCCTTCGGATATGTGTTAGGTTTTGATGCAACATATCATACGAATCAGTAAGTTTTCTATCTTTGTTATGTTGCATAAATGATACGAACAATGTAGTTACAATCAGTTACACTGTTTTGTTGTATTACATCTATGTAAAAACAATTCGTATTTTATTAATGAATGTATTACTGATGTTATGTTTGTCATATTACACTAAATTCATTGTTTTATGTTGTTTTGAAGGTATAACATGATATTTGTTCCGTTTACCGGTGTCGATCACCATAAAAAGTGTGTCACCTTTGGTGCTGGGCTATTATACGATGAAACAATTGGTTCTTACACGTGGTTGCTTACCACATTCCTTAAAGCTCATAACAATAAGCAACCAACGTTGGTGTTGACCGATCAGGATGCTGCGATGAAACAAGCAGTTTCAGGTGTATTCAATAAATCTATTCACCGGCTGTGTATGTGGCATATCGTAAGGAAAATTCCTGCAAAGGTATGATAGTATTTTTACATACATTCATCTACATACATGTAATATTTGTATACTTTAATGTCATTCATTTATGTTTGTGATTTTTTTTTATTCAGATTGCAGGTGATGTATTGGAAAATATAGACTTGAGAGCTGCTATACATAAGCTGGTTTGGAATTTGTTTATCACACCTGAAGAATTTGAAGAAAGATGGAATTTGCTTATGGAAGGGTTACACTTGAAAGAAAATAATTGGCTGAACGAGATGTATGAGATTAGGGATCAATGGGTTCCGTGCTATTTTAGGGATGTGCACATGTGTTGTCTAATGAAAACCACCTCGAGGTGTGAGAGTTCGAATTCCCTGTTTAAAACAAATTCTAGTGGAACAAACACGCTCGTGCAATTCTTGATGTGTTTCGACACAACAATTGATGGGCAACGGTACACTCAACGCAGATTGGAGTTCGAAAGTAACACAATAGCACCATCAATGCCGAAGAACGTGCCTATCGAAAGACATGCCTCAGAGTTATATACACATACGCTGTTCTTGGAGGTGCAAAAAGAGATATACAAAGGCATGACATTCTGCTATATTGCTTCAAAAACCCCGGAACTTGATGGGGTAAAAATTTATAACATTGTTCATACTAACAGGCAGTACAAAGATATTAATGAATTTGAGGTAATTGGCTTATTATATTGTTGTATTACATATGTACATTATAATTATCAACATTATGTTTTCTTAACTAACATATACACATGTGATGCAGGTCAGTTTTGATACACGTGATAGATCGGTTTCATGTTCGTGTATGGGTTATATGCGCCTTGGCTATTTGTGTAGGCATGCCTTTTGTGTGTATAGATACAACCAGGTTGATGAAATTCCCGTTCAGTATCAACCTGGTAGATGGAAACGAGACATATTGCCAAGGAGGGTTTTTAGCATGCCGAACAGGTATTCTGCCGATACAGACGCGGAATCTGTTATCCGGAATGAGATTTTTGATTTGGTCATTGAGTGTACTGATCGTTTAAGGCGTAATATTGGTAAACTTTCTGAGTTGTCTGGTGAAATTAAAGAAATTAGGAACCGTGTGTTTCGCGAATTCCCGACCGAACCGGCGTGTAACAAGACATCAGCTGTGATCAGTGACCTTCTCAAACAGCCTGAAGATATGGAAGTCTCGATAAATCCGCCACAAGGCATTCGGAACAAAGGGTGCGGTACCAACCATCGACTCATTGGTCCTGGGGAAAAGGCTGTTGTTAATAGTGCTAACACTACTAGGCTGTGTGGAAAATGCAAGAAATACGTTAATGATCATGACTCGCGTAATTGTGAAAAAGTTCGGCTGCCAAAGAAGCCATGGCTGCTGCTGCAAAAGCTGTTAAAGCTGGTAATGTTGCTGTTCCAGAAGATTCATGTCACGTTGGTGTCGTTGATTTGTCTAACGGTGATACATCTGTTGGACCATCGTCTCGCATTTGTACTCGGGCCACTAGAAGATCCACTAGAAGATCTACCATACGTTCGTCCGACCCGCTTGAAGAGTGATTTGGTTTATACAATATCGAGACTTGTTTTACATAATAAGCAATGTGACTCTTACATTACACATGTGCTTCGAATAAATTTCATGGGATTATGGATTTTTTTTTCTAGTATTACACATGCATCCTGTTTGTGATGACATGTTTTTTTATGGATTGTGTTACATGTCTAAACTTGAGTTTATGTTACATAAGCATACATGGTGTTACATATTTTGACGTTATATTCAATGTGATATTATAATACATGTATGCATTACTTGTTTTATGGTAACATCGATGTTGACATCATATTACACGTCTGATGGATCTGTTCACATTCATTTTATATGTACATTTCATATGATATTGTTATTATATTACAAATAAAAATCATTGTACATTTCATATGATATATTACAAATAAAAATCATTCAGAATAATCCAAGCCATGATACGTTCATTTTTTTTAGTTATGTGGTTGTATTTCACGTGTGCTATATAACGTTATCATAAAGTTGTGATACGTTTTTTCTTTTGTATGATACGTTTTTTCTTCTGTATGATACTGTTTACTAACACATTACACACGTGAAATGCATACAACTGTCAAAACCGATAAACATTCGTATCCAATATAGATGCTAGACTTTAAACGTGCATAAAGCATAATATGTCTTACACAATCATGTTATACTAATAATATTGTATCAATCATAACATCTAAAGATTGTATCAATACGGGATAATAGTCAAAAGCAATATCGAAATGATACGATTTTCCATCTATCCTTTGTACGTTGCACCTTCCAGTTCATTCTGTTTGGCCGTGTTCGCTTCATTCTTTGCATCCGCTATAACATTTTCTTTGAACACGTTTGCATCAGAAAGTAGGATTCTTGCACAATATTTCATCCTGAGGTTGTTTATCTGACTTTGTTGCATTGATTCCCTGTTGTTGAATCCGCATTCAAACGGTTTGTTCTTTCCATAGTACAACTCCATATGCCGCATGGCGAAAATCCCGCAGTCAGTGAAGTTGTCTCTTGTTGCCCAGCCAATCTTTTCTTTAATAGTGTTACGCTTGATAGTGCTTGTGCACTCGGGTGTTGGACACTACACAAGTAAGCACATATGATATGTTTCTACCAAATAATGAAGTGTATGTTAGGTGATATCAACATCCACATTGAAATGGTGCATATGTGTATCACTGTTTAATGTCATTGTCATTATATTTTAATAACTTACAATCTTGTTTGGTGTGCCTTTTGACGCGAAGCTGTTACCGTCTTTCATCGATACCCAAGCAAATTTTGGATGCATGTTATCTATCACTTCAATTGACGGCTCCCTCAAGTCAAAGCATACTAGGTAATAGTGGTGACTTTCCAGTACAGGAATCACAACTACATCATATGATTTCAGATCAAGTTTGTCGGTGTTACGTTCAAGCACTATTAACAGGTTCTTTTTGAATGCTGCTGTCCTTGCCTCCACAGTATGCTTTCTGTTTAGCATCCATCCATTCTGTTTTGTTATTTAAAAAAAAAAACACACGTTTGAGTATATTTAATAGTAATGGTAAAAAATTGTTTATCATATAATACTTACAATTGTCGACGTGTAACAAAACAAACGTTTAGGTCCATCCTTATTTTTCAAACCTTCTTGATGATTCAAAACACCCGCCCAACAATCTATAGCACATGTGTACAGCTGTTTGCCTGGAATAAGGTGTGCTAACAGAAACGCTCTTGTTTCCAGTCCGTATGCAGTTGCGAAAATATCTTTCCTGTATACATATGTTCACATCAGTTACACATGTGAATCATAATAATATTTTGCAAACTTCATAATGCATAAATGTAATAAAACTTACAAGAACAGTCTTTCGACTTCTTTCTTTTCTGCTTCTATTTTTGCTGCCTTAAGTTCCTTTTCCATTTGTTTTTGTTCTGCTTTTGCATCTTCTTCTGACATTGCTCTCGTTTTCTTTTTCGTTGCATTCTTTTCTTGAGTTGTTTGTCGTTTTTCTCCATCATTTTTGTCATTGGTGATTGCCAACATATACGACCATATCAGTTGTTCCTCGTCGTTCAGTTTTTCATTGATGTCTACCGGCTGATTAATAGACGCGCTTTGTTGATGCCCAGCAGATTTTAAGTTTATTTCACCCGATATGCTCCCAGAGTCTTGTGAACTAATGCCGAGATCAAAGTTTGGCATTGAGGTATCACGTTCTTTCTTCTTTTGCACATGTGCAACTTTGTTCATTTTTTCAATGATTTCCCCAATATTTTCTTCAAAAAACTGCGCCCATCCATGTCACACCCCGACCGCATATAACATGCAACCGCGGCGGAAAACGTCGGGGAGTGTTGTGGACAGAATTAATTGTTATACAACCATGGAAATTAAAGTTACATTTTATTTATTAAACAAGGGTAGTACATTGTCTTAAACAGGAAAACAAAGAGTTTATAACATAGTTAACTAAGTCTATCTCCAGTCTTAGTCTCTAAGGCACAGGTCCGCCCTAGTATCGTGATCAACATCCTATGGAACAGCTCCTGAAAACACATGTGAAAGTAGGTACGTCAGCATAAAAATGCCTGTGAGATACATAGGTTTTGTGAAAATGGGATTCATGACTTGAGTTTAAAGAATGTTTATTAACAGTCAGTCATGAACCTTGTAATTTGTCTTGCTTTGTAAACCATTTGAAAAACGATAACATCAGATAATATGTATAGATAAGTGCAAGGTTAAACGAGTAACCAAGTAAAATGAGTTGAATATAATAAGTTGTTTTGTAAGACAATGTTTTATGAAAAGTGTGTTATTTGTATAAAATGTTATATGTCTAAACTGAAATGATTTAGATAACGCTAAGATATGCAATATTATACAAACATTTATACATAGGAAGTACCAGCGGCGTATCCACCATGTTTGCATCATATTACATACTCCTCGTTACTCAAACCATTTACCCAAACCAATCCACCATGTAAATTGTTCATGTATAAACCAAATGTCAAGTGTTATTGTGGAAACCATGTCAAATGTTTATGTTCAATGTAAAACACCAAATGTGTATGTCAATGTCAACGTGTTTATGTTCAATGTAAATCATGTAATGTGCATCCCAGATGTATCATGTATGGTAAGCGAAATGTATCAACTTAAACCATATGTAAAATGCACAAAACAAGTCGTTGAAGTAAAACGTGGTTTAAATCAACGTTATGTTCTGTGGAAAAATGCATGCTCTATTGATACTAACATTTATGCGGTATTGTATACTATGCATACATCCAAGCCTTGAGACTGCGGCGATAAACCCTCAAACAAATTAAAGGTTTATCTAAGTTATGTATATCGAATTCGGTCATTCCTTCCAATCCTATCAAACCCAGGATTTCAGAAACGGGAGTTGTCAATTCCTATGGTACCACTACCTACTAACGAACGGCGTAGCTAATGTTAGTGAATGTATTATCCCATGTTAAACAAACTAAATGTCATAACAAAATGAAGGCATGTGATGTAAACAATTGTACTAAGTATGCTAAGTAAACATACGAAGCAGAAATGTTCATGTAAATCAATGTGTCCATATGCTGAGTAAACATATGCAACAGAAATGTTCATGTAAATCAATGTGTCCATATGCTGAGTAAACATATGCAACAGAAATGTTCATGTAAATCAATGTGTCCATATGCTGAGTAAACATATACAACAGAAACGTTCATGTAAATCAATGTGTCCATATGCTGAGTAAACATATGCAACAGAAATGTTCATGTAAATCAATGTGTCCATATGCTGAGTAAACATATGCAACATAAATGTTATGTAAATCAATGTACTAAGTACGCACACAATGGGCATACATAGCATGAAATGTAATGAAATCGTGTACTATAATGTACTAACAACATAGCAGGCATATGATGTGAAAACATGGAAAGCATGAATGTAACAGATAGGCACATGTGTTTCACCCCAAAACAGTTTGGAAAACAGTAAAAGAGGGGTTCAATGTACTCACCTGAGATTGCTTTGTAGTTCTTGTATAATAACCAAATAATGCTAGAGATCACGGAATATCAAACGGCACCTAATAGGTAGCTATGTCAATATACCGGACCAAATCGGAAGGATCGGATAGTATGCGGGTTCGTAAACCAAAAGAGTATAGAGACTCGTGTAATATGGTTTAACAAAGCCTACATACTAAAATGAAACCTAACCTAAGTGCTTGCGACCCATCACGACCCGTTTAGGTAGCTTATGCTACCTTACGCGTCGTTCGCGTAGAACGCGTCTGGAACGCCTAACATCCTGACCACAAGGTATAACCTCGGAAGGTTATAGCTATGGTCACCTAATGTGTTTGGTCGGACCCTAATGATCGACCAAATGGGTCGGGTTCGAAAGTATAAGCGATGGTTTAGATCGCTTACCTTACGACCCTATATAAGCACTAAACTAAAAGTGACGAGCTAAGCATGTTAGAACATGCTTAACTAAGTTTGAAAACAGGTTTGACATCAAAACAAACGGCTTTGATTCCCACGAGTAGTTTAGTTACAAAATATGCAAAAATGCACATTTTGGCCGAAACTACGACTCGTCACTGAGCCTAGATAACGTGGTGATCAGTAGGTATAGTCACTACGGACTATAACCATCGTGATCACGCTCACGTTATGAAGTTCCATGAACTTCGCATCGACCATAAGCTGTTCAATGTAGAAAGTCAACAAATCGTTGACTTTCGGACTCAAAAAAGCGAATAAAAGAACGAAAGAATACTTACGGAGGGTCCCCCAATGCTAATCTAGACCAAAATGGCTCAGGTATGAAACAATGGTTCCAACTTAGCGCCTTAAGATCAGATTGTGTGGGTTTTGAGCAAAATGGGGGGGGGGGGTATTTATAGGAAAAGTGGAACCGTTAGGATCGTTTCTTGGATTTCGTGCCACGATCTTGTCCGTCCACTTGTCACAATGTTGTGGTAAGTCAGAGGTTGCCCCTCATTTGCTGGAAGAGGCAAGGGCCATTTGGTCTTTCGAAACTTGAAGAGCCAATCAGCATTTAATGTGGGTTCTGCTGTACTGGGGACTCCTTACGGACCGTATGGCTTATGGCTTACGGTCCGTAAGCCCCTAGTTTGGCAGAATTGCAGTTTTTGTCCATGCAGCACCAAAACTTGGTATTTGATGCGTTTTTGGCACGTTTAAGCCCCGTTAACCTCATTTCAAAGCTCTAAAATGATGTTAAAGTATAGGAAACTGAAAATGTGCTCAAAAATATGTCGGATGTCGGTTCGTTTGGCCGTACGGTCGCGATGTTCGGTTAATTACGACGGAATGCGCATAAGCGCGAAAGACGATCCAAATTGCGTGACGAATGGATTTTTCTCATGCCAAACACTAAGGCATAATACTAGGATGCTTACATAAATTTTTTGATGTCCGGATGTATTCAGAACGTAAGTTATGCGCGAAAGTGCAAACTTGTGCACTTTTTGACACTTTTAGCCCCTGAATGATCCAAAAGTTTGTTTTAGCATACCAAACCCCTCAAAGCCTATTTCTAAGCTATGTAAAGGATATTTATGGTATGTTTAACTTATGGACATGCTCCAGAATGTTCGTTACAGTTTAAATTGGCATACTTTCGCAGTTTGTCAAGTTTAGTCCCTGTAAGCGAATTAACTTGTTTTTGCCATACCAAAGCCTTCAAAACTTATTTCTAAGTTATGTAAAGGTTATTTAAGGTATGTTGAGTATATGTTGATGTTCCGGAGTATTTGTCGCATTAGACTGAGTACGTTTACGTACTAGTTTGCGTATAATTCTCTAGAAAGCGATGTAGAGTTTGAAATTGAACAAAAGTTAAAATATGAAAAATGTAAAACACAATCAAACAATCATTGGGATAAAATAAAACTGTTTTATTGATAATTGAACTGTTCATAATGATTACAAGCACAAATGTTACAGTCTCCCCTACTTGTGGAAATTTCGTCCCGAAATTTATTTAGAGGAAACTCGTGGAAAAAGATGCGGATATTTTGCCTTCATTTGATCTTCACGTTCCCAAGTAAACTCGGGTCCACACTTAGATTCCCAACGAACCTTGACCAAAGGAATGCGCTTGCGTTTAAGCCACTTGACTTCACGTTCCATGATTTCCACCGGTTTCTCAACAAATTTCAGTGTTTTATCAACACGAATCTCGTCAAGCGGTATGTGGAGGTTCTCATCAGCTAAACACCTCTTGAGATTGGACACGTGAAAAGTTGGATGAACATTTCCAAGTTCAGGAGGTAACTCAAGTCTGTAGGCTACCTTACCGATTCTTTCGACGATCTTGAATGGTCCAACGTATCTAGGTGCAAGTTTTCCTTTCTTTCCAAATCTGATCACACCTTTCCAAGGTGAGACCTTAAGTAATACACGATCACCGACTTGAAAATCCAAGGGTTTGCGTTTTAGGTCCGCGTAACTCTTCTGATGGCTTCTAGCTGTCTGAAGGTTATCACGAACTTTCTTTACCTTATCTGTTGTCTCTAAAATGAGGGCATGTCCAGTAAGTTGAGCCTCGCCAATCTCATTCCAGCAGACTGGTGAACGACATTTTCGACAATAGAGAGCCTCGAAAGGAGCCATGTTGATGCTGGAGTGATAACTGTTGTTGTAGGAGAATTCAATCAATGGAAGATGTGAATCCTAACTACCACCAAAATCGATCACACAAGCTCTAAGCATATCCTCCAGTGTCTGGATTGTTCTTTCAGATTGACCATCCGTTTGCGGATGATAAGCTGTGCTCAGATTAAGTTGAGATCCCATAGCAGATTGCATGGTTCTCCAAAAATGAGAAGTGAAACGAGCATCTCTGTCAGAAATGATGTTCAAAGGAACACCATGTCGAGCTACAATTTCATCCACGTAGATTTGAGCAAGTTTGTCAGCAGAGAAATCCTCACGGATTGGCAAGAAATGTGCTGACTTGGTAAGACGATCAACGACTACCCAGATGGCATCGTGACCCTTCTTTGTGCGCGGGAGTTTAGTAATGAGATCCATAGTAATGTTTTCCCATTTCCAAACTGGGATCTCTGGTTGCTCCAATAATCCGGAAGGACGCTGATGTTCAGCCTTAACCTTAAGACAAGTAAGGCATTTGGATACGTATAAGGCAATGTCTTTCTTCATACCAGGCCACCAATACTGAATACGAAGATCCTTATACATCTTATCTGAGCCAGGATGAATAGAATAGCGAGACTTATGGGCTTCATCCATAAGCAAGGTACGAAGATTATCTTGGCTTGGGACCCACAAACGGTCCATGAAGTAATACGATCCATTGTCCTTCAGCTCTAGAGAAGGAGTTATGTGATAAGGAAATTCCTTATCCATTAAACCTTGTGAAACACAAGCTTGTTGAGCCTGAGAAATACGGGCTTGGATATCAGTTTGAATAACAGACTGGACACGTACACAATGAAGCTTAGTACGTTCCTTGCGACTCAATGCATCGGCTACGACATTCGCCTTACCAGGATGGTAGCGGATCTCGCAGTCGTAGTCGTTTAGAAGTTCAACCCAACGTCTTTGCCTCATGTTGAGTTCCTTTTGATTGCAGATATGTTGAAGACTTTTGTGGTCAGTGAAAAACACACATTTTTTACCGTACAAATAGTGTCTCCAGATCTTAAGAGCGAAGACAACTGCACCAACTCAAGATCATGAGTGGTGTAGTTTTTCT
The DNA here is from genome assembly GCF_002127325.2 of Helianthus annuus. Lineage (NCBI taxonomy): Eukaryota > Viridiplantae > Streptophyta > Magnoliopsida > Asterales > Asteraceae > Helianthus > Helianthus annuus. Next base: position 101,287,473 of record NC_035444.2, on the reverse strand, counting down.
CATGTATCTTCAACTGCCTTGATGCGTATGCTATGACTTTGTTTCTTTGCATCAGGACACAGCCAAGACCTAATTTAGATGCGTCGCAATAAACGACGAAATCATCATTGCCCTCAGGCAATGTTAGGACAGGCGCGTCGCAAAGCTTTTGTTTCAAAGTCAGAAATGCTTCCTCTTGTTTGACTCCCCAATCAAATGGCTTGTTCTTCTGAGTTAGAGCAGTTAGAGGAACTGCAATCTTTGAGAAGTTCTCAATGAAGCGGCGATAGTAACCCGCTAGAGCAAGAAAAGAACGAACCTCAGTAGGGGTAGTGGGCGTATCCCAATCCTTAATCGCACTGATCTTGGAGGGATCTACATGAATACCTTGTTCGTTGACAATATGTCCTAAGAATTGAACTTCTTTAAGCCAAAATTCACACTTGGAGAATTTGGCGAAAAGTTGCTCTTTCTTTAGGAGTTCCAATGTAAGACGAAGATGTTGTTCATGATCAGCTCGCGTCTTAGAATATATCAAAATGTCATCGATGAAAACGATGATGAACTTATCTAAATAAGGCTTGCAGACCCTATTCATCAAGTCCATGAAAACAGCAGGAGCATTAGTCAAACCGAATGGCATGACTGTGAACTCATAATGTCCATAACGAGTGCGGAACGCTGTCTTGGGAATGTCCTCTTCATGCACCCGAAGTTGATGATATCCGGATCGCAGATCAATCTTTGAAAAATAAGAAGCGCCTTGCAATTGATCAAAGAGATCATCAACGCGAGGTAGGGGATATCGATTCTTGATGGTGAGCTTGTTAAGCTCACGATAATAGATACACATCCTAAAAGATCCATCCTTCTTCTTGACAAAAAGAACGGGAGCACCCCAAGGTGAAAAGCTAGGACGGATAAAACCTTTGTCAGAGAGCTCCTGAAGCTGCTTAGATAACTCTTGCATCTCAGACGGTGCAAGACGGTATGGAGCTCTGGCTATGGGATTTGCACCAGGTACGAGATCAATACGGAACTCGACTTGGCGTGCTGGAGGTAGACCGGGTAACTCTTCAGGGAAAACTTCAGAATAATCCCGAACGACAGGAATATCTGAAATAGTCTTACCCTTGCCTTTATCTGCTGTAACATGTGCTAAGAAAGCTACATAGTGCTTTCGCAGATATTTCCGAGCTTTAAAACAAGACATGAGTTTGAGACCACCGGCAGGCTTCTCACCACGAACCTGTAGGATCTCTCCTGTCGACAGCGGCACACGAACAATCTTCTCAGAACAAACTATCTCTGCGCGATGCTTAGATAACCAATCCATGCCCACTATAACGTCGAAGCTTCCAAGTTGAATTGGCGTGAGGTCAATAGGAAAAATATAGTCGTTAAGGTTCAACTGGCAGTTGCGTAGAACAGAATTAAGAACAATGGGTTCACCACTGGCAACCTCTACTGTCAAAGGTTTACCTAGTTTCGTTCTAGACACGCGAAGCATTGTCTCAAAAGACAATGACACAAAGCTCTTGTCAGCACCCGAATAAAAAAGAACAGATGCTGGCTGGTTATTAATAAAGAACGTACCGTTCACCACCTCGTTGTCTGCTTGTGCTTCTTGTGCATTCATGTTGAAGACTCGACCTCGAGCCTGTGCCTGATTCTGGTTTGCATTATGGTTCTGGTTGGCTAGCCTTGGACACCGATTTCTGTAGTGGGTCAGATCCCCACAGTTATAACAAGCACCTGGTGGGTAGTTTGGTCGCGCAGCCTGACCCTGTTGCTGAGCAACTTGTTGAGCAGGGTTCTGAACTGCGCGATTCTGAGTAAACCGACAAACATCGGCAAGATGACCCGACTTCCCACAGTTAGTACAGAAACGACACTGATATTGCGGCTGATGGTGACTGTTGCATTGATTGCACAAAGGTGCACTTCCTGAATAGGGCTTCTTTGTTGGAGGCTGGTTGGGAGCTGCCTGGTTAGCTTGGGCAGTGACATCATAGTTTTGGGAAGCCTTACGCTTCCTTGACCCCCTTGAGGAACCAGAATCCTTTCCCTTCTTGTTTTGACCTTTCTTGCTATCTTCCTTGTCAGCCGACTGTTTCTTGCCCTTGTCGCCCTTCCTGTGTAGCTTATTCTTTCGAATCTGTGACTCAGTCAGTGTCGCTAATAACTCGATTGCCTGACGGAGTGTGGTAGGGTTGCTACCAGTGAGGATGTCTTGTACTGAGTCAGGTAGGCCGTCGATATACCTTTCGATGGCCTTATCGAGTGGGGTAACCATAGTTGGGCAAAGCAGACTCAACTCCTCAAACCTATCAGTATAAGCCCTGTGCTCGCCACTATCTTGCCTCAAAACATCAAATTCTTTCTCCAACGCTCGTTGCTCATGACGAGGACAAAACTCCCTCATCATAAGAGCTCTCAGTTCAGCCCATGTCTGAGCTAGAGCAACTTCTGCACCTTGATATATCATAACCCCGTTCCACCACGTAAGAGCCCTCTTCTGAAACACACTCGAAGAAAACTCGACCTTGCGATTGTCAGGACACTGCACGTGGCGAAAAGTGTTCTCGATGCTCTCGAACCACTGAAGAAGCCCAGTTGCTCCCTCAGAACCACTAAACTTGAGTGGCTTAGCCGAGTTAAAATCCTTGTATTTGCATGTACCATTGTTGTTGTTGTTGGCCTGGTTCCATTGAGCAAAGAGATTTGGGAATTGAGCAGCCATCTGCTGCGCAATAATCTCCGCCAGCTCGGCAGTAGCTGTCTGGTTGTCGCGTCAAGGAGGCATTCTAGAAGAGAAAAACATGAAATGAAACGAGTGAGATGATTGGGTGAAGAGAATGAGATGAAGCAAAATCAACAAAAGCAAAGATGGTGGTTATGCATCGAAAAGCAAACAAGCAGCATGAAATGTCTAGTCAAAGTAAATGGTTCAGAATTAGTGTATCGCGAAGACATGCTCGCCTATAAGTGAACACTCACCCCAAGAGCTCCCAGGTAAGAGTGACTGGTCCGATTATGTGGATTTGTACGAACACTCTAGCCTTAGACAGAAAACCCAGGGTACAGGCATTCACTCTTCCAGTTCGCACGTGTTCACACTATTAACCCAAAACTTTGACGAGATTTTTGAGAATCCAAAGGGTTCAAAACCATATAACAGAGGGTTCAAAACCTTATAACAGAGGGTTCAAAACCTTATAACAGAGGGTTCAAAACCTAGTAATCAATCATCCTAGAACAGATGATTAATTTTCATAGCGGATTCGGAACCGAAGTTCCCGTTGTGGTTATCACCTAAGGATAGGTGATGTGCATGTTTTAAACTCTAAACACAAGATAACTTGTGTTAGGGTCCTAGAAAGTTATAGTCTAGGTCAAAGCATTACTAATAACCTAATTCCCTATAACCAATGGCTCTGATACCAACTCTTCTGTCACACCCCGACCGCGTATAACATGCAACCGCGGCGGAAAACGTCGGGGAGTGTTGTGGACAGAATTAATTGTTATACAACCATGGAAATTAAAGTTACATTTTATTTATTAAACAAGGGTAGTACATTGTCTTAAACAGGAAAACAAAGAGTTTATAACATAGTTAACTAAGTCTATCTTCAGTCTTAGACTCTAAGGCACAGGTCCGCCCTAGTATCGTGATCAACATCCTATGGAACAGCTCCTGAAAACACATGTGAAAGTAGGTACGTCAGCATAAAAATGCCTGTGAGATACATAGGTTTTGTGAAAATGGGATTCATGACTTGAGTTTAAAGAATGTTTATTAACAGTCAGTCATGAACCTTGTAATTTGTCTTGCTTTGTAAACCATTTGAAAAACGATAACATCAGATAATATGTATAGATAAGTGCAAGGTTAAACGAGTAACCAAGTAAAATGAGTTGAATATAATAAGTTGTTTTGTAAGACAATGTTTTATGAAAAGTGTGTTATTTGTATAAAATGTTATATGTCTAAACTGAAATGATTTGGATAACACTAAGATATGTAATATTATACAAACATTTATATATAGGAAGTACCAGCGGCGTATCCACCATGTTTGCATCATATTACACACTCCTCGTTACTCAAACCATTTACCCAAACCAATCCACCATGTAAATTGTTCATGTATAAACCAAATGTCAAGTGTTATTGTGTAAACCATGTCAAATGTTTATGTTCAATGTAAAACACCAAATGTGTATGTCAATGTCAACGTGTTTATGTTCAATGTAAATCATGTAATGTGCATCCCAGATGTATCATGTATGGTAAGCGAAATGTATCAACTTAAACCATATGTAAAATGCACAAAACAAGTCGTTGAAGTAAAACATGGTTTAAATCAACGTTATGTTTTGTGGAAAAAATGCATGCTCTATTGATACTAACATTTATGCGGTATTGTATACTATGCATACATCCAAGCCTTGAGACTGCGGCGATAAACCCTCAAACAAATTAAAGGTTTATCTAAGTTATGTATATCGAATTCGGTCATTCCTTCCAATCCTATCAAACCCAGGATTTCAGAAACGGGAGTTGTCAATTCCTATGGTACCACTACCTACTAACGAACGGCGTAGCTAATGTTAATGAATGTATTGTCCCATGTTAAACTAACCAAATGTCATAACAAAATGAAGGCATGTGATGTAAACAATTGTACTAAGTATGCTAAGTAAACATACGAAGCAGAAATGTTCATGTAAATCAATGTGTCCATATGCTGAGTAAACATATGCAACAGAATTTTCATGTAAATCAATGTGTCCATATGCTGAGTAAACATATGCAACAGAAATGTTCATGTAAATCAATGTGTCCATATGCTGAGTAAACATATGCAACAGAAATGTTCATGTAAATCAATGTGTCCATATGCTGAGTAAACATATGCAACAGAAACGTTCATGTAAATCAGTGTGTCCATATGCTGAGTAAACATATGCAACAGAAATGTTCATGTAAATCAATGTGTCCATATGCTGAGTAAACATATGCAACAGAAATGTTATGTAAATCAATGTACTAAGTACGCACACAATGGGCATACATAGCATGAAATGTAATGACATCGTGTACTATAATGTACTAACAACATAGCAGGCATATGATGTGAAAACATGGAAAGCATGAATGTAACAGATAGGCACATGTGTTTCACCCCAAAACAGTTTGGAAAACAGTAAAAGAGGGGTTCAATGTACTCACCTGAGATTGCTTTGTAGTTCTTGTATAATAACCAAATAATGCTAGAGATCACGGAATATCAAACGGCACCTAATAGGTAGCTATGTCAATATACCGGACCAAATCGGAAGGATCAGATAGTATGCGGGTTCGTAAACCAAACGAGTATAGAGACTCGTGTAATATGGTTTAACAAAGCCTACATACTAAAATGAAACCTAACCTAAGTGCTTGCGACCCATCACGACCCGTTTAGGTAGCTTATGCTACCTTACTCATCGTTCGCGTAGAACGCGTCTAGAACGCCTAACATCGTGACCACAAGGTATAACCTCGAAAGGTTATAGCTATGGTCACCTAATGTGTTTGGTCGGACCCTAATGATCGACCAAATGGGTCGGGTTCGAAAGTATAAGCGATGGTTTAGATCGCTTACCTTACGACCCTATATAAGCACTAAACTAAAAGTGACGAGCTAAGCATGTTAGAACATGCTTAACTAAGTTTGAAAACAGGGTTGACATCAAAACAAACGGCTTTGATGCCCACGAGTAGTTTGGTTACAAAATATGCAAGAATGCACATTTTGGCCGAAACTACGACTCGTCACTGAGCCTAGATAACGTGGTGATCAGTAGGTATAGTCACTACGGACTATAACCATCGTGATCACACTCACGTTATGAAGTTCCATGAACTTCGCATCGAACATAAGCTGGTCAATGCAGAAAGTCAACAAAACGTTGACTTTCGGACTCGAAAAAGCGAATAAAAGAACGAAAGAATACTTACGGAGGGTCCCCGAATGCTAATCTAGACCAAAATGGCTCAGGTATGAAACAATGGTTCCAACTTAGAACCTTAAGATCAGATTGTGTGGGTTTTGAGCAAAATGGGGGGGGGGTATTTATAGGAAAAGTGGAACCGTTAGGATCGTTTCTTGGATTTCGTGCCACGATCTTGTCCGTCCACTTGTCACAATGTTGTGGTAAGTCAGAGGTTGCCCCTCATTTGCTGGAAGAGGCAAGGGCCATTTGGTCTTTCGAAACTTGAAGAGCCAATCAGCATTTAATGTGGGTTCTGCTGTACTGGGGACTCCTTACGGACCGTATGGCTTATGGCTTACGGTCCGTAAGCCCCTAGTTTGGCAGAATTGCAGTTTTGGTCCCTGCAGCACCAAAACTTGGTATTTGATGCGTTTTTGGCATGTTTAAGCCCCGTTAACCTCATTTCAAAGCTCTAAAATGATGTTAAAGTATAGGGAACTGAAAATGTGCTCAAAAATATGTCGGATGTCGGTTCGTTTGGCCGTACGGTCGCGATGTTCGGTTAATTACGACAGAATGCACATAAGCGCGAAAGACGATCCAAATTGCGCGACGAATGGATTTTTCTCATGCCAAACACTAAGGCATAATACTAGGATGCTTACATAAATTTTTGGATGTCCGGATGTATTCAGAACGTAAGTTATGCGCGAAAGTGCAAACTTGTGCACTTTTTGACACTTTTAGCCCCTGAATGATCCAAAAGTTTGTTTTAGCATACCAAACCCCTCAAAGCCTATTTCTAAGCTATGTAAAGGATATTTATGGTATGTTTAACTTATGGACATGTTCCGGAATGTTCGTTACAGTTTAAATTGGCATACTTTCGCAGTTTGTCAAGTTTAGTCCCTGTAAGCGAATTAACTTGTTTTTGCCATACCAAAGCCTTCAAAACTTATTTCTAAGTTATGTAAAGGTGATTTAAGGTATGTTGAGTATATGTTGATGTTCCGGAGTATTTGTCGCATTAAACTGAGTACGTTTACGTATAATTCTCTAGAAAGCGATGTAGAGTTTGAAATTGAACAAAAGTTAAAATATGAAAAATGTAAAACACAATCAAACAATCATTGGGATAAAATAACATTGTTTTATTGATAATTGAACTGTTCATAATGATTACAAGCACAAATGTTACAATCCAGTTTGCGTCACATGTTCATTGATATCAATCACCTCTTTGTATACTGTTTCGTATTTTTGTATGCAGTTTTGTATCTCAGGTACGTCCAGGAAAGGCAAACATGCATCACACAACGCTTTTTCTAATATTTTTTTTGTCTCTCGTGATGCGATCGAACAGAGCGTCCAGTTTTATAACATGTCCCTGTTGATATTACATGATAAGTATGTAGCACACGTGTGGAATATATACATATATATATAATACAGGTTTGGATAAATGTATACAATAACGTACCGTCAAATCAGCTGGATTACTCGTATCATCGTAAAGAATTATCTCGTTCAAATTGTGTTCTGTGACATGTTCAGATGTGTCGTTTTTTGGATAAACGTATTGATCTCTTAACTCGCCCAGGCCAAAACCTCCATTTTTCAGTTCGATTCTCTCCCTCTTTCGCAACTTTTCGATTGTCCAAATTCAAGCGGGCTCATATGTAACGCCCTGCGTTTTCAAACTTCCTACATTTAGAAACCTTACGTGAAATTCTAAATTTGGAAATCTTGTGTTCTTATAACCATTCTTTCATTGTAATCGTTGTAAAATACGGAACTTGCTTCGTAAATAAAACTTGTACATTACACTTTTTACCTAGTTAAATCATGTTTTATTTCATATTTCACCTTGTTACAAGTTAGGGGAAACATTGTTGCACATTATTACACAACTTAACTAACAAAATTACTCATTATAATGTTTTAAAAAAATAAAAAAATAAAGAAATATGGCAGCCCCAATTCAGCAAAATTCAGCCCATATAGTTGGGTTTTGTGGGCTAGTTTCAAGGTGTAACCCCTTCTAAACACTTCCAAAGCCCAACCCATTGAAACCCTAATCCTTCCCCCTATAAATACCACTTATAACCAGCCTCCCTACCACTTTTGCAACCCTAAAAACTCACAAAACATCCACCAAACCGTAGCTGAAAGCAAGGGTTCGAGTAGATTGACACCCCTTCACGAAAATGAGCATAACTCACTCAATTCTTATCCGATTCACTCGATTCTTTTTCCTACTTGCTTGTATAATCATGGGGTTCGATTCCTAGACTTCTCCTTGGAGAAATCAGAGCTGGAAATGCCCCGAAATAGTCCATAAACTTTCTGTTTGTTTTTATGTTCATCAAAAACTTGTTTAAACCTATGCAACTTGTGTCCAACACATCTCATACCTATGTCCTAATGCTTACAACTTATCCCATGGTTGGTTAAGCTTAAAAACAAGGTTGAGACATTTAAAATCAGAGGATTAAACCTCATAAACTTGGTGTTTTGTTTAGGGTTTTTAACCCACAAGTCATGTCAAACTTTGTCTTTGATACATGAGTGATTATGGAACAACTTGGGTTGTCCAAACATACAATCCTCACATGATTTGATGATTTCTCTTAGTTAGTGTGTATATTTCTTATTCTTTATTGTATGTTCATGACCCTCCTTGGTTGTTTTTTTTTTACATCAAGTGTAGTGGTGAACACATAGAGGTGCCTAAATGGAAGACTTGATCTTCCTACCTCCTACATGACTTCTATGACATTTAGAGGTACCAAAATGAAGATTTTAATCTTCTACCTCATGCTTGAACTATTGGACATATATTATATAACCTAAATATATTATTCGAATAATCGAATCTTTGATGATGAACTAGTGTTCATATGTCGGGGTACTAGATTACATCATCCTAGACTATGATAACTTGTCACGATTCTAATGGAACCTTGTTCCATGAAAACATCTAAACTCCTTCGAGTTTCCTAGTGTCAAGAACAAGCATCATATGTACAAAATGATTATTTTCCATGTTATTCTCATATCTTATTTTTATGTTGTTTTAAACACCGAATCTCGACTCTAAACATACTTGAACCTTAACCCTTATACATTCGGACTCTAAATCTCTACTCGTCAACAATTGGATAATCGGAAAACGTATGCAAACTTTGTGAGTATACTCGTATTTCCCCTTTTTACTTTTACCACTTTTGGGGTGTAACATGTTTACCTATTGAAAACTTACACATGAACACTTTGTTAAACACATGAACGTTCCTATAACATGCTTGTATATGTGATGGCTTGATACTTTAAACTTGGGTTATTCTTATGTGTTGAACTTATCATTAACTTCGTACGAGCCAAACCTTGACATATGTAGCGCTATAGGATTAACGACCCGCCCGTAAACTTGAGGTTATGTCTTGAGCATATTGCGTTTTCTTGGTTTGATATGTTAGACACATGCCATATTTAATGTTATCTTGAATCATATGCTTGCCATGAGGAATTGTTCACACTTTTTATCTTATGCTATGTACGTACCAAACTTGTATACTCGCCTTTGCTTTTGCATTGAATTGTATTTTTAAACATGTTACAGGTTGATGATGATGAAATGAAAACGGATAGCAAAGATGCCTAGATACTCACTTAGACGTTTAGGTTTAAAGTGTTGTATCAATTTTGTTTATGTTATGTTGAACAATGTTGTTATTTGCTTTTCTTGTAATGTTTTGACAATTTATTTTGGAAATGAAATTTGGATTATTAAATTATTGTCACAAATAGCGTTATGATGTCTCGAGCAATCTTCACACTTCGTCTCATCCCGATGTTTCCGCCATTGGTTGGGGTGTGACAGATTGGTATCAGAGCCATAACTATAGGGAATTAGGAAAAGTAGGAATGCTTTAGCCTAGTCTATAGTTTTAGAGCCTTATTCTTATGTTTTACTTGAAACTACTTGCATGCTACCTTATTTGCTCTTATTTATTCTCTTTTGATCTTTTAAGCATATATGTCGCTTATGTGTTAACACTTGACATGCTATACTTGCTTTATTATGTGCTAATACATGTTTTATTGTCCCACTCATTATGTGCTATTCTTAATATGCTTCATTGTGAGTTTATATTTGTTGTTTATTCCTTTAATATACTCTTTCCCTCATGCATTTTACTCGACTATTCTAAATCCGTAAACACTCGAGACGAATTCACCAAAATAGGCGTGAAACCCACAATTTGGTGAACGACTCTCAATCTACATATTCTTTTTTTACACGAGATATCGCCATTAAGCTAGGAGTGAAATCCACATCTTAATGGTAAAACTCAAATTTCAAATTCTAGTGGACCCTCGTCAACATGTCGAAATTAAATTTTGACCCGACGAGTACCAACCACACTTAGGATACGAAATCGTCAAGTTAGGGGTGAAACCCGCACCTTGTCGACTAGTTCCACTCCTTGGTATTTTTTTTTTTTATAAATCCCGCCAAGTCTCGAAACTTCGATTGATTTGGGATATGTAGTAACCGGAAGGGTAAATACCGTTAACCGACTTGTCGGCGAGAGTATTTTACCTATTAGGCCAAAGCATGCTTCTCAAATTCAAAAGACTTTTCGACCACTTTGGTTAGTCAAAGTTCCATTTGGAACACTCCAAACTTTGGTCAAACATGTGTTTCTATTGTTCATTTTATACGATGCAATCTTTCAACCTCGAGTTTACCTTTGATTTCTCTTTTCACACGCACAACATATCGAACCTTTTCGATACATTTATATATGCATGATTTTCATATAATTTAAATTCATATTCCTTGTAACAACTAGTGGAGAGGTATCATCGAGATTGGAGTGACTTCCTTACCTTGACGATTGACTCCACCCCTCTTCCCTTAAAACGACCTCACCAACGAGTTAGGGGTGATTCCCTTACCTAGGTGATCGTTACCAAAACATCTCTTCAAAAATATCTTATTATGCAAACTCGATCATATTTTATACCCAAATTGTTTATGATTATTCAAAATACCCACTCATACCGATTTCAAAATGCATTGTTTTATCAAACGTACTTCTTATTCTACAATCTATTTTCACTCAACTCATATACGCGAAATTCATAATCATGTCTTAAAACGTTTTATTGCTCGAACTTCAAAACCTTACGAAATGCTACCTATCAATTTAATCGGCTCAATGAAACTCTTGCCCAGGAACTTCATATTCGACTTAATCACTAAAACATGCTCACCTTCTACTTTTAATCAAAATCCAACCAACCTTTCTCAAATACTTATAAGATCTTATAGAAGTTATATGATTGTTTTACCAAATACCCTTTTCAACATCAACAAATCATTTGTTAATTTTTTTAATCACTAAGTCCTTTTGCTAAATTTCTCTTCTAAGGATCCTAGTTTTCACAAGAACCTCCTAAATTCATAATTTCTTCTTTGATGAAACGAACTTACTTTTTAACGAAAACCTTTTTCCTACACCAATTTACAAAACACGTGCGCAAGAAGACTTCATAGGGACCGACCATTTTTTTCGGATTACGTAAACCCTTTTAAACAAAATTAGCATTTCTATTTGTTACAAAATACGTTTTGCATAACCAACGAGTACTTTATGTTCCTTTACATATACAAACTATATTCTACCTTTCAAACCAGGCTCAATCTAATTTTGATTCGATAAACTCAACGTTTTGTTGGAACAACTATACATGCACATCGTCATACACGTTTTAGTCGATATCTCGCGATAACACCATTTATATCGTTCGTATCTACATACTTAGCCTTTCTAATCCGCAATGCCTCAACGTACACTATATACGCAATATTTATTTTTTTATAACTACACCTATGTTCATGCGTTTTATGCTTGTACTTATACGCATACTACTTATACGTTTTACGCTTCTGCTTATACACATACTACTTACACGTTTTATGTTTATGCTCATACATACATGCGTATTCATACTTAAACTTATGCTCATACTTTCATCCTTACTCATGGTTCATACATTCGTACCTATACGCGAGCGTAACCTGAGGGATTCGCTTGCGTGGGTCCCACACATACTTAAACATGGACTTGCTTATATACTATATTCTTGTACGTACACATTCTAAACTTTTTATGTATACCCTGATTCATACACAACTAGTACAAGCTATGCGGACCATGCGACGATCAAAATAATCACGGGTGCACACGGGATTATAGTGATAGGCGTATGAGAACCATAGAGTGTGCTACTGCGTATGGTAATACACGAAACGTAACATGACACCGAAGACAAAACGGACGTAACGTGGTCAAAACATGGTGGATACGCCGCTGGTACTTCCTATATATAAGGGTTTTCACCATGTTACCAAACTTTCGTAAAACGTGCCATGAGAAATTCAGTGTGTTGCAGACCTTTTGGACCTAATACAACTTCACGCAACTCACAAACGCATTATATCCGATTATTCATGACGAGACTTCATCCTTAACACACTACGTTCATCTATCCAACACTTATGCTATTCACATACTTGTACTCTTTAAGAGCCATTCGTTCATTCTATACTCGTATTATTTTATACAAAACTCGTTCGCAATCCAGCTTGTTTAAACATTTGAGTCCTAACTTACCTCATTACCTATAAAATAGCCTCCCTATTCTTGATTCTTGTGTAACTATACTTAGTATCTCTCTATTGCTTTATTTAAAGTAACAAACCTTTTCGTTCCTCTCAATAAACAGGTTTTACGAAAGTATGATTTTTTATACTATCCTTAAAAACTTCCCCTTGCAAATCTACCTTGATGTTCTCCAAAATTTGGTACTTTTCAAAACTTTCAAACTTCCCAAGTTTCAATTCTTAATGATCACCTTTATGCCAAAAACTCTTTCAAGCCTTCCTCTTAAATAAATTTCGGGACGAAATTTCCTAAAGGAGGGGAGACTGTAACGCCCTGCGTTTTCAAACTTCCTACATTTAGAAACCTTACGTGAAATTCTAAATTTGGAAATCTTGTGTTCTTATAACCATTCTTTCATTGTAATCGTTGTAAAATACGGAACTTGCTTCGTAAATAAAACTTGTACATTACACTTTTTACCTAGTTAAATCATGTTTTATTTCATATTTCACCTTGTTACAAGTTAGGGGAAACATTGTTGCACATTATTACACAACTTAACTAACAAAATTACTCATTATAATGTTTTAAAAAAATAAAAAAATAAAGAAATATGGCAGCCCCAATTCAGCAAAATTCAGCCCATATAGTTGGGTTTTGTGGGCTAGTTTCAAGGTGTAACCCCTTCTAAACACTTCCAAAGCCCAACCCATTGAAACCCTAATCCTTCCCCCTATAAATACCACTTATAACCAGCCTCCCTACCACTTTTGCAACCCTAAAAACTCACAAAACATCCACCAAACCGTAGCTGAAAGCAAGGGTTCGAGTAGATTGACACCCCTTCACGAAAATGAGCATAACTCACTCAATTCTTATCCGATTCACTCGATTCTTTTTCCTACTTGCTTGTATAATCATGGGGTTCGATTCCTAGACTTCTCCTTGGAGAAATCAGACCTGGAAATGCCCCGAAATAGTCCATAAACTTTCTGTTTGTTTTTATGTTCATCAAAAACTTGTTTAAACCTATGCAACTTGTGTCCAACACATCTCATACCTATGTCCTAATGCTTACAACTTATCCCATGGTTGGTTAAGCTTAAAAACAAGGTTGAGACATTTAAAATCAGAGGATTAAACCTCATAAACTTGGTGTTTTGTTTAGGGTTTTTAACCCACAAGTCATGTCAAACTTTGTCTTTGATACATGAGTGATTATGGAACAACTTGGGTTGTCCAAACATACAATCCTCACATGATTTGATGATTTCTCTTAGTTAGTGTGTATATTTCTTATTCTTTATTGTATGTTCATGACCCTCCTTGGTTGTTTTTTTTTTACATCAAGTGTAGTGGTGAACACATAGAGGTGCCTAAATGGAAGACTTGATCTTCCTACCTCCTACATGACTTCTATGACATTTAGAGGTACCAAAATGAAGATTTTAATCTTCTACCTCATGCTTGAACTATTGGACATATATTATATAACCTAAATATATTATTCGAATAATCGAATCTTTGATGATGAACTAGTGTTCATATGTCGGGGTACTAGATTACATCATCCTAGACTATGATAACTTGTCACGATTCTAATGGAACCTTGTTCCATGAAAACATCTAAACTCCTTCGAGTTTCCTAGTGTCAAGAACAAGCATCATATGTACAAAATGATTATTTTCCATGTTATTCTCATATCTTATTTTTATGTTGTTTTAAACACCGAATCTCGACTCTAAACATACTTGAACCTTAACCCTTATACATTCGGACTCTAAATCTCTACTCGTCAACAATTGGATAATCGGAAAACGTATGCAAACTTTGTGAGTATACTCGTATTTCCCCTTTTTACTTTTACCACTTTTGGGGTGTAACATGTTTACCTATTGAAAACTTACACATGAACACTTTGTTAAACACATGAACGTTCCTATAACATGCTTGTATATGTGATGGCTTGATACTTTAAACTTGGGTTATTCTTATGTGTTGAACTTATCATTAACTTCGTACGAGCCAAACCTTGACATATGTAGCGCTATAGGATTAACGACCCGCCCGTAAACTTGAGGTTATGTCTTGAGCATATTGCGTTTTCTTGGTTTGATATGTTAGACACATGCCATATTTAATGTTATCTTGAATCATATGCTTGCCATGAGGAATTGTTCACACTTTTTATCTTATGCTATGTACGTACCAAACTTGTATACTCGCCTTTGCTTTTGCATTGAATTGTATTTTTAAACATGTTACAGGTTGATGATGATGAAATGAAAACGGATAGCAAAGATGCCTAGATACTCACTTAGACGTTTAGGTTTAAAGTGTTGTATCAATTTTGTTTATGTTATGTTGAACAATGTTGTTATTTGCTTTTCTTGTAATGTTTTGACAATTTATTTTGGAAATGAAATTTGGATTATTAAATTATTGTCACAAATAGCGTTATGATGTCTCGAGCAATCTTCACACTTCGTCTCATCCCGATGTTTCCGCCATTGGTTGGGGTGTGACATCATATGTCGATCAACATTTATTGGAGGGACATTTGTTCGATCAACGTACAACAGCTGTTCACATGTGTGACATAAAACAGTTAGAACATATTTATCAGTTGATACATATGTGAACTATAAACACAATACATATCACGTGTGTAATAAATGTCATATTACACGTGAAATCTGATCAACATGCACATGTGATCATTATAGTGATAACAAACTCAATTTGTGAATTACAATTACACACATACACACACACGTGCGCGTATATAAAACATGTAATACATACCGTTAGGATTGTTAACGCGCCCGTGAAGAAACAATTTTTGTCACACCTTCTCCATGTTTTTTTGCATTTCTTGATCGAATTGACGATGTATGCGCACCAATCAACATGTTGTGGGTTTATTTCATCCCTCATATGGTGTAGGAAATTAAGATCACACTTTCCTTGGTCTTGATTTTCAACAAATGTGCTCATGAATAATGTCAAAAAATTCAGTTTGAACATTATTCCATCATCATCACCGTTCTCCTCTATGTTTTTTGATATGGCTGAAGGTGTAACGTAACTTCCCTTGTACATGTTTCTCCATTCCTTTGTAATCCCAACAAAATTTTTCTTGTATTCGAATGTTTCCAGATATATACCATGGTTTCTTATCCCCAGAAGGTTGTAGATTGCATCCCCATCAATCTTAATCTTAACACATCCTGCATTGATCTCCATATTGTCTGTGTCAAGATTGTCAACTACGTAATGGCCCAACCTCCCAGGTATGCCGTTGTTTTGGATTGATAGAAGTTTACCGAAACCTAGGCTTCTAACAGCTTCTTTCTGTTTCTCTATCATACCCTTTATCGCTATACACAGTTGTCTCAGAGATACACGTGTTCGTATCGAACACCAATTACTACCGTTTGTAAACTTCGTTTTTTTACCCTTGGGTGTGTTTTTTGCGTCTTTGTGTTCATCGTCAACTGTTTTCGAGCGTATTGACTTTCTCGACCTCAATTTTTCGGTAACAGATCCTTCATTTATTGGGTTGTCGTCGTTAGCATCAGGTGCATTTGAGCGTTTCCTTGTTTTTCTGGCTTTAATATGCACACCTGCAAATCATCAGACGTTATGACGTTACATTAATGGTGCACGTGTTCATTGGATGTACATTCAATCACATGTGTAATATAACACATACAACATATAATCACACGGTAACAGATATAATATATATATATATATATATATATATATATATATAGGGAAACACAAAAGTTAGGGATGAATCAATTGTAGTTTGTTATTCACTGTTAACTGTTTTTTTTGGCAGTTATTCGTGACCAACTAACTGACTAACAATTAAATACAATTACAAATTTAGTCTAGACGTTTCATGTGACAACTCGAACTTTAGACTTGCTTTGATATAACGTTACGTGCTTATGAGAACTGAATTATATGATTTTAAATGAATATTTGTTTATGTGCGTTATATGTGTATGTATGTTATGTGTTGCACGAGCCCAAACTACACAAACCGGTCACACAAACCCGTTTGGGCCACACTTTGAAATCGGATCCATTAGACAGCCGAGTTGGGCTCGGCCCACTCCCATTATGCGCAAACAACAAAACACTTAGGGACTTGGTTCTTTTCTCAAATTTTACAATTCACATCACACACACAAGAACCCTAAGAGCTCTCATTCTCTCTCCCTCATCTCCTCTTAGAACCGACCGAGACCTTTTCATCCTACAATCCGGTAAGTGTTTCACTAATGGCTAGAATCATGCTTGATATTGTTAGTAATCAGACTATATGATCGGTTAGGATTATGTTAGCTTTCGGTTGATATGTGTATGATATGTGTGTACATGATAAACGGATTGATGTTATTATCTTTGTTATTGATCTTGTTGTAATTCAGATTGTATGATTAGAACCGGGTAAAGTACTAATCGGCTATTTTGTATTGTTTAATCAGATACGTTGATATGATTCTTGAATGCATGATCTAGTCTAATCGGGTATGATGTTGTTTGGTAACCGGCTGTGATTAAAGAATTAGGTTGCATGCTAGTATGATGATGGTATGGTTATGAATCGGTTTAGTTTTGATGCTGTTCTTGAACATGATATGAACAGGTTGAATGTGTTTTGAAACTGATTAAATTATGAGTTTGATCTGATTTCCGAAACTGCCAAACTTGTTTGCTGAATTTACGGAAGTGATTGGGATTGAAATTAGGAAATCAGGAAATCAGTTACACACACTGGGTTGCGACTCAGATTGCGAGTCGAAACCTCACGGTCACGACTCGAGACCACAACAGCACAAGCCGAGACCATGGTTGCGAGTCCCGTTGCGACTCGTAACCAGACCATGACGAGCCGAGACCGTCCCTTACGACTCGTAACCAGCTATTGCGACTCGCAAATCTCCTGTTGCGACTCGTAATCTCCTGCTGTGACTCGTAACTCCCGGTTGCGACTCGAGATCGCCGGTTGCGACTCGAGACCACCTTTGCACGTACATCTGTTTGGGCCTACACTGTCACGGGCCCAACCGTTTGGGCCAAATGATTGAATTTGTGAACTGTTTGTTATTGGACTAGTATGCGTTTACTATTTGGGCCGGGTTATGTTGGGCCAGGGTTAACACACACAAGTATGCTCTTGACTGCTAATTGGACTGCTTAGCTGTTTGGGCCGACTACTTGGACTCGTTACATGATTTGAACTGCTGATACGTTTATGTGATTTGCCATGATCATACTCGATACCATACGTGATACAAACGTGCTATATACGAACCTGACTTGCATAATAACCATGATAGGACGTGGTTGACCATTTACTTGCTACCTGTACTCTTTGTGTATCTGCCGAGCAAACCAAGGTGAGTTCACACAGCCGAGGCATGGGATTTCCGGGTTGGGAATTGGGTTGGATATGTTGAATATGGAATGATTACTCGTACTTACGCATACTCTAGACTATAGACCATCGTCCTCAGGTTAGTCAGGACACGTTACTTAAAGCCTACGTAACCCAGTATTTGCCATTTTGTCTCCCGGGTCGGGAGGACACGTTACGTAAAGCCTACGTAACCCAATACCTTCTACTGTCTTCCGGGTCGGAAGAACACGCTGCGTAAAGCCTACGTAGCCCCCACGCGTACCAATGTCCTCGGGGAAGGGCACGTCACGTAAAGCCTACGTGACCCTGTACGTTTTCCTGTTCTCGGTAAAGAAGAACACATGGTTGGAAGTAGTCTAGTAAGTACCGTTAATGAGAAGCCCTCATTAGCCAGGATAAACGTGGGAA
Source organism: Helianthus annuus (assembly GCF_002127325.2). Lineage (NCBI taxonomy): Eukaryota > Viridiplantae > Streptophyta > Magnoliopsida > Asterales > Asteraceae > Helianthus > Helianthus annuus. Next base: position 101,268,986 of record NC_035444.2, on the reverse strand, counting down.
GCCCCCACCAGTAATAAGAACACAAGGTTTGGGAAGCCCCCACCTTTAGTACTCACTAGTATGGGAAGCCCCCACTAGCTATACTTATGCACTATGTTATAAACTTACCTTCTGTGAACTCGCTCAACTAGTTGTTGATTATTTGCTGCATGCCTTGCAGGACCTTAGGTACATTATGGAGCTTGCACAGGGAGGAGCAGGTCGTTGTGGGATATGGATCATGAACCTTATCTGAACTTATAACTGTTTTGAGATTACGATACTATGCTTCCGCTACATAAATAAAGTTTGGTTATGAAACATCAATCATGTTATGATGGTTTACATTAATTACTTTGATTATTAAATGCTATGTTTGATATGATTGATGGCTTGATCCTGGTCAGTCACGCTCCCAAGCGGTGGTACTCCGCGGGTGGATTTTGGGGGTGTGACAGATTGGTATCAGAGCCATTGGTTATAGAGAACTTGGTTTTAATATGGGAAAATGTTCTTATTAAAACCGGACTATAACCGGAACAGTGCTCTCAACGATCCACAACGACGCTTCGCTCCACGTGCAAGACTCGACATCCTAGGTAATAAGGTTTATGTTTATTGCCTGTATGCTAGAACTGCTTAGAACTTTGCTCGTATTGCGCTTAGATACACATGGTACTATAGCATGAGAATCTCTACGTGCTTACTCTTTTCTGTCATCGCCCTACTCGCGAACCACTCTCACTCACGTTACTTTTACTATGAAGATCATGTCTGGAAGAATTAACATGACACAAGCCCAGCTAGAGGCTCTCGTTCAAGCTCAAGTTGCTGCGGCACTTGCAGCTGCTCAAGCAGGTAGTATATCCTGTAGTCATAACTTACGCTAGGATCTTTAGATCCTACACTCCTAAACTAGCCCTTGTATTTAAACTTTGCCCTATTCGTAAACAATAGGTCAACCAGCGCAACAAGTTTGCACCTTTAAGAACTTCATGGACTGTCGTCCAAGTACCTTCAGCGGCACCGAGGGGGCAGTGGGACTCCTCCATTGGTTTGAAAAGCTAGAATCAGTATTCGAAATGTGCGAGTGCCCTGAGGTTCGCAAGGTCAAGTTTGCTACCGGCACCTTGGAAGGAATCGCGCTAACCTGGTGGAACGCGCAGGTGCAAATTCTGGGGTTGGCAGCTGCTAACGCCACACCCTGGAACGATTTTAAGGAACTTATCAAGCGTGAGTATTGCACGCGTGAAGATATTCACAAGCTGGAAGACGAGCTGTATAATCTGAAAATGGTTGGATCAGAGATTGAAGCGTATACTAAACGGTCGAATGAGCTGGCCGTTCTGTGTCCTACTATGGTGGACCCTCCATACAAACGCATAGAGATGTATCTCAAGGGATTGGCACCAGAAATCCAGAGCCATGTCACATCAGCTAATCTCGACAACATCCAGGAAATCCAGCGTCTCGCTCACCGTATCACAGACCAGGCAGTGGATCAGAATAAATTGCCTAAGCGTGTCAACGCTACTGCTACAATTACCCCATCAGTTACTCCTGCTACTACCAGCGAAAGCAAAAGAAAGTGGGAAGGAGATTCTAGTAAAGGTTCAGCATCTGTTCAGCCACAAGCTCAGCAGCAGAAGATTGACCACTATCAGAGTCCCAGCCAGCAATCCTCTGGTGGTCACAGACAGAGGAGATATCAGGGAAGTCAACCTAAGTGCTACAATTGCCACAGACATCACAATGGTCCGTGTAACAAGGGTCGTTGTCAAAGGTGTCTTAAGATGGGTCACGAGGCCAAAGACTGTAGAAGTCCACGGCCTGCGAATCAGAATCAGCAGCCTCAGCAACCCGCTCCACAGAACCACCAGCAGCAGCAGTAGCCACAGCGTGGAAACCGGGGATGTTTTCAGTGTGGGGCTGAAGGTCATTTCAAACGCGATTGCCCTCAGTTGAACCAGAACCGCAACAACAACAACAACCAGGGCAACGGGAACAACGGGGGAAACAACAATAATGGCAACGAAGCTAGGGGACGCGCTTTTGTGCTAGGTCGAGGCGACGCAGTGAACGATCCCAACGTTGTTATGGGTAAGTTTCTCCTCGACAATATGTACGTTACTGTTTTGTTTGATTCGGGTGCGGATACAAGCTATATGTCTGTGAAAAAGTGTCAACTGCTAAAACGTGCACCAACACTTTTACCCACCAAACATGTAGTAGAGTTAGCTAACGGTAAAAGTCTAGAAGCCGCGCACGTAGTTCAGGGTTGCGATCTTATCTTAGCTGGTCAAGCTTTCTCTATCGACCTCATTCCCATAGTTTTGGGTAGTTTCGACGTCGTGATTGGGATGGATTGGTTATCCCAACACCAAGCAGAAATCCTATGCAGTGAAAAGATAATTCGCATTCCTCGTTCTGGTCAAGAACCTCTAGAAGTTCAAGGCGACAAGAGTGGTGCTGTGGTTGACATCATCTCTTTCTTGAAGGCTCAGAAATGTTTACGAAAGGGGCACACTGCCATTCTGGCACTCGTTACAGACGCATCAGCAAAGGAAAAGAAATTGGAGGATATTCCAATTGTACGCGATTACCCTCAGGTGTTTCCTGAAGACTTACTTGGCTTACCGCCTCATCGTCAGGTCGAATTTCAGATCGAGCTCGCTCCAGGAGCAGCACCCATAGCCCGCGCACCATACCGTCTAGCTCCATCAGAGTTGGAAGAACTGTCAAAGCAACTACAAGAGCTCTTGGAAAAGGGCTTTATTCGTCCAAGCTCTTCGCCTTGGGGAGCTTAAGTGCTTTTCGTGAAGAAGAAAGACGGTACGTTCAGGATGTGTATCGACTACCGTGAACTCAACAAGGTGACGGTGAAGAACCGTTATCCTCTTCCACGCATCGACGACTTATTCGACCAGTTGCAAGGGTCGTGCTACTATTCGAAGATAGACTTGAGGTCTGGTTATCATCAGCTGAGAGTCCGGGATGAGGACGTCTCCAAGACAGCCTTCAGAACTCGTTACGGTCACTACGAGTTTCTTGTCATGCCATTCGGGTTAACGAACGCGCCTGCTGTATTTATGGATCTTATGAACAGGGTGTGCAAACCCTATCTTGACAAGTTCGTCATAGTATTCATCGACGACATTCTGATTTACTCCAAGAGTCAGGAGGAACACGAGCAGCATCTTCGTCTTATTTTGGAACTCCTTCGGAAGGAACAGCTGTACGTTAAACTTTCTAAATGCGACTTCTGGCTTCGTGAAGTCCACTTCTTAGGCTATGTGGTGAACAAGGATGGGATCCATGTCGATCCATCCAAGGTAGACTCGATCAGGAACTGGCCTGCACCGCGAACGCCAACGGAAATACGCCAATTCTTGGGTTTGGCAGGTTACTACAGACGGTTTATCAAGGATTTCTCGAAGATTGCGCAGCCGCTTACGCTACTGACACGAAAGGGTGTCACCTATCGCTGGGGAGATCCCCAGGAGACTGCTTTTCAGCACCTAAAGGATAGGCTTTGCAGTGCACCTATCCTCTCTCTGCCAGAGGGCACAGATGACTTCGTGGTTTATTGTGATGCATCTATTCGGGGACTTGGATGTGTGTTAATGCAGCGCGACAAGGTTATTGCTTACGCTTCACGTCAACTCAAGATTCACGAACGGAACTACACGACGCATGATTTAGAGCTGGGAGCTGTTGTTTTCGCGCTTAAGATATGGCGACACTACCTGTACGGTACCAGGTGCACGATTTACACCGATCACAGGAGTCTCGAGCATATCCTTAAGCAGAAGGATTTGAACATGCGTCAACGGCGATGGGTTGAGTTACTTAACGATTACGAATGCGCTATCAAGTATCATCCATGCAAAGCCAATGTCGTGGCAGACGCCCTCAGTCGAAAGGACACTTTACCGAAGCGCGTGCGAGCGCTCCAGCTTACGATTCAGTCCAGTCTTCCTGCACAGATACGAGCTGCCCAGATAGAAGCTCTAAAGCCCGAAAACGTCAAGGCTGAAGCCTTACGTGGCTCAAGGCAACGAATGGAACTAAAGGAAGACGGCGCCTACTATGTAACGGGCCGGATTTGGGTCCCTCTCTATGGCGGTTTACGCGAACTTGTAATGGATGAAGCTCACAAGTCTCGCTACTCGGTACATCCAGGGTCGGATAAAATGTACCACGACATCAGCACTACTTATTGGTGGCCTAGTATGAAGGCCCACATCGCTACGTACGTTGGAAAATGTTTGACCTGTGCGAGAGTCAAGGTTGAATATCAGAAGCCAGCTGGTCTACTTCAGCAGCCCAAGATACCTCAATGGAAATGGGAAGAAATTTCCATGGATTTCGTTACAGGCCTACCTAGATCCCAGCGTGGGAATGATACCATATGGGTGATCGTGGATCGACTCACCAAGTCTGCACACTTCCTGGCTATAAAGGAAACGGATAAGTTCTCCACTCTCGCAGACGTCTATCTTAAAGAAGTAGTTTCGAGGTACGGGGTGCCCACATCTATCATTTCGGATCGCGATGCACGATTCACGTCAGAGCTTTGGCAAGCGATGCATAAATCTTTCGGCTCACGATTAGACATGAGCACAGCTTATCACCCTCAGACGGATGGGCAGTCTGAGCGAACGATCCAAACGCTTGAAGACATGCTTCGGGCATGCGTTATTGATTTCGGCAACGGCTGGGAAAAGCATCTCCCTTTGGTGGAGTTCTCGTATAATAATAGTTATCACACCAGCATTCAAGCCGCTCCATTCGAGGCATTGTACGGGCGTAAATGCCGGTCACCTCTCTGTTGGGCAGAGGTGGGGGATAGTCAGATCACGGGTCCAGAGATTGTAGTGGACGCCACAGAAAATATTGCACAGATACGACAACGCATGGCGGCAGCACGCGACCGTTAGAAAGCCTACGCGGACAAGCGTAGAAAGCCATTGGAATTTCAGGTCGGGGACCGGGTTTTACTAAAAGTCTCACCCTGGAAGGGTGTGGTACGTTTTGGCAAACGGGGCAAACTGAATCCACGGTACGTCGGACCATTCGAAATCATAGAAAAGATTGGCAAAGTAGCCTACAAGTTGAACCTACCAGCTGAACTCGGGGCAGTTCACAATGTCTTTCATGTATCGAACTTAAAGAAGTGCCTATCAGATGAAAACCACATCATTCCTTTTAAGGAACTCACTATCGACGAGCGGTTGCAGTTCGTCGAGGAACCAGTAGAAATCACGGACCGGGATGTGAAGGTCCTCAAACACAAGAGAATCCCTCTCGTTCGAGTTCGTTGGAACTCCAAACGTGGCCCAGAGTACACCTGGGAACGCGAAGACAGGATGACAGAAAAGTACCCGCAGTTATTCGAAACCAAAGCAACCACTACTGAGACTGAAGCTACTACTTCGGAATTTCGGGACGAAATTCCAGATCAACGGGGGGAGGATGTGACACCCCAGGAAAACCAGTGAACGCCATAACTTACCTAGCTTCCTCAGTGAGTGCATACCAAATTTCGGGACGAAATTTCCAATTAGTTGGGGATAATGTGACAACTCGAACTTTAGACTTGCTTTGATATAACGTTACGTGCTTATGAGAACTGAATTATATGATTTTAAATGAATATTTGTTTATGTGCGTTATATGTGTATGTATGTTATGTGTTGCACGAGCCCAAACTACACAAACCGGTCACACAAACCCGTTTGGGCCACACTTTGAAATCGGATCCATTAGACAGCCGAGTTGGGCTCGGCCCACTCCCATTATGCGCAAACAACAAAACACTTAGGGACTTGGTTCTTTTCTCAATTTTTACAATTCACATCACATACACAAGAACCCTAAGAGCTCTCATTCTCTCTCCCTCGTCTCCTCTTAGAACCGGCCGAGACCTTTTCATCCTACAATCCGGTAAGTGTTTCACTAATGGCTAGAATCATGCTTGATGTTGTTAGTAATCAGACTATATGATCGGTTAGGATTATGTTAGCTTTCGGTTGATATGTGTATGATATGCGTGTACATGATAAACGGATTGATGTTATTATCTTTGTTATTGATCTTGTTGTAATTCAGATTGTATGATTAGAACCGGGTAAAGTACTAATCGGCTATTTTGTATTGTTTAATCAGATACGTTGATATGATTCTTGAATGCATGATCTAGTCTAATCGGGTATGATGTTGTTTGGTAACCAGCTGTGATTAAAGAATTAGGTTGCATGCTAGTATGATGATGGTATGGTTATGAATCGGTTTAGTTTTGATGCTGTTCTTGAACATGATATGAACAGGTTGAATGTGTTTTGAAACTGATTAAATTATGAGTTTGATCTGATTTCCGAAACTGCCAAACTTGTTTGCTGAATTTACGGAAGTGATTGGGATTGAAATTAGGAAATCAGGAAATCAGTTACACACACTGGGTTGCGACTTAGATTGCGAGTCGAAACCTCACGGTCACGACTCGAGACCACAACAGCACAAGCCGAGACCATGGTTGCGAGTCCCGTTGCGACTCGTAACCAGACCATGACGAGCCGAGACCGTCCCTTACGACTCGTAACCAGCTATTGCGACTCGCAAATCTCCTGTTGCGACTCGTAATCTCCTGCTGTGACTCGTAACTCCCGGTTGCGACTCGAGATCGCCGGTTGCGACTCGAGACCACCTTTGCACGTACATCTGTTTGGGCCTACACTGTCACGGGCCCAACCGTTTGGGCCAAATGATTGAATTTGTGAACTGTTTTTTATTGGACTAGTATGCGTTTACTATTTGGGCCGGGTTATGTTGGGCCAGGGTTAACACGCACAAGTATGCTCTTGACTGCTAATTGGACTGCTTAGCTGTTTGGGCCGACTACTTGGACTCGTTACATGATTTGAACTGCTGATACGTTTATGTGATTTGCCATGATCATACTCGATACCATACGTGATACAAACGTGCTATATACGAACCTGACTTGCATAATAACCATGATAGGACGTGGTTGACCATTTACTTGCTACCTGTACTCTTTGTGTATCTGCCGAGCAAACCAAGGTGAGTTCACACAGCCGAGGCATGGGATTCCCGGGTTGGGAATTGGGTTGGATATGTTGAATATGGAATGATTACTCGTACTTACGCATACTCTAGACTATAGACCATCGTCCTCAGGTTAGTCAGGACACGTTACGTAAAGCCTACGTAACCCAGTATTTGCCATTTTGTCTCTCGGGTCGGGAGGACACGTTACGTAAAGCCTACGTAACCCAATACCTTCTACTGTCTTCCGGGTCGGAAGGACACGCTGCGTAAAGCCTACGTAGCCCCCACGCGTACCAATGTCCTCGGGGAAGGGCACGTCACGTAAAGCCTACGTGACCCTGTACGTTTTCCTGTTCTCGGTAAAGAAGAACACATGGTTGGAAGTAGTCTAGTAAGTACCGTTAATGAGAAGCCCTCATTAGCCAGGATAAACGTGGGAAGCCCCCACCAGTAATAAGAACACAAGGTTTGGGAAGCCCCCACCTTTAGTACTCACTAGTATGGGAAGCCCCCACTAGCTATACTTATGCACTATGTTATGAACTTACCTTCTGTGAACTCGCTCAACTAGTTGTTGATTATTTGCTGCATGCCTTGCAGGACCTTAGGTACATTATGGAGCTTGCACAGGGAGGAGCAGGTCGTTGTGGGATATGGATCATGAACCTTATCTGAACTTATAACTGTTTTGAGATTACGATACTATGCTTCCGCTACATAAATAAAGTTTGGTTATGAAACATCAATCATGTTATGATGGTTTACATTAATTACTTTGATTATTAAATGCTATGTTTGATATGATTGATGGCTTGATCCTGGTCAGTCACGCTCCCAAGCGGTGGTACTCCGCGGGTGGATTTTGGGGGTGTGACATTTCACAAAATATCCATTTAAGTCCATGTTTTCTTTTTCGTTTTAACCCTTTGACCGTATCAGTGTGTTTAATATACACGAGTTATTTCACGCATATATACATTTCAGTACAGTTATAGGTAATATTATTCGTGTTCACTTGCATTGCACATGTCACATGTCACATTACACTTATGATGCACATGTGCATTACATCCATATTCAATATCATACGTGCAATACAATATGTAGAACACATAATCACATGTTAACGCTTAACAACCATAATTGTGGTGCATGTGTTCACTAAAAATTGCATTTGACTCACATGTAAATACAGTACAATACATTTACATAACAGTTTGGTACATATATCATTATCATATACCATACTCGTGGTGCACGTGTGCAATACATATACACTTAATGACGTGTATTTGCGTATTAATTACATACCTGTAACAGTATCGTCAACTGTTTTCGAACGTGTCAAGTTCATCGACCTCAATTTTACGGTAACCGATCATTCGCTTAATGGGTTGTCATTGTTAGCATCAGGTGCATTTGAGCATTTCCTTGTCTTTTTGGCTTTAATATGCACATCTGCAAAACATCAGACGTTATGACATTACATTAATGGTGCACGTGTGCATTGGATGCACATTCAATCACCTTCAATCACATGTGTAATATAACACATACAACACATAATCACACGGTAACAGATAGAACACACACATATATATATATATATATATATATATATATATATATATATATATATATATATATATATATATATATATAGGGGGGGGGGCGTAAACGTTAGGGATGAATCCACTGTAGTTTGTTATTCACTGTTAACAGTTTTTTTGGAAGTTATTTGTGACCAACTATCCGACTAACTATTAACTTCAATTACAACTTTAGGCCAGGCGTTTCACAAAATATACATTTAAGTCCATGTTTTTTTTTTATTGTTTTAACCCTCTGACCGTATAAATGTGTTTAACATATATGAGTTTATCCGCGCATATACACGTTTCAGTACAGTTATATGTTATATTATTGGTGTTCACTTGCGTTGCATATATCACACTACATTTATGATGCACATGTGCATTACATTTATATTTAGTAGCATACGTGCAATAGAATACGTAGGACACATAATCACATGTTAATGCTTAACAAACATAATTGTGGGCACGTGTGCAATATATATACAATGAATGACGTGCATTTACATACTAATTACATACCTGTAACAGTATCGGCCGTGTCAGGTGCTTTCTGCCTTTTCCTTTTATTTGCTAAAGGATGATTCGTGTTGTTGGCTGTTTATAAATAAATAAATAAATAAATAAATAAATAAATAAATAAATAAATAAATAAATAAATTACACTATGTATATGTGTATATGAATGTGTGTGTGCGTTAGAACTGTATGTAATGCTTCCAAGTGAACATATGTATTTCTTTTTATTGTTACGTATCATAACTTACCAGATTCTCCGTCGTTCACAACGTTACTTTTGGTGTCTCGAGCTTTATCCTTCTTGTTTACAGCTTCGTTTTCTTTGTTATGGCTTTCATCATTGATATTGTTGTGCATGTCCTTAATTTCGCTGTTTTGAACATCATCTTTTTTCTTGTTGTTCGATTTAACCACGAATCTGACTTTATTGCGAACTGTGATGTTGTTTGTCATATTAAAAAAAAATTAATAATAATAATAATAATAAATAAATAAATAATAAAACATAAAGAGTAACCACAATTATTGAGTAAACGGATGAACAAATAAATAAATGAATATTGATGGCAGTAATGTTAAGAATATAATATTAATGTTTTTTTTTTTTTTTTTTTTTTTTTTTTGTAATACCTGGTTTTGCCTGGTTGGTTTCGATATTGCCGGTACTTTCATCATTGTTGAGGTTCGCCATCATTTCTTCTTTTTTTTCTTTTATCGCATCAGCTGCTAAATGGAACATATAATGAATATAACATATGTGTAATATAACATAATTATATGTGTGACCATAATACACAAGTGGTGGATACGATTCATATTTATAACTCATATAATCATCGTATATCAATAACATATTTATCATTTATATTACACATGGCCATCATATCATACGAATATATGTGTATACATATATTTCATTTGTATTGCACACGTGAACCGTATACACAAGTATAACAAATGTAAGACGCATTACACATATCCGAAATATCATTTAACATTGTATTGCACATGTGAACCTTATAAATGAGTATCACACATGTCATACATATTACACACATTCGAAATTTAATTTAACATTATACTGCATATGTGAACCGTATACACGAGTACCACACATGTGTGACACATTACACGCATCATAAATATCATTTAACATTATATTGCACGTGTGAACCATATACACGAGTATAATACATGTGTGACACATTACACACATCCTAACTATCATTCACCATTATATTGCACATGAGAACTGTATACACGGGTATCACATATGTGATACACGTTACACGCGTCCTAAATATCATTCAACGGTGTACTACATATGTGAACAGTATACACAATATCACACATATGAGACACATTACACGCATCGTAACTATCATTTAACATCATATTTGCACATGTGAACCATATACATGAGTATCATACATGTGTGGTGCGTTACTTGGATCCTAACTATCAGTCAACCTTATATTTTCACATGTGAACAGTAAACACGAGTGTCACATATGGGATACACGTTACACGCGTCCTAAATATCATTCAACGGTGTACTACACATGTGAACAGTATACGCGATTATCACACATATGAGACACATTACACGCATCGTAACTATCGTTTAACATCATATCTGCACATGTGAACCATATACATGAGTATCATACATGTGTGACGCGTTACACGCATCCTAACTATCAGCCAACCTTATATTTGCACATGTGAACGGTAAACACGAGTATCACATATGGGATACACGTTACACGCGTCCTAAATAGCATTCAACGGTGTACTACACATGTGAACAGTATACACGATTATCACACATATGAGACACATTACACGCATCGTAACTATCATTCAACATCATATCTGCACATGTGAACCATATACATGAGTATCATACATGTGTAACGCGTTACGCGCATCCTAACTATCAGCTAACCTTATATTTGCACATGTGAACAGTAAACACGAGTATCACATATGTGATACACGTTACACACGTCCTAAATATCATTCAACGGTGTACTACACATGTGAACAGTATACACGATTATCACACATATGAGACACATTACACGCATCGTAACTATCATTCAACATCATATCTGCACATGTGAACCATATACATGAGTATCATACATGTGTGACGCGTTACGCGCATCCTAACTATCAGCCAACCTTATATCTGCACATGTGAACAGTAAACACGAGTATCACATATGTGATACACGTTAAACACGTCCTAAATATCATTCAACGGTGTACTACACATGTGAACAGTATACACGATTATCACACATATGGGACACATTACACGCATTGTAACCATCATTTAACATCATATCTGCACATGTGAACCATATACATGAGTATCATACATGTGTGACGCGTTACGCGCATCCTAACTATCAGCCAACCTTATATTTGCAGATGTGAACGGTAAACACGAGTATCACATATGTGATACACGTTACACACGTCCTAAATATCATTCAACGATGTACTACATATGTGAACAGTATACACGATTATCACACATATGAGACACATTACACGCATCGTAACTATCATTCAACATCACATCTACACATGTGAACCATATACATGAGTATCATACATGTGTAACGCGTTACGCGCATCCTAACTATCAGCCAACCTTATATTTGCACATGTGAACATTAAACACGAGTATCACATATGTGATACACGTTAAACACGTCCTAAATATCATTCAACGGTGTACTACACATGTGAACAGTATACACGATTATCACACATATGAGACACATTACACGCATCGTAACTATCATTTAACATCATATCTGCACATGTGAACCATATACATGAGTATCATACATGTGTGATGCGTTACGCGCATCCTAACTATTAGCCAACCTTATATTTGCACATGTGAACGGTAAACACGAGTATCACATATGTGATACACGTTACACACGTCCTAAATATCATTCAACAGTGTACTACACATGTGAACAGTATACACGATTATCACACATATGAGACACATTACACGCATCGTAACACACGTCCTAAATATCATTCAACGGTGTACTACACATGTGAACAGTATACACGATTATCACACATATGAGACACATTACACGCATCGTAACTATCATTCAACATTGTAGTCATGAATCTCACACATATATCACGTGTTTGGGCGATTATATGTGTCTAAATCAGTGTCAGTATATTACATACAACAGACGTCAATTATCATCCACAATTAACGACTTAAACATGAAATGTGTGACGATTTTATCTATTTTGTATATATTAACAGTGATCGGTGCGAACATAGTTATAATTGATGTGTTGTGTGAGTGATACATCAAAATGTATGATGTTTTTTAGGCAAATTAACGTGATAGGAGTTCATACCTGGTAGATCTTCGTTATTTTTTACCGATTTGATGGATCGATTGTGCATCGATCTCCGTTTGTATGAAACCCTAGGATGTCGCCGAGAGAGATGGAGAGTTCCTTTTTTTCTCAGGTCTGAACGAATGTTGGTGAGGATTGGCGGTCCAATTTTTTTTACTTGTATATTTCCCAAACTACCCTCCTGTGTATAGATTAGAGTTAAATGTCCTTGATTTATAAACTGACTTATATCAGCCGTTGATCTTGTTTGATCAATGGTTGCTTTTTAGTTTTTTAGTTTTCTTATTAAAACTAGTTTTCTCATGATCCATCCCCTATATATATATATATATATATATATATATATATAAGGGAAGGCTAGACAGAAAACCCTTAAGTTTTTAGAAAACTCTAGAAACTCAAATCTCCCCCCATTTTTACCCAACCTCCCGACATTTTTTTTGAAAAAAAATAACACATGTAATATACATGTTTTAAAGTGTTTTGGGCCAAAAAAAAACAAAAAGCGCCGAAGGGATGTTTAAAAAAAAAATAAACAAATTTCAGCAATGTCCGGTTGCCTAACATGTGTTAGGCACAAAAGACAGAAACTTGCTGATTTTTTTTAAAATCATTCGTTCGGCGCTTTTTTGATTTTTTTTGGCCCAAAACTCTTAAAAACATGTATATTACATGTGTTATTTTTTTCAAAAAAAAAAAAATGTCGGGAGGTTGGGTTTTCTAGGGTTTTCTATATATATATGGTTTTCTATATATAGCCCTCCCCTATATATATATATATATATATATATATATATATATATATATATATATATATATATATATATATATATATATATATATATATATATATATATTATAGTGTTAGGATCTGAGTTTATTAGATTGTGTAGTTTAATTGTAAATGAAGATGAAACAGAGAATTAAAGTGCAGCGGAATTATGGAAATAAACTTTGATTACACAATCAAGGAAGAATAGTTATAAGCAAACATGTTTTCCATTGCATCGAATGATTGTATCAAATTACAATAAACAAAACAACTTGCATGCATGCACTAGACTCCCCCTCAGCCTGAGCTCAGTGACTTGTTCGTACAGAATGACTTGTGAAGAAAGAGCTAATGGAACAGTACAGAGTACTGTTTTATTTATAGTACAACCGAAACCACTGAACATCTTTGCTGACGTCACCATGAAAGTGACATCTAACCTCATAACAAACTCTAAACACAGTTCTATACAAACACTGATTACATAGACACTGATTACATTAAACAACTGATTCACTTTCCACTGTTGTAGTCTAAGCACTGATCTAGAGCATCAATGCTTTCTTCAAAGGATGATCAGTTCTTTGAGTGGGCAGTGTTTTGGTCTTCAACAGTGCTTGGGAGACATCAGTAGATAGAGCTTCAGTTCTTTATACTTCATCAGTGCTTTGGCTAACAGTTGTTGTGCTGATCAGTGCTTGTAGTCTATCAGGTGTTAGTAAACCACTGTCAAGGGGAGAATCTTGTACAAGCACTGCTTATGATGATCAACTGTTCTGAGTTGGTTTTGGCTTTCCTTATCATCTGTTCCTCAAGGTTTGAGTATAAGGACCAATAATCCCCCCTAGAACAGATAATGCCAAAACTCTTCATTATTTATGATCTTTATTTGCTCATTAACATTTCCCTAACTTGGCCCTTGAATTGCACCTCAAAGTTAAGGGAATCTTCATCATCCTCATCCCTGCAAAGTTGAAGTTCTAAGAGATCTTGGAGGTCAGCCACACTCAGACCTTGTGCATCCTCCCTTGATATGTGTTCAACTACTCCACTGGACTTGAGCAAGGTCAATACATGGGTCTTTTGATCAGACTTCCACTTTAGTATTTTTGAGTTCAGTGGGTTTCTTGGGAGAGTTTTTATTTTTGATGAGTTTGGTGATGGAGGCCTGCTCATGAACCTTTTGGCTATTTCCTGTAGTCTTGCTGAGTCAGGGTTCTCTTGAATCATCTGTTTGATGGCAGCTTTCATGATGTCAGCTTCTCTTTGTGCATCTTCTTCTTCATCAATCTGCTTTTGCCTTTTTCTTTGATTTAAGGCAATGATGGAGGTGTCAGATGATGTGAACAATGTTTTTAAAGAGAGGGTCTGCTGCTGTGACTCATCAGGCTTTTTGTTTCTGTATGCTGGTTTCTTTAGTGCTTTAGGATCTGTCTCTCTTAGTTTTTCCAGCTTCTCATACACCATGTCAGTATACTGCCTAGACCACTTTGCTATGGACTTTGCTAAACCATACTTGGCTGCAACCAACTCTTGCTTTTTTTCTTTTGTATTCCAAGGTAAGATCTGCAATGGCCTTTTTGTACTTATTCCAATCTGGTGCAAATCTTTTCATACCTAGATCATTTCTAACTCTTTCAATTCTGCTTGCTTCTGCTTTGAGTGCAATGAGTGGCCAGTCTTTAAATTGTTCAACCTTGGCAGGATAGAACTTGTCTCTCATGATCAACTCTAAGAGATCTTTTCTCATCTCCTTTTGTAGGTCAGCATTTGGTGGTAAGTTAGACATCTCTTTGCTTAAGTCTCTTGCATAATCTTCCAATTTCTTGACTTTGCTCAGTAAAAGCTGCATTCGACTTGAGATGCTATTATCATTCTCTCCCTAACCTTCATACTTGGCTTGTAATTCAGCTTGCTTTGCTTTGAGTTTTAAATACTCATCCAAGTTCTTTGGAGGTCTAAAACCACAGACAGAAGGGAATTTTATTTTTGCAGGATCATCCACTGTATAGAATTGCCTCATTTCATTTTTAACTGCAGGCCTAGTGGATAGTTTGCTGCTAATGGAACCACCCTTGCAGGATCATGTCCTTCAAGTGTTTTTGGATCAGTGATTGGGTTTGCTAATTTTAGAGGAATGAATGGTTGAGGTTTGGTTTGATTGAAAGGTGCAGATGAAATGGGATAGGTGCTGGTATGTCATCATCATGCACCTGAAACTTTCTTTTTCTGGTATATACCTTTGTGAGAGAAGGAATTTTTGTTTGGGGTTTTGAAACAGAAATGGTTATGGCTTGGGAAGGAATATTTGAAGTGGTGGATGACTGACTAACAGCTGTTGAAACAGCTGGTGTCTCAACCACTGTTGTCATTACAACTGTTGAAGTGTCAACTGTTGTCTTCTGCTTTTTGGCAGGTGGTTTTTGTGGTGAAGGTGTAGGTTTGGGTGTGTCAGTGGTTGGTTTTTCTGATCCACTAGTGGTTTTGAGACCAATAGTGGTTTCTTCTTGGTTGTTTGTTTTGTGGTGGTGGTTTTGAGAATTTGGAAAGTGGTGGTTTAATGCATTTCTTTCTGGTGGAAGTGCCAATATTCTGAGTCTTTATTTCCCATTCTTTTCTTTTCTTTTCTTTCCTTTTGTTCCTTTCTCCACTGGCTTTCCTTTGTTTCATTCTGATTTTGAATTCTCTTTCTATTTTTCTCCACTTCATCTGCTAGTTTATTAAGGGTTTCATCAATTCCCTTTTTCTTTTCTATGACAGGTGTTTCAACAGTGGGTTCAGAAGACTTCTTTTCAGTTTCTAGCTTTTGATTTGGCTTTTGCCTGGGAGTAGGTCTGCCAAACTTCTTCATGTCATGTTTCTCCCCCTTTTTGGCATCATCTTGATCATCATTATTAGGTGAGGATTTTCCAATCCTAAGGATCATGGATCCTCAGACATTGCAGGATCAGGATTCAGGATCCTTGTTGTTATCCTTATACTAACGGTTGCAGGAGTATACACCTTGGAGTTGGTCTTGCCGATATTCTTGGGGAATATGCCTTCAATATTCCGCACGTGCATGGCTTTGTGAACATTGTGGAGATCGTGGGAAGCTTGCACATTTAGCGGATAGTTAGTTAGTTTAGTTATTTCTAATTTAAAAAGGGGATAACAAGCTTGAGTTAAAACACTTGGCTAATTTTAGCAAACACACACTCTCGAAACAGTTCTCAACAGCTCTCAACAGTTTACTTGGCGATTTCATACATTTTTGCACTTTTGCACACTAGTGATCCTTGTAACAAGCTTGTTATCATCCCGACTTGTAACAACCTTTTGTTTAATCTTAGTTGGTGATCGGTAGTTTCCATCACCCGAGGTTTTTTTTTATGCCGGAGATCAACTCTTGATCAAGGGCTTTTTTCCTCGTATAAATCCTTGTGTCAATTGCTCATTACATTTGCAAGTTATTCATACATTAGTTCAAGCATCATCCCTCACAACAAAGATTTGGTTGCATTATCCTTGCTTGATTTTTGACCAAAACAGTTTGGCGCCCACCGTGGGGCAATTGTTGCTTCATTCCTAAGAAATCGCAGATGGTAGCCACAGGATATCCCGCTTTGCACCACCCCTTTGTGATGCAGAAATTCCAAAAAGGTTCCAGATACCAACCATGAAGTTGTATGATGGTTCAACAGATCGAGAAGAGCATGTGGCTCAATACAGAGAAAGGATGGAGATCAATCCAATTCCTGAGCGGTTAAAAGAAGCATGTCTACGCAAGGGTTTCGGATCCACTCTTACAGGATCAGCTCTTAAATGGCTGCTGTTTTGGTCAAAAATCAGACGAGGATAATGCAACCAAACTCTTTGTTACGGGGTATGATGCTTGAATTGGTGAAAAACAATGAGGGTCACTTAGAAGTAAATTTCACAAGAGACACAAAGATTTATACGAGGAAAAAGCCCTTGATCAATGAATGATCTCCGGCATAAAAAACCTCGGGTGATGGAAACTACCGATCACCAACTTCCAATTAACCAATAATTGTTTACAACTTCGGATAATAGCGAGCTAGGTACAAGGATCACTATAGTGTATCGTGTAGAAATGTGTAAAAATTGCTAAGTGTTTTGCCGTATGTTCAAGAGTGCGGTTATACGAGTGTGTGTAGCCAAAATTAGCCAAGTGTCTCTAAAGCTAGCTCGCTACCCCTTTTAAAATAGAAGTTAACTAGCCTAACAAACTGTCCACAATTCGTGTCATGCTCCCACGTTCTCCACAACGTCCATTTTCAGTCAAACACGTGCGAAATAACCGTGGAATATTCCTTAGTAACGTTGCGAAGACCAAGTCCAATTTGTTACTCCTGCAAAACAATACGAAGTTCAAAGTAAACAATCGTTAGTACAAGGATCCTTAGGGTGATCCATGATCCTGATCCTGAAGCACTTCTGAGGATCACTATCTGTCACAGAAGTAAGGATCACTAATAGGATAATAAGTGAGGATCATAGGTCATTAAAAAATCCTGCCCTAACAATTGCCCCCAAAATATAAGGAGTTATTATGTGACATAAACGAGTTATATTTTGTTGATCTTATCCGCAAGTAACTAACGGATATATAGCCGTTAATATCGAACTAGCCGTTACCCTTTTGACGTCACCGAAGTGACATGCCTGCAAGATCATGATTATAAATAAGAGATAGAGATAGGGATCGATTAGCATTTAAATTCAAGAGAACTCCCTTTATATTCGTATTGGAAGATCAACCAGGTAATCCTCTTTCCTTCTTCTTTTCCTTTCTCTTACTCTGTTTTTCTTTCTTTACCGCCATCAAGTATGATGCTCCGAAGTTCTCCTGCCAAGGATCTCAAGAAGAACAGCCCTCTAAAGGGTCAAGGGATCATCAAGGATTCTCCCAATGAGAGGTGTTGCTTTACTGACCCTCAAATTGATAAAATCCGGCACTGCTTTCCGGCGAACACCTTCTTCAAACCTTTCGATCCTACTGCTCTGAGTGACTACATCTCTGAGACTTGGGTAGCTTTCCCTGTCACTCCTTTTACGATAGGATACTCATATCCTTTCCCTCAATTCACCCAATCTTTCTTCTCCCTCACCGGCATCTCCTACATCCAAGCTATGCCGATGATCTGGAGGGTTTTATACACCCTTGAAAGGATCATCGAGCAGGAAGGGATTGATCTTGGAATGTCAGAACTGGCTGAGATGTATGATCTCACCACTTTTGGATCCCACTGATACTTGTTCAAACGAAAAGCTGGTGAAGAGCACCCTGTTTTCAAAGCTACCAAAAATGACACAAACTGGAAGCGACGCTTCTTCTTTGTCAGAAGAGACACTATCCCAAACGGGAAGGATCTGCCTAGGGAGTGGTGCACCCATGGTAGGATAGAGGATCCTGAGAAGGATCACCTGATAATCTCCTTTTGTATGAGGACCCTTTATGTTCTTTGCTATGCAGCTGTTACCGTTTCACACCTCAAACTGACTCCTGCTGCCAAAGAGTGACTCGCTGCTTTCGGAAAGCTTGATCCTGCAACAAGAACATTCAACACCAATACCCAGGATTCACAAGAGATATCCTCAGGCTCAGTTACTATGTCAAGTAAGTATCCTGTTTTTTGTATGATTAAGAATTTAAATAAATAGTTACACAGAAATAGGATAAGGATACTCATCTTGTTTTGAATGTGTAGGTGCTGGAAAATCCTCCAAAGCTGCCTCCAAGTTCGGTATGGCTGATCTTGACACTGTCAAATCCAAGAAGAAGGCCATCGCAAGCCCGAGCGTCTCAATCCCCAAGGCACCCAGCAAAGGAAGGGGTGGCAAAAAGAGAAAGAGCTCTGATGTTGAGGACCTACAAGGCCTACCACTGATCCGCCACCAGTTCCTCGAATACTTCAATGAGGTAAGGAACACTGATCCTGCTTACATATCCTGCTCATATATCCTGCTCATATATCCTGCTCAAATATCCTGCTCATTTGAGGATCACCTGACCTTGAACTGCTCTGTCTTCTTTGCAGAAATTTGCTGAGATTGAGGATTACGTGGGGAGCGTCGATGAGATGGATAAGAGGATGGCTGACCTCCAACAAATCTCAGTGCTCAAGGATCACAAGATCGCTGATCTTGAAAAGGCCCTCCAAGCTGCCAGAACTGAAACAACCAAACTCCTGATTGACATCGACTACGAGAAGCATGAAATCGTGGAAGGTGCAAAGGTCTCTGCTACTATCACAATGTACAAAACAAGACTGCAGATGGCCCAGGAGGCACAGGATCCTGACTTCGACAGAAGCAGCTGGGATGTTGAAGGCTGGAAGGCAAGGCTAGCTGACCTGGAGGATGATGAGGAGGCTGAGGAGATGTTGGCGCTTGAGGCCGGAGGCAGTGTCAAGGATCAAGTGAAGGATGCTGGAGCTGGAGAGGATGAAGGAGCAGCGAAGGTGTAGGCTGCGTGATTGGGCAATGATGGACACTTCTAGACATAGCCGGAGCCCAATTTTTTAGTTTGATGGTAGTTTTTGCTGAACAATTGTCGGTTTGTACTTTGAACAATAGTTTTAGGATTAAGGATCCAGGATCCTTCAGACAATAGGTAGGATTACAAATGGTGGAGGGATCCTCTATTTGGGGGATGATGCCATTGTGATCATGCCGCCTTTTTTATTTCCTGCATGCTATGAACGCACAAACAATGGACACCCGTTGCCAACCCATGTGGACGGGCCACGTTTTGCTGGTAGAAACGTGGGTTGGCAATCTTGACAACTTTTGGTGGTTTAATCTTTGTTAATAAAATAACTATAATCTTTTTTGGCTTATCTTGTGTTGTTATCCTTGTTTGTCTTTTTAATTTTCAATTGTTTTGATGTATACTTGTCTAAATAAGGAATCTTGGATAAGTAATATAAAAAATATTTAGGATATGATCCAGGATCAAATATCCTATAGTTGAAAAATCCCAAAAAGTAGTATATTTGAAGGATCACAATTTTAGTTGTCAAAATACAAGGGTTATTCAAATAAATAATGAACAAAATTAAAATAGTCAAGGATCATACCTGAGGATCCAAGTTAGGATCCTAACCTTTAATACCATAACCAGGATAACTATAAGACAAACCTTAGAGAGAAGTAAGGATCAAGGATCCTTGGTTGTTTAACTTCAAAGACCTGAAATAGAACATAACTTGGGACTAAGCCAATATATAAGATAAAAGTTAGCAACTGGGGACAAGCCCAAGGATAACTGGGGACAAGCCCAAGGATAACTGGGGACAAGCCCAAGGATAACTGGGGACAAGCCCAAGGATCGTTTGTAAAATGGAGTATGGCCCTAACTGGCGACTATCCAAACTTAGTGGCATGAAAATGCCAAAACCTTAGCTAACGTGAAAACGTTAGAAACCTTAGGAACGGATGTATGGTACGTCTACTATTATACGTAGGATCCTAGGTATAGCCAGTACAATGGAATTATAAGCCCCTAAAGCGAGTACTGGTCCCACTGCCATGAACTATACCAGGTTCATCATGCGCTACAGGCGGAACTGGGGTCAAGCCCAAATAACTGGGGTCAAACCCAAGTGACTGGTTGCTTTTGTGGATAACCACCCTTTTGCTAAGGATACCTGAACTTGCAAAACTCAGAATCACGTGAGAAGTGGATAAAGGATGCAGGATCCTTATCCTTAGGTGAGAAAGTAAGGAAATGAAATAGTTCAAGATTAGGATGTTTACCACAGTAAGGATCATCTGTGCTTTAAGGATCCTTCAAGGATACTCATGATGTAAGGATCATCTGATCTATGAGGATCCTATTCACATTAAATATTTCTTCAAGTGGACAGCATTCCAGGCTCTTGGTAGCAAATCACCTTCCATGGTCAGCAATCGATATGCCCCCTTTCCTGCCTCAGCTTCAATCAAATAAGGGCCTTCCCGTTTTGGTGCCAATTTTCCATCAGCAGGATTGGTGGTATTCTGAAATGCTTTCCTTAACACCATATCACCAATTTGAAACTTCCTGATCCTGACATTTTTGTTGTAAGCACCGGCTATTCTTTGTTGATAACTGGCCATCCTTATCCTAGCCAGATCCCTGATTTCCTCAATAGTATCCAGGTCTTGAACCAAGTTCCCATCATTTTCCATAGGATCACGGATACTTGTTCTAGCAGTTGGAACCACCATTTCTGTAGGGATCACTGATTCTGCCCCAAATACCAAAGAGAATGGAGTCTGGCCTGTAGCATTCTTGGGGGTTGTCCTATCAGCCCAAAGCACATAAGGTAGTTCTTCTGCCTATTTCCCTTTTTTGGATCCAAGCTTCTTCTTCAAATTGTTGATGATGATCTTGTTGGATGATTCTGCCTGACCATTAGCTTGTGGGTGGACTGGTGTTGATGTTATCATCTTAATCCCCCAACTGTCACAAAAGTTAGTAGTTCTGTCCCCAATAAATTGGGAACCATTATCACATATAATTTCAGAAGGGATACCAAATCTGGTAATAATATTTCTTTTAATGAAGGATATAACTTCCTTTTCTCTGACTTGGGCAAAAGCTTCAGCTTCTATCCACTTGGAGAAGTAATCAGTCATAGCAAGCATGAACACTTTTCCACCAGGTGCCTTAGGGAGCTTACCAACTATATCCATACCCCATCTCATAAATGGCCAAGAGGAGGATATGGGATGCAAAAATTCGGCCGGCTGATGAAGGATATTGCTGTGTCTCTGACAAGGATCACACTTCTTAGCATATTCCACAGCATCTCTTTTCATAGTTGGCCAATAGTATCCTGTCCTCAGGATCCTTGAGAATAATGCCCTGCCCCCAGTGTGGTTTACACAATCTCCTTCGTGGAAGTCTTTTAAAACTTCTTGGATTTAAGGATCCTCAATACATCTTAAATATGGTCCTGCAAGAGATCGCTTATACAATACATTATTTAAAATTATGAATTGAGATACCTTAATTTTGAAAGCTCTAGGGTTTTCTCCTGTAGGAATATCTCCATGTTGTAAGTATCTCATGATTGGCAGGATCCATGATCCTGATCCTGAATGAGATCGAGTATCCTCACTAGGGATAATTGCAGAATCCTCTCCTATTTCCATGGCCACATGATCCTCGATGGCAGGAGCCAGGATATGGATAATGGGGATACTTATATCCTCTGGGATCTTCAAAGATGATCATAAATTAGCCAATGCATCAGCTTCTGTATTTTCCTCCCTTGGTACCTGTGTCAAACTAAAGGAAACAAAAGAGAGTGCCAATTCTTTGACTATCTCCAAATATTTGGTTAGCTTTTCACCTTTAACAGCATAGGATCCATTAAAGTGGTTGGTGATTAACAATGAATCTACATGTACCTCAAGATACCTGATCCCCATATGCTTAGCAATTTGCAAACCAGCTATCAAGGCTTCATACTCAGCCTCATTGTTAGTGGTTTGGAACTCACAAGCTATAGAGTGGGGTATTATGCCCCCCCTGTGGCGATTTTAGTAGTATTCCAAGCCCTGTTCCTTTGACATTTGAGGATCCATCAGTATAGAGTATCCAAGGATCCTTGGTCTCCTCTAGCTGCTGGACTTCTAACTCAGCCTCCTTTTGCAAATCACTATTGAAATCAGCCACAAAGTCAGCTAACGCTTGGGATTTAATGGCTGTCCTAGGCTCATATCTTATATCATATGCACTAAGCTTCACTGCCCACTTGGCCATCCTTCCTGACATTTCAGGTTTCCTGAGGACATTCTTAATTGGAAAATTAGTTTTAACAATAATAACATGAGTTTCAAAATAATGTCTTAATTTATTGGATGCCATAATTAAAGCGAGGATAAGCTTTTCTAGGTGTGAATACCTGGATTCAGCATCAAGTAAACTCTTACTTACATAATAGACAGGATGTTGTGTACCTTCGTGATCCTTAACAAGGACTGCACTTACTACTTTTAAGGATACTGCAAGATATAAGGATAGCACATCTCCTTTTTCTGGTTTCATCAAGGCTGGGGCTGAGGATAGGTAATCCTTGAGAGCTCTTAAGGCACTTTCATGCTTCTCAGTCCACTCAAATTTCTTGTTCTTCCTTAGGATATCATAGAATTCCTTGCATTTCTCTGAGGATTTGGATATAAATCTGTTCAAAGCTGCGATCCTGCCTGTTAGCCTCTGAACATCCTTAGCATTGGCAGGAGGTTTGATGTTCACTAAAGCTTTGATTTGTTCTGGGCTGGCTTCAATGCTTCTCTTTGTCACCATATATCCTAAGAATTTACCTGCTTTAACACCAAAGTGACATTTTGAAGGATTAAGTTTCATGTTATAGTTGTCAAGGATATCGAATGCTTCCTCCAAGTCCCTCAGGTGATCCTCAGCTTTTATGGATTATACCACCATATCATCTATGTAAACCTCCATAGTTTATCCAATCTGATCCTTGAACATCATATTCACCAGCCTTTGATAAGTTGCACCTGCATTCCTTAGACCAAATGGCATAGCAATATAACAATATATATCGGTTGGAGTCATAAAGGCCGTATCCTCTTGATCAGGTGGTTCCATCTGAATTTGTTGAAATCCAGATGAAGCATCCATAAAAGTCAACAGTTCATGACCCGCCGTTGCATCCACCATGGAGTCAATGTGGGGTAATGGGAAAGGATCCTTGGGACATGCCTTATTTAAATCTGTGAAATCGACACATACCCTCCACTTTCCATTTTTCTTTTGAACAACAACCACATTGGCCAACCATCTTGGATACTTGACCTCTCTAATCATACCTGCTCAGAGCAATTTCTCTACCTCTTCCTGGATAATGGCATTTCTTTCTGGTGCAAACTTCCTCCTTTTTTGATGGATTGGTTTGAATGACCTGTCAATGCCAAGTTTATGAGTGATAATATCTTTAGATATACTTGTCATATCCTCATGTTTCCATGCAAAGGTAGTTTTCCTCCTTTTGAGGAAGGATATGAGGTCTTCTTTCATTTTGCCAAGGATCCGTGATCTGATATAGATTTTGGATTCAGGATCACCAGGATCCATGAGGATTTCTACTACATCCTGCTCTCTTGCCTCCAAGACATCCCTTGGAGGATACTTTGATTGCTATTGTTCCCTTGACTTTGAGGCTGGTTTCATCGATGAAGTGTAGCAGTTCTTAGCCTCCTGCTGATCACTATCAATCTTCACTATTCCCCAAGGACTAGGGAGCTTCACACATTGATGGTAGGTGGATGGGACTGCCTTCATATCGTGTATCCAAGGCCTGCCAATGATAACATTACAACAAGATAAATAATCAATAACACAAAATTTCTGATAAGAATGTAGGCCTTCGATGTATATTGGGAGTTTAATGTCCCCCAGGGTATTCTTAGTCTCGCCACTGAATCCCACGAGCACAGAGGATCTCGGTATGATATCTGATTCGGGGATACCCATCTTCTTTAGAACATCAAGCTGGATAATGTTCACAGAGCTTCCTCCGTCTATAAGGATCCTGCGGACAAAGTGGTTATAAATGAAAAGAGTGATAACCAAACCATCGTGATGAGGATCCTGAATGTCAACACGATCATCCTCATCAAAAGTTATGACTTTTCCTTCAGAGACACTGGATGTTCGGATGGGTCTATCTCCATTATCCATTTTGGTTTCCTTTGCACGCCTTTTAGCTGCTGAGAAGGATGTGCCACAAATGTCTGATCCTCCAGAAATAAAGTTTATTACTTGTGCATCTGCTGGAGGGGCCGGAGATTTCTCAGGGATCCTTTCAGGATCCTGAGTCCTTGACTTTTTTCTATCCAATAATTCTTTCAGGTGCCCCTTGCTTAACAAGTATCCAATTTCTTTTCTTAGTGCAATGCATTCTTCTGTGAGATGCCCAAAATCTTCATGGTATGCACACCACTTTGATTTATCTTTAGTTGCAGCTGGTCTGTCATTTTTCCTGGGCCATCTAGCTTTATCACCTAAATTCTGCATCACAAGGATTAGTTCATTGTTATCAGCAGAAAAACAATATTCAGAAATTGGAGGATAATCCTCATCATCCTCTTCTTGATCAACAGCATGCACGTTCTGGTTATCAGATTTGTGATAGGATCTGAACTTGTTATTCTTGAACAAGGATCCTTGCTTTTCTTGTTTTGAGGATCCTGCTAATCTCTCCTGGATCCTCTTATCATCCTCTAGCCGGATGAACCAGAGTGCCCGGGTTCTTACCTCATCTAGGTTCCTGCATGGTGTCATAACAAGATCATCATAGAACAATGAATCCCTAAGCAATCCCATTTTAAAGGCCTCAACAGCCGTGGCTATGTCCAGGTTGGGAATGTCTAAGGATTGTTTACTAAATTTAGTGATATAATCCCTTAATGATTCATTATGACCCTGGGTTATCCTATATAAATCACTAGTTAAACGTTCAAATTTTCTACTACAAGAAAACTGATTATTAAATAGGTTAACTAGATTAGCAAATGAGGTAATAGAGTAGGGGGGAAGACTTAGCAGCCATTTCAGAGCTGATCCAGTAAGAGTGGATCCAAATCCCTTGCACAGACATGCTTCCTTCCACCTTTCTGGGATTGGATTGATCTCCATCCTCTCCCTGTATTGTGCTATGTGTTCTTCAGGATCCGTTGAACCATCATACAACTTCATGGTTGGCACGTGGAACCTCTTGGGTATCTCAGCATCACAGATTGGTGGTGCAAAACGAGATATCTTATGGCTCCCATCTGCAATCTCCAGGATGGGTTTGACCACTCCTGGGACACTTGATATCATATCCTTCAACTTTTGCAATTCTCTGGCCATGGCATGATTGATACCTACATCCTGCATGAATCCATGGTTAGTAGTTAGAGAATTATTAAAAGTGTTACCTCCCAACCGGGTTCAAATTAGGAACACTGGATGTGAACCCATATTGTTGGGACTCTGGAATGATCGAGGGACCAGTAGAAGCAATGGTCTGCATTGGAATAAAATCCCCCTGATGGATATCTGAACTTCCTGATTGCAAACTCCTTAGGGATCCCGGCATCTGGAAGGATCCTTGAAACTGGGATGATCCTGTAACAAAGGAGGATCCTTGAACCTGGGATGATCCTGGAACAAAGGAGGATCCTTGAACCTGGGATGATCCTGGAACAAAGGAGGATCCTTGAACCTGGGAGGATCCTTGAACCTGGGAGGATCCTAGAAATGGCCAGAACCCTTGAATCTGCTGTGCTCCTGGGTATCCTCCTGAGCTTGTGAAGGATCCTGCATGCTGAGGATGGGATCCTGTTGGCTGGAAGTATGAACCTGATGCCTGAGTCATTGTTGTTGATCCGTAGTGCACTCCTTTTGGTCCTCCCACATATTGAACGTCTGGAATCGCTGAAGGCTGAGAAGTTATCACCGGAGTATCAAAACTCAAAGATCTGGGCACCAGTGGGGAATGATCCTCTGCCGATCTCTTTTGTTTCTTGAGGTCTCCGATTTCTTTGAGAATCCTTTCGTTGGTCTTATCCTGCTGCTGTATATGCTCCTTCATCTGCAAGTTCAAAGTAAACATGTTACTAGTAGTAGGAGTATAAGAAGCAGAAGAAGTTGGAGGTTTCGAGAAAATGGGAGTTGGTTTCTTCTCAGCATTTTTCTGAGGTCCAGCAGGTGGTGGAGGCAAAGGTGGAATGCCCTGAGATGAATTGACTGCAGACATTGCAGTAGAAGTATTCTTTGATGATGAAGCCATGTACTTGAATCCGATGAACCAGAATGATCACAAACAGAAAAACTTCTTAGGAATGAAGCACCAATTGCCCCACGGTGGGCGCCAAACTGTTTTGGTAAAAAATCAGACGAGGATAATGCAACCAAACTCTTTGTTACGGGATATGATGCTTGAATTGGTGAACAACGATGAGGATCACTTAGAAGTAAATTGCACAAGAGACACAAAGATTTATATGAGGAAAAAGCCCTTGATCAATGAATGATCCCCGGCATAAAAAACCTCGGGTGATGGAAACTACCGATCACCAACTTCCAATTAACCAATAATTGTTTACAACTTCGGATAATAGCGAGCTAGGTACAACGATCACTATAGTGTATCGTGTAGAAATGTGTAAAAATTGCTAAGTGTTTTGCCGTATGTTCAAGAGTGCGGTTATACGAGTGTGTGTAGCCAAAATTAGCCAAGTGTCTCTAAAGCTAGCTCGCTACCCCTTTTAAAATAGAAGTTAACTAGCCTAACAAACTGTCCACAATTCATGCCATGCTCCCACGTTCTCCACAACGTCCATTTTCAGTCAAACACGTGCGAAATAACCGTGGAATATTCCTTAGTAACGTTGCCAAGACCAAGTCCAATTTGTTACTCCTGCAAAACAATACGAAATTCAAAGTAAACAAGCGTTAGTACAAGGATCCTTAGGGTGATCCATGATCCTGATCCTGAAGCACTTCTGAGGATCACTATCTGTCACAGAAGTAAGGATCACTAATAGGATAATAAGTGAGGATCATAGGTCATTAAAAAATCCTGCCCTAGCAGCTGCTAAGTCTTCCCCCTTACTCTATTACTTCATTTGCTAATCTAGTTAACCTGTTTAATAGTCAATTCTCATGTAGTAGAAAATTTGAACGATTAACTAGTGATCTATATAGGGTAACACAAGGTCAAAATGAATTGCTTAGAGATTATATCACTAAGTTTAGTAAAGAATCCTTGGACATTCCTAATTTGGATATTGCTACGGCTGTAGAAGCCTTTAAATGGGTTTACTTAGGGATTCATTATTCTATGATGATCTTGTCATGACCCCTTGTAGGAATCTTGATGAAGTGAGAACCAGGGCCCTTAGATTCATCCGATTAGAGGATGATAAAAGGATCCAGGAAAGACTGGCAGGATCCTCGAAACAGGAAAAGCAAGGATCCTACTTCAAGAACAACAAGTTCAAGTCCTACAACAAGTCTGATAACCAGAATGTGCATGCAGTAGAACAAGAAGAGGATGATGAGGATTATCCTCCAATTTCTAAGTACTGTTTTTCTGTTGATAACAATGAACTAATTCTTGCAATGCAGAATCTAGGTGAGAAAGCAAGATGGCCAAGGAAGAGTGATAAACCAGCCGCAACAAAAGACAAGTCCAAATGATGTGCATATCATGAGGATTTTGGACATCTCACTGAAGAGTGTATTGCCCTTAGAAAAGAAATTGGTTACTTGTTAAGCAAGGGGAACTTGAATGAACTTTTGGGAAGAAAAAAGTCAAGGATCCAGGAATCCTGAGAAGATCCCAGAAAGAGCTCCTGTCCCTCCGGCAGATGCACAAGTTATAAACTTCATATCGGGTGGATCAGACATTTGTGGTACTTCCTTTTCACCAGCCAAGAGACATGCCAAGGAAACCAAGATGGATAATGGGGATAGACCCATTCGAACTTCCACTGTTACCAAGGATAAAGTTATTACTTTTGATGAGGATGATCGTGTTGACATCCAGGATCCTCATCATGATGGTCTTGTTATTACTTTATTTATATCTAACCACTTTGTTCGCAGGATCCTAATAGATGGAGGAAGCTCAGTAAACATCATTCAGCTTGATGTCTTCAAGAAGATGAACATCCCTGAATCGGATATTGTGTCAAGATCCTCAGTTCTTGTGGGATTCAGTGGAGAAACCAAGAACACCTTAGGGGACATCAAACTCCCCATCTATATTGAAGGACATCATTCTTATAAAAAATTTTGTGTTATAGATTGCTTATCCTATTGTAATGTAATCCTTGGCAGGCCATGGATACATGACATGAAGGCAGTCCCATCTACTTATCATCAATGTGTGAAGCTTCCTAGTCCACGGGGAGTGGTGAAAATTGAGAGTGATCAACAAGAAGCTAAGAATTGCTACACATCATCAATGAAACCAGCCTCAAGACCAAAAGAGCAATAGCAATTAAAGTATCCTTCAAGAGATGTCTTGGAGGCAAGAGAGCAGGATGTGAAAGAAATCCTTATGGATCCTCATGATCCTGAATCCAAGGTCTACATAGGATCAGGGATCCTTGGTAATATTGAAAAGGATTTGGTATCCTTCCTCAAGAGGAGAAAAACTACCTTTGCCTGGAAGCATGAAGACATGACAGGTATATCTAAAGATATAATTACTCATAAACTTGGCATTGACAGGTCATTCAAGCCAATCCACCAAAAGAGGAGGAAGTTTGCACCTGAAAGGAATGCTATTATCTAGGAAGAGGTAGACAAATTACTCCGAGCAGGTATGATTAGAGAGGTTAGGTATCCAAGATGGTTAGCCAATGTGGTTGTTGTTCAAAAGAAAAATGGAAAGTGGAGGGTATGTGTCGATTTTACTGATTTAAACAAGGCATGTCCCAAGGATCCTTTCCCATTACCCCACATTGACTCCATGGTGGATGCTACCGCGGGTCATGAGTTGTTGACTTTTATGGATGCTTCATCTGGATTTCAACAAATTCAGATGGAACCATCTGATCAAGAGGATACAGCCTTTATGACCCCAACTGGTATATATTGTTATATTGCTATGCCATTTGGACTAAGAAATGCAGGTGCTACTTATCAAAGGCTAGTCAATATGATGTTTAAGGAGCAAATTGGACACACTATGGAGGTCTACATAGATGAGATGGTGGTTAAGTCCAAAAAAGCTGAGGATCACCTTAGAGACTTGGAGGAAGTGTTCGATATCCTTGATAAATTTAATATGAAACTAAATCCTTCCAAGTGTCACTTTGGTGTTAAAGGAGGAAAATTCCTAGGCTATATGGTAACAAAAAGAGGCATTGAAGCAAGTCCAGAGCAAATCAAGGCAATTGTGAATATAAAATCTCCTGCCAATGCAAAAGATGTGCAAAGATTGACAGGGAGGATCACAACCTTGAACAGGTTCATATCCAAGTCATCAGGAAAGTGCAACGAATTCTATGACATTTTGAGAAAGAACAAGAAATTTGAATGGACTGAAAAGCATGAAAATGCTCTCAAAGCTCTTAAGGATTACCTATCCTCAGCTCCTGCCTTGATGAAACCAGAAAAAGGGGATATATTATCCTTATATTTGGCGGTATCCTCCAAAGCAGTAAGTGCAGTCCTTGTTAAGTATCACCAAGGTACACAACATCCTGTTTATTATGTAAGTAAGAGTTTGCTTGATGCTGAATCCAGGTATTCACATTTAGAAAAACTTATCCTTGCATTGATTATGGCATCTACTAAATTAAGACATTATTTTGAAACTCATGCCATTATTGTTAAGACTAATTTTCCAATTAAGAATGTTCCCAGGAAACCTGAAATGTCAGGAAGGATGGCTAAATAGGCAGTGAAGCTTAGTGCTTATGATATAAGATATGAACCAAGGACTGCCATTAAATCCCAAGCCTTAGCTGACTTTGTGGCAGATTTCAGTAGTGACTTGCAAAGGGAAGCTGAGTTAGAAGTCCAACAGCTAGAGGAAACTAAGGATCCTTGGATACTCTTCACTGATGGAGCTTCTAATGTTAAAGGAACCGGGCTTGGAATACTACTAAAATCACCACAGGGGGACATAATACCCCACTCAATAGCTTGTGAGTTTCAAACTACTAACAATGAGGCTGAATATGAAGCCTTGATAGCCGGTTTGCAAATTGCCAAGCATATGAGGATCAGGTATCTTGAGGTACATGTAGATTCATTGTTAATTACTAATCACTTTAATGGATCCTATGCTGTTAAAGGTGAAAAGCTAATCAAATATTTAGAGATAGTCAAACAATTGGCACTCTCTTTTGTTTCTTTTAGTTTGACACAGGTACCCAGAGAAGAGAATGTAGAAGCTGATGTATTGGCTAATCTAGGATCATCCTTGAAGATTCTAGAGGATATCAAGATCCCTATTTACCATATCCTAACCCCTGCTATTGAGGATCATGTAGCTATGGAGATAGGAGAGGATTCTGCAATTATCCCTAGTGATGATACACAATCTCATTCAGGATCATGGATCCTTCTAATCATGAGATATATCCAACATGGAGAGATTCCTACAGGAGAAAACCCCAGGGCTTTCAAAATTAAGGTATCTCAAATTACAATATTAAATAACATGTTATATAAACGATCTCTTGCAGGACCATATCTAAGATGCATTGAGGATCCTGAAATCCAAGAAGTCCTAAAGGATTTTCATGAAGGAGATTGTGGAAACCACACTTGGGGCAGGGCATTATTCTCAAGGATCCTGAGGACAGGATACTATTTGCCTACTATGAAGAAAGATGCTGTGGATTACGCCAAGAAGTGTGATCCTTGTCAGAGACATAGTAACATCCTTCACCAACCAGCAGAGCTCTTGCATCCTATATCCTCTTCTTGGCCATTTATGAGATGGGGAATGGATATAGTTGGTAAACTTCCCAAGGCACCTGATGGAAAAGTGTTCATGCTTGCTATGACTGATTACTTCTCAAAGTGGATAGAGGCTGAAGCCTTTGCTCAAGTCAGAGAAAAAGAAGTGATATCCTTTATCAAAAGAAATATTATTACTAGATTTGGTATTCCTTCTGAAATTGTTTGTGATAATGGATCCCAATTTATTTGGAGTAGAACTACTAACTTTTGTGACAGCTGGGGGATTAAGATGATAACATCAACACCAGTCCACCCACAAACTAATGGTCAGGCAGAATCATCCAACAAGATTGTTTTAGTAAAAAATTACCGAAGCAATTTAGTGATCAAATTAGTTAAGTGAGGTAGCGTGCTAAAAATGTGTTGAAAATATGTTGATTAAGTTGTTTGTAAAAACAGTTTTCAGGATACGGCTGAGGATATTGAGCTGTATCTACAATCAAACTATGAGCAAAAAGTAAAGGAGATGACACGAGATATACGAGGAAAGCCCTTGATCAATCTAGATCGCCGGCACAAAACCTCGGGAGCTGACAATCGCAGCTGCCTTGTTCTTCTTATTGCTTCAAACGTCAGGATACAGTGCAGGATATTGATCAGATCGCTAAGTGTTACAATGCTTGTTGTGAAAGTGAAAGTTACGAGAGAGCAAAGTGTGAGAGAGCAGTGAGTGTTGTTGTGTCCTATTCGATCTGATTTATCCAATTATTTATAGCTAAGAATTATAAACAAAAACTCATCCCCTGAATATTCCATAGTTAACGTTATGGACCGAGTAAAGCGGCTTCAACGTCTTCCTTTGAATGACTTAGACCGAGTCTTCCGGGGAAAGAGTCCTCATGAACGTTACCAGCTTGGACTCATACTCCTGCATATAATCCGTTAGTGATCCTCAGGATACTTATTCAGGATGTTACCAATATCCTGAATCAGCATCCCGGGTATGAACACGTATCGTACAAATAAGATATAGCTTAAGATATTGACCAGGATATGGGCTCAGAATATCACCCATAACAATTGTCCCCAAAAATGTTACCGTTTAGTATCCTGGTGCTAACGGTTATATTTTTCACGAATACCAAGGCAATTAAGAGATATGACTTGATGTGATTGCTTGTAACCGCTCAGTCTACATTTACTCATTGCTCCCTATATCTTCTCATCCTCATCCTCTTTTAACCATTACCGAAGAAAAAAAAAGGTAAATACTTTCTCTCTCAATCTTATCTTCCTCCTTCACTCTGTTCAATATTCCGGCACCATGAGACAAACAAGATCGAGCTCCGCGACTTGCTCCCACATTCATTCACCAGAATCTTCTCCAAGAACCGGAGAAAGAGATATGCTCCTTCGATAGTGCCCACTTGTCGGCTCTCAAATCCTCTGGCATCTTCCTTAAAGGGACGGTGTTCCGGCCTTTTAATCGGGAAATCCGGTCGGACATGGTTTCTGACGAGTGGTTATGCTTTAATGCTTTTCCCTTTACCTTGGGATTGCAGTTTCCCTTTCCAGATTTCATCACTGATTTCTTTAATCTTACCAAAATCTCTTTTAGTCAAACAATGCCGATGCTTTGGCGAGTCTTGTCCGTTCTTGACCAGATCAAGAGGAATCATATTCCTGACCTTTCTGTTCATGACCTCCCTTTAGCATATCGGCTTAGATGCCATGGCTCCTGTAGATTCTTGTTCTATTCTACCTCCGGCGACCCACTGATACTTCGTGCCACCAGGAACGAGGAGAAATGGCAATCCAAATTTTTCTTTGTAAAAAGAGACTCAATCCCTGGTGGAACGGAATATCCGGTAAAGTTGTTAAAAAGGGTAGGATTTAGGGTTAAAAATGATCCTGCCTTATATCCTGCCCATATCTTGTAATAATAACTCTTTTTTATTTTCGTGTGCACAACTGATTTCAGGAAACTTGCACCTCCCCTAGCTGACTCACAGAAAAGAATCAACGCCATCAGACTCCTCCCAGAGGCCGAACGAAGTTTCAACCCATCTCCACCATATCCAAGTCCACTTTCTAGTTTAAACATGTCTGGTAAGGATCCTGCACAATATCCTGCATACATGTTTTTATTTGAAGTATTTTGGAAAGAGTTTTACTCCCTGTATGCAGATTCCAGCAAAGTCCCAATCCTCCTAGATCTTGAGGAGCTTAACAGTTATCCTACTCCACCCATTGTCAAGAAGGAGGCTCCTGCTACTACCAGCTCAAAACCGCTTCCGCCCCCAAGCCCACTACGAGGGCTCGTGCTTCCACCGCAAAAAAGAGGAAGGGCTCTGAAGTTAGTGCCCCAGGCTCCGAAGGGTTCTCTTATGATGAGCTCAGCTTTACCGACTCCTTGGAACCGATGACGCCCTTCCTTAACAAGGTAATATCCTGGCACTATATCCTGCACATATATACTGATAGAATATCCTGACAGGATATCCAGGTTAGTAAATATTGACCCATACCTGAATTTTGACTTACAGGGCCTCCAACATCTGCTCCACCTTTACAGCGATGCATGTGGTACTGCTACACTCCACGAGGCTAGGATCAAACAACTTGAAACTACTATTGCTGACCAGGGTGCTATTGCCGAAGCAAAGACTCGACATTACGAGGACAAATTGAAGAAGGTCACCCAGGATCCTTAGGTCAAGCTGGCTACCGTCCAAATGGAGCATGAACAGGCCATGATCTCTTTTCGGGAAGGGATCAAAGCTTCTGCGGTTGTCTCTCTGCTACAAGCCCGTATCAAGATGGCTAATGAGGCCAAGGAGATAGGCCTTGAGTGCCCAGCCTGGCTGGTTGAATCCTGGGTGGCTAAGCTGAAGGAGCTTGGAGGCAAGGCTATGCCATATCCTGCTGATGCTGGCGAATCTTCTTAGTCAGTAGAGGTGGTGGACAAGGCTGAAGAGAAGAAGGATGCTGGGGCGGATGCTGGTGAGGATGCTGCTCAGGATGCTGAAGCTGAGAAGGTGGAGAAAGCTGGTGAAGATGTTGCTGTGTGAGGGCATCCAAGTGGGCAATGATGGATATTGATGCCTAGGCCGGAGCCCACTTTTTTAAATTTGAATGTTGGTTTGTAACCCCAAAACAATTTACTTTTTCTGCACTTTACTTTTCCTGCACTTGAACAATATGATGGCCAAAGGTGGAGGGATCCTGAGTTTCAGGATGAAGCCCTTGGTCATCTACGTTAGTATGCTTTACTTTTTGGAAAAAATAACAGTTGGAAGTGGATGGGTCTCAGTTTGAGACAAAACCTTCAACTGTTAAGTAAATATGGTAAGGAACTAATCGTGCTTTGGTGGATGGACCTTGGTTTGAGGTGAAATCAAAAGCACAACTTTTGGTATATTAACAATATAAACTTCTTTTGGCTTTATTTCTGCTGTTATACCTCTACTGCATGAATTTTATTTATGAAAACAATTTTTGCTTGAACATTCTTGGGAACTCATTCTAAGAGTATCCTGAGAGATATCCTGCTCAGGATACTGACGCATAACTTATTAAACTCAAGTTATCCAAATAAAAAGGAGAGATCATACCAGAGATTCCTAAAGAGTCAATTCTAATCTTCAATTATAGGAATGTCCCCAGTGCACACTTATAAGTTTGAATCCATCCTTTAAGTTGTGTAATATATGTCCCCTATGTTGAAGACTTAAGAATGCAAACACAGTCATACTTTAGCTTTACTGAATAAATCCTGAATATCCAGGGACAAACCCTTAATATCCTGGGATAAACCCTTAATATCCTGGGGATAAACCCTGATATCCTGGGGATAAACCCTGATTTTCATGTGCTACAGGCGAGAGTATACAAACTCCATGACTTAGAAAGGTGAAAACCTTTAAACCTTAGGGAGTATGAAAATATCCTTTCGTGAGAGAGGGTGATCAATCCTCATATACCTTTAGGATCCAGGATATAGCCAATAGTAACGAAATTGTCAGCCACTTTTACATGAACTGGTCCCGCTACCTTGGACTATCTCTAGATAACTTGCGCTCCAGGCGGGGTGTTTAAACCCAATTCGAGAGAAAGGTGAATACCTTTAAACCTGTGAAGGGATCAGGATCCCTTAAACGTGAGAGAGGGGGCCAATCCTCTAATCTTTCGAGTTATCCTGAGTGTATATCCTGGAGCATATTCTGCAAAACAACCTTAAACTAAGGTGGGTGTTAGCTTGGCTAACACCCCTCTGATGCTTAAGTCAGTATTGGGTTCGAAGTAAACTCAAATATATTGAAAAGAGATAGAATTCATACCATTATGAGTTAGAAATTAAATTCTAAACTCACTTGAAATAAAGCTTTAGATGTATAGCATTCCAGGATCTTGGTAGCATATCCACTTCCACATTCTTGAGTCGATACGCTCCTTTTCCTGCTTCTGATTCAATCTCATAGGGTCCTTCCCACTTTGGAGCTAATTTTCCATCGGCAGGATTAGTAGTATTCTGAAAAGCTTTTCTTAACACCCAATCCCCAACTTGAAACCTCCTAGTCCTTATATTCTTGTTGTATGCTCTGGATATCCTCTGTTGATATGCTGCCATCCTTAGCTTTGCTGCATCTCTTGTTTCATCCACAGTATCTAATTCTTGGCACATAGCTTCAGGATTCTGCTCAAGATCCCGGAGATTGTATCTTGCCGTAGGTATCACCATTTCTGTTGGGATCACCGCTTCTGCTCCAAATACTAAGGAGAAAGGAGTTTGGCCAGTTGCATTCTTTATTGTTGTTTTGTCAGCCCATAAAACAAAGGGTAGCTCTTCTGCCCATCTTCCTTTTTTAGGTCCTAGTCTCTTTTTCAGGTTGTTAACTATTATCTTGTTTGAGGATTCTGCTTGTCCATTTGCTTGAGGATGTACCAGAGTAGATGTGATCATTTTGATTCCCCAACTCTTGCAAAAGTCGGTAGTCCTCTTACTTATGAACTGAGAACCATTGTCACAGATTATCTCGGCTGGTACTCCAAACCTGGTCAGGATATTCCTCTTTATGAAGGATACCACTTCTTGGTCTCTAACTTGGACAAATGCTTCAGCTTCAACCCATTTAGAAAAATAGTCAGTCATTGCTAGCATAGAAACTTTTCCTCCTGGAGCTTTTGGCAACTTTCCTACTATATCCATTCCCCACTTCATGAATGGCCAAGGGGAAGCTATAGGATATAATGGTTCGGCTGGTTGATGCAATATGTTGCTATGCCTCTGACATGCATCACAGCTTTGAGGGTATTCTGCAGCATCTTTCTTCATTGTCGGCCAATAGTATCCTGTTCTCAACACTTTTGAGAACAAATATCTGCCCCTAGTGTGGTTACCACAATCCCCTTCATGTATATCCTAAAGCACTTCCATGGCCTCAGGATCCTTCAAGCATCTTAGGTACCTGCAAGAGATTTCTTATACAAAATATTGTTTATAATGGTGAATCGTGATACCTTCATCCTAAATGCCTTAGGATTTTCGTTTTCAGGAATGTGTCCTTCCTTGAGATATCTTACGATTAGAGTCATCCAGGATTCAGTATTCTCGTCGGGATCATGACCAGGATCCTGAATGTTAGTTACCTCCTTATCCTGAGTCTTGTATAGATCCACGGCAGGATACAGGATGTGAAGTA
This sequence comes from Helianthus annuus, assembly GCF_002127325.2. Taxonomy (NCBI): domain Eukaryota; kingdom Viridiplantae; phylum Streptophyta; class Magnoliopsida; order Asterales; family Asteraceae; genus Helianthus; species Helianthus annuus. Next base: position 101,231,498 of record NC_035444.2, on the reverse strand, counting down.
TTGGTATTTGGACTCCCTCAGGTATCCTGACTGATGATCCTAGATTTGCCAAAGCGTCTGCTTCAGCATTATCTTCCCTTGGTACCTGTTCAAGTGTAAAAACATCGAAATATCCTGCTAATTTTTTGAGAATATCGAGATGTTCAATCAACTTCTCACCTTTAACTGCGTAGGAGCCATTAAAATGATTAGTAATTAACAAGGAATCAACATATACTTTGTTGGTGCACTACGTCTGTTGACTACGTCTTATATCGAGTCTAGTAGAGTATAGGTTAGATAGGACACGAAATCCAAGAAACATGTATTAGACTTGGTTTCGCTTATGTGTCATTTACCTGGTTTCGCTCATGTGTCAAGAGCATGGTTTCGCTCTTATGTCACTAGCCAGGTTTCACTTATGAGTTTGTCAAGTAGTTTCGCTTATATGTCATGTCTGTACAAGCGAAACCATGACACCTATATAAGGGCTGTTTGAGCGAAAGCACAGAGTTAGTTGTAGGTGTTGTCTTCCGGTGAGCCACGAAGTGCTGCCGAAGTGTTGTCAGGACTTGTAAACTTGTAAACGCGTTTGTGATCAATACGACAACAATTAAAGTGAATGCGGCTGTAATCGCACCAAAGCATTAGTTCCCGCCTCTTGTTTTGGATAGGAATTCTTCTGATCGACTCAAACAGGGCCGAATACGATCCTAAAAGTGGTATTAGAGCTCAGGAGGAAGAGTTCTTGCCATTTCAGCTGCATTTATTCTGTTTTTCTACACTTTCTTCAAAATCTTAAAATTTTTCACGGTAAAACTAGCTCAATTTCACACACAGCACTCGGAATCATGCATTAATAAATCCTTGAAAGTTTCAAATCTAAAATCGACCTAAAATTCAAGATTTTTGAGGTTTCGCTTTTCCGGACTCGTGCAAAAAATGACATCATCAGGTGGTTTCGCTCCAATCATCAGCTAGTTTCGCTCATTTGATCACTTAGTTCCGCTCATCTGTACAAGTTGGTTCCGCTCATTTGAACAAACTTGGGGTTTCGCTTTTCTAAACAGCTTGTGGTTTCGCTCAAAGATCAAATAAGTAGTTTCACTTTTGTGACACTTGAGGGTTTCGCTCCAAGGAACACTTCTTGGTTCCGCTTTTGTAACCAATCAGGGTTTCGCTTATAGTGACAACAAGCAGGTTTCGCTTATTGAGTCACTTTGGTGTTTCACTCATTGTGACATATAGGGTTTCGCTCGAAAGGAACAATTTGCCTAAGCTTGGAAATTTTGTGAACTTGTGAACGTTGAACAATGGACAATGAATTCTATAACGCCTTTGCTAGCCCGATCACAATCACTCAGAATGCGTTACTTGAAAATGAAACTGGAACGTCTCAGAAACCTCCTAAACTCATGGATATTGACGATTATAATGCATGGTCTGAACGGTTTGGAAACTGGGTTGAAGCATATCATTTGGATGCGTGGGAACACACTGAAGAACCATATGTTAGGCCCACAAGAAATAATACTCAGTTAACACTTAGAGAAATGAGTACGGAAGATAAAAAGAAATATCGAGATGAGAAACTGATGGTGAGTCTGCTTCAGCAAGCGATAAAAGAAGATATCTTGATACTGCTTCAACATGATGGAACTGCTTATTCAATCTGGACAGAATTAGAAGCAAAATTTGTTGGAAGTGATGATATGCTCAAAAACAAAATGTCTCTCATGAAGAAAGAGTTTGATCTGTTTCGGGGATTAAAATCTGAAAACACCAAGCAAATAATTGATAGATATTGTAACTTGGTGAGAAATATGACAAAACTTGGTATTAAGAAAGATACTGATGAATTGATTGAAAAACTTTCAGATGCGCTGCCACATGAAACATGGGGAACGTTTATGATGATGCTGAGATCCAATAGAAAAGATTATAAAAATATGACACTGGGAGATTTCATCAAACATCTGGAAGCTCAAGAGATGGAGCAGAGGAAGATAGCCAGGATGAAGAACTATGATGGAGAATAGGACATCAGCTTATACTACAAGAGTGGTGTTACTGGAACAACAAATCATTCTCCGAAAATTGAAACTGCTTTCTGTGTTAAAGATTCTTATGAAAAGAAATCATCCCAAGGATCAAGCAGCACAAGATTTTCATCATTCGATCCAAACATTTCTACAACAAAGAATGGAAGAAAACTTCAATGCAATATTGTTCTTAGTCTTGAGAATGATCAAGATTATACTGAAGAGATTGCTAAAAATCAAATGTCTTTGTTGGGAATGGTTCTTGAATCATATAGTAGTTTTGTGGCCGGAAAGATCGGTAATCCAATGCTCACGAAAGAGGATTACGATCAAATAGATGCTGAGGAAATGGAATTAATGGACATTAAATGGTGCATGGCTAGTGTGATGAGACGTGCTGAGAAGTTTAAGCAGATTACAGGCCGAGATGATTTTCGTGATGCAAATGTTTCAACTTTAGGCTTTGATAAATCTAAAGTTACATGTTTTCGTTGCAGGGAAAAGGGGCATTTCAAGAGGGAGTGCAAAAATCGTGAAGCTACTGGAGCCCAGAATCCTTTTGGAAACAATGATTACCACAAAAAGGTGATTTATCATCAAGTCACACCACCAGCACAACATCAGGCACAAACTGCACACGGGAGAGATGTGATTGATGGGTTAAAAAGAGCATGTCTAGGAAAATATGATAACTTTACCTGGGATAAATATCTTCCAACAAACAGCAAAGTGTGTTTGGCAGAACAAGATGATGAAAAATTGGCTGAAGGTTTCTGTTGGGACAATTTTTGCCCAGATCAAGAACTCATGGCCAAAGAGATGTGCAAAAACACTTCAAATGTTAATGCTTTCATTGCAAATGCTTACGATTTGAAATGTGCTGAAAAATGCAGGAAAGTCATGGAAGCTGCTGAAGCAAGACGGAGAAAGCTTGAAGAAGAGGAAGAAGAGGAAGAGAGATTAAAAGCTAAAGCTGAAGCTAAGAAAAAGAGAAGAGCTGAATTCTTACGATCAAATAGAACAGTCAAAGAGGTTCCTGAATTTGAAGTCAAAATTGATGCTGAACCTGTCAAAGTTCCTGAAAAGTGCATGAATTGTGATTCTTTAATCAAGCAGAACAATGAGTTGCTGCATAATATAAACAGATTGAAAGAATCCTATGATACAATGAACAGAGAAATCAACAAGTATACTGATTCAAACGGTGAACAAGCTGTGGCAATGAATACACTAAAGATAGCATACTTGAGACAGCTTGATGATGCCAATTTTCATATAAAGAAATGTGCTGATCTGGAGTTGAAGTTAGCAACACAAAAGATAGAAACTGAGAAAGTTAAAAAGTTATTAGAAAGTTACTCATGTTCTACTTTTGTTGTTGACAGAATTTATCCAATTGTGGAGAATTTGAAGACGTTTGAAGAAGAGAAGACGTCTGAAGAAAAGAAATCCGTGACAAAAGATGAAGATAATGTGAAGATTTCTGGTAAGAAACCAAGTGTGGTCTACAATAGATGTCCGCCCCTGGTCGAAAATGGATATTCACCTCGAAATCCAAATTCCGAGAGAGTCGAAAAAGCAATAAACTTAGAATGGGAGTCTGGGCCATCAGATAACTTGCCGGAAAATATTGATGTCACATATACATCATCAGACACTGATCATGAGTCAAAGTTGATAAAAAGTATGGTTGATCAGGTGTTAGATAAAGATGACATAGAGGAGTCAAAACCGGAGTCCAAATCCAAGTCAAAGTCTGAGTTCGATACGTCAAAGTCAACAGTCAAAAAGGACAAACGGGTTTATGACAAACAATTTTTACTATCAATATCTAATTTGAATGATGAATCATTCAAAGTGGCATATACTTTGAAAGATTCTGACAAATTATATTCTGATGAAGCTTTTCCAATAAGAAGTGTCAGATTTGAAATGATTCAAAAGGTTTTCATAATTACAGAAATTAATATTTCTGAAATAAAAGATTTAGATCTTATCGGAAAACCTATACAATACACTTCAAGAGAACAACAAAGAATCAACAAGAAAATGGGTTACAATTGTGGTTATAGTTTCCAAAAGAAACCAAACCATAATCGTAATTTCAAAAAGAAAGGATTAGGTTTTATCCAACCGAAAAACTATAAAAATGAAAAAATATATAAACCAAAAATTGTGTTTGTTTCAGGGAAAACGTCAGAAGCTGAGAAAGAACAATCATTCAGAGAGTAGACAAATCAGGAGTTCCTTGCCAAGAAGCAAGAAGAGTTGAAGAAGAATGTTGTTCAGGAGAAGATTGAAAAGAGAACTTGTTTTCAGTGTAAAACTGTTGGTCATGTTGCTAGGAATTGTCCGAAGACATTCAAGCCAAAACAGGAAGTCTCTGGTAAAATGAAAGAAAAGGTTGTCGAGAGAACTGAACTTTCAACCCGAAAGTTTACTGGCTTTGAAAATTCAACTTTTGAAAAAGGAGAATGTTCAAAGAGTGCTTTGAAAAGAAAAGAAAATGTAACAAATCAAAAATGGGTTGTGAAAGGTTCAGGTAACAATTCTGGTGATGAATCTGATTCCCCAAAATCAGAGGAGCCACGTGTTGAGAAAAAGGTTGAAAGAAACGTTCCAACTATGAACGATGAAAATTTTCCACCGTTGCGTGCTGAAAATTTTATGAAGAGAGTTGGAAAGGTAGAAATTTCAAATCAATTTTATTCTGACAAGAAGAAATTTGATGTTGAAAAGACTTTCAACGGAAATGTGAAACGTATCTTTGGACAAATGGTCAATGGTAAGGCCAAAAGTGTCAAAGACTTTTATGCTTCTAAAAGACGTGTTCACAAGTCCGTTAAAAGTAAAAATGAAGAAAATGTTGTTACACCCAAGGAAGGTCAGGCTTGGGTGGATATATTTTTCAAAGAGTAAAAACCTGACTTGCCGGAGATCCCAAGTTGTTAATCGTGGATCATGAATTGGCATCATTCTTTATCATGTTTGTATAATGTGTTTGAGAAGTTTTGCAGGACTTGCCGGAACTCTCAGGTTTGTAAGCGAGGAGCAGGAATCGACACATTGAAAATTCAACCAACAGATGGTAATTGGTTGAAAAACAGGTTTGAAATGCTTGATTGTTAATTCTTCAAGTGGTTGTTTGATTGTTGTATGTACAAGTGGTTCAGATTGATCCTACAAGTGGTTAATCAAGGTCATTAAATTGAACTTGAATTAACTATCATTCATTAAAAAATGGCAAACAAAGTGATGATTTGATCCCCAGTTTTACAAGTGGTAAAATCAACAAAACTTATTTTCCGGAAAAACCATTCTGATTAAAACAAACTTGAGCATTTTGAAATCATTATGGGAAAATAGTTTGTTGTGAGGGGGTGTTCTGATTGTTTATGCCAAGTGGATGGGGAATTGAAGTGATTCAATATCAATTGTCATGTTCTGTACAGTTTGTTTTAAATTTCTTTAAATGTTTTTGAATTTTAAGGGGAGTAAGAAATTTTCAGAAAATCCTAAAACATTAAAAAATTTGAAAAAGCCAAAGACATGATAAAACTGAAAATTGAGTTTTGGTTGCATATAAGAGGAAATGATAGTACATCAGTGGACTGTCACAACATGCTAAAGAAATGTAAATCAAAATGTGATAAACATTCTTACTGTGGATGTATCAGTAGGTTTTCGCACATTCAGTAAACTGTAACGAGATATAAACCTAAAATTCAAACTTGCTTATTCTGTGGGATAACAACGTCTTGGATATATAGGTAACCCCTGAAATCTTGTTTGAAAGGTCCCTTATTTGGAAATACTAGGTCTTTATGCTCAGTGATATCTGTGGTATTATCCCGGGACTTCTACTGTATGGAAGTACTGACATAGTCCCCGGATAATGCTTTCTGCAAAATGCTTGAAACATAGCATCGCCCTCGGCATGCTGATGAAACAATAAAATTGATAGTCGCTGCTGTTGTAATTAAAAGATCCTCTAAAGGGGACACACCAAAAGTCGAAGCCGTCATCTCTTTGCGTATACAGAAGTATCGACCTGAGCTCTCACGGCCCTCGCAAATAACCCCTTTACAGATATCATCTGTGGTATACTCACCTGTAAGACTGAATATTGGGATCTGGATACGGGAGTATATTCAAGTAGTGGGACACACGAATAAGTTTAAGTAATTAAAACACTAATTGCATATCTCGAAATAGTTGAAAAATTGTGTGAAAGTTTAAGTGGACAAACATACTAACAATCTAGGTGAATTGTTTAGAGCTCAAAATGAAATCAAGCTTAACGGTGTTCGTGATATGTCTTATAACTGATATGATCCTCTTGCATGAACTCGCAAAAATATTGTTTGTAATTATTTCATTTCTGTTTTTTTTTTCGTGATTTTACAAGTGGTGTCAGTTACTTTCTTTCAGAAAATCAAAAAGATTTTAGTGTGTTTTAGCATAAATTTTGAAAAATTCAAAAAGATTTTCGACAACTGGTGTTGAGAAGCTGATTTTCGAAGTTCCAAGTGCTAAACATGAAGAACAGGTTTGGGAGAGAGTATGTGAAGTTGATAAGTGTGATTGATAAGAGCCAGTAAAAGATTCTGAATGAAAAATCATTAGTGTAGTTTCTTGCATAGTTTCTAGATTGATAAAAGATTTAATCTTTAAAAGAAACTTATGTGTGGGAAGAGATTGTACAGATAAATGTATGCAAGGTGACAATCTTGTGCTAGAATAGAGCCAGGTATCGATTTTGGGATGAATCTTGAAGCTGTGAATTCCAGACTACGATCCCAGCAGATTGAGAGGGGGAGTCTGAAGACACCGTGTCAACATCTGAGAGAGAGGAGTTTGTTGTTGATGAAGATAGAGATTGAGGATTCTTGCAATGTCAAATATTTCAGAGGAGATCGAAGACTGATAAAGGCTGTAGGTTGACAATCGAAGACTCTACACTGAAGACTCCGTCAACATCCGAGGGGGAGTTTGTTGGTGCACTACGTCTGTCGACTACGTCTTATATCGAGTCTAGTAGAGCATAGGTTAGACAGGACACGAAATCCAAGAAACATGTATTAGACTTGGTTTCGCTTATGTGTCATTTACCTGGTTTCGCTCATGTGTCAAGAGCATGGTTTCGCTCTTATGTCACTAGCCAGGTTTCGCTTATGAGTCTGTCAAGTAGTTTCGCTTATATGTCATGTCCGTATAAGCGAAACCATGACACCTATATAAGGGCTGTTTGAGCGAAACCACAGAGTTAGTTGTAGGTGTTGTCTTCCGGTGAGCCACGAAGTGCTGCCGAAGTGTTGTCAGGACTTGTAAACGCGTTTGTGATCAATACAACAACAATTAAAGTGAATGCGGCTGTAATCGCACCAAAGCATTAGTTTCCGCCGCTTGTTTTGGATAGGAATTCTTCTGATCGACTCAAACAGGGCCGAATACGATCCTACATACTTGCAAACTTTTAATATTCATGTTCTTAGCCAATTCTAATCCTGCAATCAAAGCCTCATATTCTGCTTCATTATTAGTGGCAGGAAATTCACATCTAATAGCCTGGGGTATTATGTCCCCCTGTGGAGATTTTAGTAGTATACCCAATCCTCTCCTCTAACATTAGAAGCACCATCAGTATATAATGTCCAGGATTCTGAGGATTCTCCTAGTTGTTGAACTTCTAAGTCTACTTCATTTTGAATATCACTACTGAAATCAGCCACAAAGTCAGCTAAAGCCTGAGATTTTATGGCATTTCTAGGTTCGTACACTAGATCATAGGCACTTAACTTCATTGACCATTTAGCCATTCTACCTGACATCTTGGGTTTCCTAAGCACATTTTTAACAGGATAATTGGTTTTAACATGAATCCTATGTGTTTCAAAATAATGTCTAAGTTTTGTTGATGCCATAACTAGTGCTAATATTAATTTTTCTAAATGAGAATATCTAGTTTCAGCATCTAATAAACTTTTGCTAACATAATAAACTGAACACTGCTGACCTTCATGATCCTTTACAAGGACATCACTTACTGTATTCCCTGATACTGCAAGATACAGGGATAATGGTTTACCATCCTCAGGCTTCATTAGTAGAGGTGCAGCTGAGAGGTATTGCTTCAAATCCTGCAAGGCTGCTTCATGCTCCTCCCCCCATTCAAACTTCATATTTTTCTTCAGGATATCATAAAACTCCTTGCATTTTTCCGAGGATCTTGAGATAAATCTATTTAATGCTGCTACTCGTCCTGTCAGTCTTTGAACATCCTTCATGTTAGAAGGTGATTTGATATCCAGGATGGCTCTGATCTGTTCTGGGATCGCTTCTATCCCTCTTTTAGTCACCATATATCCTAGAAACTTTCATGCTGTCACACCCCAACCGATGGCGGAATCATCGGGGCATGGCATTGAGCGAAACAGATTGTCCAGAAGTTTCCACAACAACTACTAATACTATTCAGTTAAATGATACGTCCCATACCGTATCCCAAATAATACAATAAATTATTACAGATAACAACTAGTCAAGTAATTCTGTTCCGATAACTCAGATTTAAATAATATAAATATTGTTTAAATGCTTCTAGAGACTCGATCTGCAAGATCTACAGACAACTATGCTCTAGACGCTCATTCCTAGCTCGCCTTCCTAGCAGATAAGCATCCTAATTGCCTGTCACATACATTAAAGTAAATTCAATACACAAAATGTAAAGGTGAGCATACAAGTTTGATAATAGCATATAGAGTTCGAAATAGTTTACGCATAACCAGCACGTACGCATAGGAAAACGAAGCATGTTAATTATCGACATGGATCTATCGATACCAATGACTGCGGGTTGACTGTCCGAGACAGTTCGCAATACATGATTACCACCGTAATCCATGCAAGTAATTGTCCTTAACAACCCCCGTGTGAACGGGTGCTGAGTCCAAACTATAGTACTACGTCGTTAAGGCAGGTAGACAGCATTCCACGTGTAAACACAATCAACAAGCATTCATTTAGTCATGTAATACATGCATAATCGGTTAGCGTTTAAAGTAATTGAGTAGTGTGTTCGATTGTGGTTTAGATAAGTAACGTATGTAACACCCAAAAGTGGTAAAGCAAAAAGGGTTCGAGTATACTCACAGCGATTGATTGATGGATTGAAGGGAGCGCTTGAGAGCAGGGTTAGCGTGAATAGTTCGATGGCATAACGATGAGCAATGCGAAAAATGCAAACAAGTATTGATGGGTCGAACGGCCTGGTCGATCAAACAGTAGGTTCGATCGAACGGGTTGTTCGTTCGGTTAGACAGTCCGTTCGGACAGCCTATTCGATCGGCCGGTAGGCTCGATCGGTTGGACTGTTCGAGTGGATTGTTTCTTCCTTTGAGTAAAATGTATTTGTGTATGATGGCTTGCCCTTTTGAAGTTTTTGTTGTAGTATTTGAGAACACTGAAGTGTTCTTACCTTTCAGGTCGATCGATCGAACTGACCGTTCGATCGGCCGGCTTAATCGATCGGTTAGGAACTTCAGCAATGGGTCCTCAGTGGGATGTCACCTGATCGAACAACATGTCCGATCGGGTGGCACTCCAATACATCGAACGAGTTGCAAAATCGATTAAGGGTTGAAGCAAAGTATCTCATGATCCGATGAGTAATGTTATCAAAGAGCTCGTTCGATCGAACATCACCTCGTTCAATACTATACTTCATAAAATTGTCAAAGTGTGGAGCCACTTGCTAGCCAATCGGCTGACCTGGTCGATCGGCTGACATTTCCGATCGGTTGGGCTGTTCGTTCGAACAGCCTGTTCGATCGGTCAGCATCCTGACCTGGTCGGCTTGTTCGTCTAACACTTGGCTGTTCTGATTGTTTGACATTATTTCGAGGTATTTTGTCAGCGAGCTAAACTATGACACTTTCGTTCCTACTTGTTTCCTCTGCTCGGACAGGAATCACCCAAGTCCGGCCGGTGAACGGTTCGGAACGGTAGTTTAACGTTTGACCCGAAGTCGGTGAACCTCATAGATAGAATCCGAATCTTGAACCACACAACCATTAGAATGATTAGTGGGTTGGCTCAAGCTCCGTTTCTACCGGTTTGAAGGCATTGAGTGTAAAAGAGTTGAAAGAAAGTTGATGTGGAAATCGGCTAGATCCAAGTGATTCTTGGTGGATTGAGGCCAAAACATGATGTTCTTTGAAGAACACCATGATAACATCATCCTAGAATGCTTAGATCTTGATGATTTCACGGTTAGAAATCAAGATTTGAAGGATAGAAAGGTGTAGGAGCATGTATTGATCAAGAAAGTACAAGATTTAGGAAGAAAACTTACCGAAATCGGAAGAAATCTGAGAAAAGAAGGGGAGCACGAGCTGGTCGGTCAGAGAGTTTCCAAAAGTGGAAAGAATGATAGTGACAGGCCTATTTATAGGCTTCCAAAAGGGGAAAGGGGCTGGCCGATCGGCCAGGCATCCCGATCGGACAGCCTGCTCGATCGGACAGTCTGTCCGATCGGCTGGACTGTTCGATCGGCTAGGAGCCTGATCGATCCACACCCTATTTCGAGTGTTCGGTGCGACGATTTCTGATATTTCTATTTCGATTGAAGATGATACGAGTACGATAGAATTTCCTATTCAAATTACTTTTAATCCCAACCACTATATCTACATACAAGCATCTATATTCTATATTCGATTTCAATTTCGATTGAGTTCGATTGAGTTTCGAGTTTCGATTTGATTGATTCGATTGATTACCACACAAAACATAAAGTAAACACGCACAGGTAACACATAGGGCACACTCACACGTATAATAACACCAAAGCTGCAAAATTCGAGTCTCGATTTCGATTGATGATTCAATTAGCTTGATTATTGTTTGATTAACTTTATCGCATTGTTACTTCCTACTGTTCACAGTCGTAAATCATTTCGCGTCGACTAAATATTCGATTACTTCGATTCATTTGATAGTCAACACTTACTCCACATAATACAAAACCTAAAATAGACTACATACAGTCAAAGAAGTCAAACTTGACTTGGACTTTGACTTTGATTTTGACATTCGAAAACACGGGGTGTTACAGCCTCCCCTTGTTTACGGAATTTCGTCCCGAAATTAGGCTCGAAGCTGCACAGCACCGTGAATGATATTATCAATTTCTCGCTTTAGATCTTCATTTGAACAACTGCGGGTACTTGGCCTTCATGTCTCTTTCGAGTTCCCAAGTGAACTCTGTTTGCCTTCCCATCAGACTTTCACGATAGGGATGTGTGAGCGTCTGAGTTGCTTGGTTTGGCGATCCATGATTTCGACAGGCTTTTCCACGAAGTGTAGCGTTTCGTTGACTTGAAGATCGTCGAGAGGTACAATCAGATCATGATCAGCTAGGCATTTTCGGAGGTTTGACACATGGAAAGTTGGGTGGACGTTACTAAGTTCCTCCGGTAGTTCGAGTCTGTAGGCGACTTTTCCGATTCTCTCCAGAATCTTAAAAGGTCCAACATATCGAGGCGCTAGTTTCCCTTTCTTGCCGAATCTGACCACACCCTTCCAAGTTAGTGCGTAGTCGCCAACGTCAAATTCAAGGGGCTTGCGTCTTCTATCGGCGCAACTTTTCTGTCTATCCCTGGCTTTCGACAAGTTGTCTCGAATTTGGAGGATTTTGTCAGTCGTTTCTTGCAGTAGCTCGTGACTGGTTAATTGCGAATGACCGATCTCATGCCATACAATTGGCGAATGGCATCTTCTTCCATATAAGGCCTCGAATGGTGCCATTTGTATGCTGGCATGATAGCTGTTGTTGTACGAGAATTCGACTAACGGTAGGTATTTGTTCCAACTACCAACAAAGTCTATGACACACGCACGGAGCATGTCTTCAAGAGTACGGATAGTTCTTTCAGTCTGTCCGTCGGTCTGAGGATGGAATGCGGTACTCATGTTAAGCGACGTACCAAGAGCTGCTTGAAACGTTTCCCACAATCACGAAGTAAACCGAGCGTCTCGGTCTGAAATGATGTCACGAGGCGTACCATGATTACAAATGATCTCGTCAGTGTAGATTCGGGCAAGTCATTCTACCTTGTAGTCTTCCCGTATTGGCAAAAAGTGGGCTGATTTGGTCAGACGATCAACTATAACCCAAATGCTATCGTGACCTGATGGCGTGGGCGGAAGTTTGGTTATGAAATCCATAGCTATACTCTCCCACTTCCATATGGGGATTGCAGGTTGTTCGAGTAAGCCAGAAGGTCGTTGATGTTCAGCCTTAACTCTCGCAGAAGTCAGGCAACTTCCAACATACAGAGCGATATCCCATTTCATGCTCGGCCACCAGTACTTGTAACGAAGTTCCTGGTACATTTTATCGGCACCGGGATGAATAGAGTATCGGGATTTGTGGGCTTCGTTCATTATAATCTTTCGCAAATCGGTCTGCTTAGGGATCCAAATTCGGTCCAGATAATAGAAAATCCCATCTGCTTTGCTTACATGCTGAGCTCCATCGTGATAGATTCTCTCCTTCCTCAAGGTGCGTTCGTTAAAACAAGCATGATGGGCTTCGCGGATGAGGGTTTCGAGATCATGCTGGGCTTGGGTATTGCGGATACTGAGTAAATAACTCCGTCTGCTGAGCGCGTTGGCAACAATATTTGCCTTGCCTGGGTGGTAACGAATCTCACAGTCGTAATCGTTAAGAAGTTCTACCCATCGACATTGACGCATGTTAAGTTCTTTCTGATTAAAGATGTGTTGTAAACTCCTGTGATCGGTGAAGATCATACACTTGGTACCATACAGGTAGTGTCGCCAAATCTTCAATTCAAAAACAACTGCGCCTAGCTCGAGATCATGGGTTGTATAGTTTTTCTCGTGGATTTTGAGCTGACGAGATACGTAAGCTATAACCTTGTCCCGTTGCATGAGAACACAGCCAAGACCAAGGTTGGAAGCATCACAATAGATAATGAAATCGTTGTTTCCGTTGGGCAATGTGAGAATGGGAGCATTACAAAGCATATGCTTGAGGGTTTGAAAGGCAGACTCTTGTTCAGTTCCCCAAACAAAAGGCTTGTCTTTATGGGTAAGGGCGGTAAGCGGCACAATGATCTTAGAGAATCCTTCGATAAATCATCGATAATAGCCCGCTAGTCCGAGCAAAAGAACGAACTTCAGACGGGTTCTTAGGCGTAATCCAGCTCTTAACTACTTCAATCTTCGCGGGATCGACATGAATACCTTGACTATTAACGATGTGACCCAGAAACTGAACCTCATCCAGCCAGAATTCGCACTTGGAGAACTTGGCATAGAGTTGATTCCCCTGGAGTAGCTCGAGAACCAAACGTAGATGTTGCGCTTGTTCGGCTTTCGATTTGGAATAAATCAAGACATCGTTGATGAATACGATGACGAAACGGTCTAGAAATGGCTTACACACGCGATTCATCAGATCCATGAAAACCGCGGGTGCGTTGGTTAAACCAAAAGGCATAACAACGAATTCGTAATGGCCGTATCGAATTCGAAAAGCAGTTTTGGGGATGTCTTCCTCTTGAATGCGCAATTGGTGATATCCTGAACGTAGATCGATCTTCGAGAAACACTTGGCACCTTGCAGCTGATCAAATAAGTCATCGATTCGGGGCAAAGGGTAACGGTTCTTGATGGTCAACTTATTCAATTCCCGATAGTTGTCACACCCCGACCACGTAAAACATCAAATCGTGGCGGAAACGTCGGGGAGTGTTGTAACAGAAATATTGTTCCACAACCAAGGTAATTAAAATAATATTTTATTCATCACCCAAGGGTGGAATACATCGTTCAAAACAAGAACCAACATGTTACATTGTCTTAAAACTACTGAAATAAGGAATACATAACGTCATTAAACTAAGTCTAGCTCTGTTTTATGTCACTAAGGCGCGAGTCCACCCTAGCGTGTCACGATCATTATCCTATGCATTAGCTCCTGAAACACATGTGAAAATAGGTACGTTAGCATAAAAATGCCTGTGAGTAACATAGGTTTTATGAAAATAGGATTCATGACTTAAGTTTAAGAAAAGTGTTTAATAAAAGTTAGTCATGAATCTTGTAAAACGTTTTGTTTTGTAAATCATTTGAAAAGCGATGAAATCAAATGATATGTATAAATAGAAGAATAACGTATGGTTAAAAGAATAACCAAGTAAAAATAAGTTGTATAAAACAAGTTGTTTTTGTAAAATAAAGTCTTGTGAAAATGTGTTATTTGTGTAAAAAATGTATGAGTCCAAACTAAATGATTTAAATAACGCTATGACATGTAATACAATACAAGCACTTATATATAGGAAGTACCAGCGGCGTATCCACCATGCTTGTATCATACTACACACATATCGTTACTTAAGTCATTAAACAAACCACCAATGTACAAAGTCCATGTTTAAACCAACCATCAAATGTTCTTGTCTAAACCATTGTCATATGTTTAAAACCCAAAATGTAGTCATGTAGTTAAGTGTAAACAAAAGTTATGTATTGTAAGTAAAAAAATGAGAATACTTAACCATAAGTAAAAAGGAACAAAACAAAGTATTTTGAATAAATCAAAAAGTCATGTTTTGCCAAGTAAAAGCTTGTTTTATTGATACAAACATTTATGTGGTAAGTTAACGCATTACATTCAAGCCTTGAGACAGCAGGATAACCTTAGAGTAAAGGTTATCAAAGTAAAATGTTTTCGGATTCAGTCATTCCGTTCATCCAAACCAACCCAGGATGTCAGGAACGGGATTTGTCAAGTCCTATGGTACCATTACTTACTACCGAGCGGCGTAGCTAATGTTAATGAATGTAGTAAAGAACCGTTTATGCAAACCAAATGTCATACCAAATGTAAACAAGTTATGTGAAAACAATGTACTAAGTATGCTAAGTAAACATACAAAGCAGAAAAGTCATGTAAAACAATGTGCTAATATGCCATGTAAACATATATAGCAAAACAATGTAATATAAATCAATGTGCTAGCATGCTAAGTTAACATACATAGCAAAACAATGTAATGAAATCATGTACTATAAGTGTACTAAAGAACACAGCAAGCATATGATGTGAAAACAAGAAAGCACGAAAGTAACAAGTAGGCACATGTGTTTCACCTCAAAATGTTTGGAAAACAGTAAAAGAGGGGTCTATGTACTCACTTGATATTGCTTAGAAGTCGTAGGATAACCACCAAGCAATGCTAGAAGATTACAGAATCAAACGACACCTATATAGGTATCTACATAAATAAACGGCCCTATCGGAGGAATGGGTAGTACGAGGGTTCGCAAACCAAATAAGTATGGGAACTTATATAATATGGTTTAACAAAGCCTATATACTAAAACGAAACCTATTCTAAGTGCTTTTGACCCGTTACGACCCGCTTAGGTAGCTTATGCTACTTTAACGCGTCGTTTGCGTAAAACGCGTTCGGAATGCCTAACTAGCCCTATGACAAGCAAGATATGCCTTAACATGCTTAATATTGTTGCTAAATCAGTTTAGATGTCAAAAATTATGTTACATAGGTTTAAAATGAATTTTGGCGTAAAAGGGGTATTTTGGTAATTTACCTAAGGCATAGAAACCACTTATCGTACAACTACTTAAACGTCGTGACCATAAGGTATAACCTCAGAAGGTTATTCCCTATACAACTATGGTCACCTAAAGTGTTTGGTCGGATCCTAATGATCGACCAAATGGGTCGGGTTCGTAAGCATAAGCGATTGATTAGATCGCTTACCTTTACGACCCTAAACAAGCACAAATCTAAAAGCAACGAGCTAAACATGCTAGAACATGTTTAGTAATGTTAGAAAACAGGTTTGGTATTAAAACAAACGGTTTTAATACCCTAGAGTAGTTTGGTTACAAAATACGCAAGAAAACGCATTTTGGCCGAAACTACGACTCGTCACTGAGCCTAGATAACGTGGTAATCAGTAGGTATAGTCACTAGGGACTATAACCATCGTGATTACGCTCACGTTATGAAGTTCAAACGAACTTCGCGTTGACCATAAACTGGTCAATGCAGAAAGTCAAACACAGTTTGACTTTAACGCTAAAACGAATGAAAAATGCGAAAGAATACTTACAGAAGGTCCCCGCAAGATTTGAACCCGATTCACTCTCAGGTAGGAAGTATATAAACTTCCACTTAGAGAGCTTTGAATCAGATTTCAAATGTGAGGGAAAATGAGCAAGACATGGGGGGGGGGTATTTATAGGAAACATGGAACCGTTAAGATCGTTTCTTGTTCCCCAAGCGTTAAATCTGAGGCGTACAACACATACCCACTGAATTACAAACCCATGGGAGCCCCTAGGATTGATAAAAACCATTTGCAAGTGGTTTTGGGGTGTTAAACAGCTGTAAACAGCTGTTTGCACAATTCTGCTGAACTGGTACATGCTTACGGACCGTAAGCAAGTCCATACGGTCCGTAAGGACCTAGCTTGCTGGCAGAAACTTTCATTAATTGGCAGAACAGGCCCCTGTGTTCCCAACTTGATTTTTGATGCATTTTGGCACGTTTAAGCCCCATTAACCCCATTTTAAGGCTCTAAAATGAAGTTAAAGTATAGGGGACTTGAAATATGCTCAAAAATATGCCGGATGTCGGTTCGTTTGGCCGTACGATTGCGTTGTTCGGTTAATTACGACGGAAGTCGTAACGGATGCAAAAACGGTACAAATTGCGCGACGAATGGATTTTTGACAAGCCAAACACTAAAACATAATACTTTAATGATTACGTAAATTTTTGGATGTCCGGATGAATTCAGAATGTAAGTTATGCGCGAAAATGCAAACTTATGCACTTTTTGACGCTTTTAGTCCCTGAATGACCCAAAAGTTTATTTTAGCACACCGAACCCCTCAAAGCCTATTTCTAAGCTATGTAAAGGATATTTAGGGTGTGTTTAACTTATGGGCATGTTCCGGAATGTTCGTTACAGTTCAAATCGGCATACTTTCGCAGTTTGTCAATTTTAGTCCCTGTAAGCGAAATAACTTGATTTCGGCATACCAAACCTTCTAAAACTTATTTCTAAGTTATGTAAAGGTTATTTAAGGTATGTCAAGCATAAATTGATGTTCCGGAGTATTTGTCGCATTAAACTGACTATGTTTACGCACCAGTTTGCGTATAATTCTCCAGAAAGCGATATAGAGTTTGAAATCGAATAAAAGTCAAAACATGAAAAACATCAAACATAAACAAACAAACATAGGGATCAAATAACTTTATTTCATTGATAACTGAACTGTTTTCAATGATCACAAGCACAGATGTTACAATAGTCGATGCACATCCTGAACGACCCATCCTTCTTTTTAACGAAAAGGACTGGTGCGCCCCAAGGATAGGTGCTCGGGCGAATGAAGACTTTTTCAAGTAACTCCTGGAGTTGATTCGAGAGTTCCCTCATTTTGGATGGAGCGAGTCGATAAGGGGCTTTGGCAACAGGGTTAGCTCTAGGAATAAGGTCTATACAAAGTCGATATCACGACTTGGCGGTAGTCCGGGAAGATCGTCAGGGAACACCTGAGGAAATTCACGAACCACTGGAATGTCTTTGACTTCAACCTTCTTTTTCTTTTCCTTCTCCGCTATTACAATGTTGGCCAAGAAAGCTCGGTATTCCTTGCGGAGATACTTGCTAGCTTGTATACATGACATGAGCTTGAGACCTTTTGAAGCTGTTTCACCGTACACACATAAAAGATCACCATTCGCGAGAGAGAATCGAATCATCTTATCAAAACACACAACTTCAGCATGGTTTTCGCGAAGAAATTCCATGCCTACTATGATGTCGAAACTTCCGAGTTGCATCAGAATGAGGTCGATAGGGAAGATATGATTGTTGAGCTCGAGGGTACAATCACGGGGAACAGAGTTAACGGCGACAGTTCTTCCAGTAGCGACTTCAACTTCGAATGACGAGGGGAGATAAGAGCGCTTACGACTAAGGAGCTTCTCGAATTCAAACGACACAAAGCAGTTATCGGCTCCAGTATCAAACAAACATGATGCATAAATACCATTCACAAGGAACGTACCATTAACCACGTTGTTATTAGCCTGAGCCTGATGGGCGTTGATGTTGAAGTTTCTGGCACGGGCTGCTTGCTGCAGCTGCTGAGGCTGTTGCTGCTGCTGCTGCTGGGGCTCTTGTTTCACAACCCTATTCGGGCACATGTTTGCAAAGTGGTTAGGATCACCACATGCAAAGCAGACTCGAGCATTGACCGTGGGTGCTTGAGCTGCGAGTTGGCCTTGAGGGGCTAGGAGTAGAGCTTGATGAGCGGCGGCTTGAACTGGGGCTTGACGGGGACCATAGCGACAGTTCGCAGTGAAATGATCGTAGAGATTGCAATGGGCGCAGAAACGACAGGCGATTCCCACCGGATGATGATATGAGCAGGTTGGGCAGAGCGGGTGGGGACCTGTGTAAGCACGCTTCGCTGGCGGTGCATTGGTCACTGGAGCTGGTCGGTGATGAGACTGCTGCTGAGCCGGTACGGCTTGTAGAGGGGCAGCAATTGTTGTGACAGCACAGTTCTTGTTGCTGGAGCTATTGTTGTTGTGCTTCTTCTTTCGGCGTGATGACCTGGATGGCTGAGCAGTGGAGTCGGTGGTTGGTGCAGTAGTAGCTTGATGCAGAGAGTTGGATGGCTTATCCCAGAAACCAGACTTTACCCGCTTGTCATTGATCTCAACGGCAAGCAAGTAGGTCTCCTCAATTGATGATGTCTTGGCGCCATGAACAAAGTCGGCAACACAATCAGGTAGAGCTCGAATGTACTTCTTGATGGCCATGTCTGGAGTCTTGACTTGATCGGGACAGATAATACTAAGCTGCTTGAAGCGAGCAGTTAAAGCAGCGTTGTCTCCATCTTTCTGCTTGATGTTCCAAAACTCGTCCTCCAGCTTTTGGCGTTCATGGGGATGGCAGAATTTGTCCATCATGATGGCCTTCAACTCTTCCTAAGTTAGCTCATAAGCTGCATCATTCCCACGTTTGTTTCGTTCGGCCGTCCACCAGTCTAGAGCTCAGGACTGGAAGACACCGGTTGCATTGAGGGTACGGAGATTTTCAGGACAGCCGCTTTGGCGTAGAGTGACTTCAACTGAATCAAACCATTAAAACATGGGGGTAGGGCCATCTTCTCCGGTGAACTCTTTGGGTCCGCATGCCTTAAACTGTTTGAAGCTGAAAATAGTCTTGTTGGCATCTTTAGGAGCATCGGTTCACGACTCCTCCGACGATTTGCTGACGTTTTCATACACCTCGCTCATAGCTTTTGCCACTTGCTTGGCGATGATAGCAGCGAGACGCTTGTCTCTCTTCTCTTGGCGGGTAAGTGGGGTTCGGTGTCCAGATGACGACATGGTCTGCAACAGACATCGTCGTATGTCTCAGACACAACAAATCGAATCTCACCGCACACGTCTACTACTCACTAAAGCTCAGGAACACGTCGAAACACGTATCACGTATACACATAAACACATAATCACCGATTCACGTAATCACAGAGGCACATAGAGCACAGAATCACAGAAGCACATAAGCACATAGGCAATTTAGTCACAGATGTAGTCAGAATACAGAAACCTATCATTCAAAGCCCGCGTGTCGTTCGTATATACCGGTCGCGTATAGCATATCGAGTATAGTATAAGCGTTTATTGTATTATAATGTTGTCTAGATTTGCAGCGACTTGTTATCGTCTTGAGATAGAAAAGCAATGCGAGTCTTGTGTGTTGATCAAAGTGATAGCAAAAATCGAGCGAACATCAAAATTAAACACATAAACAGGCAAACACACTTAAAACATATAAAATCGACGAATCATCAGAGTTGGCAGTTGCGGGCTCAGAATCGAAACACATAAAATCGAGAAATAGATTGTCTGCGGCTAATAGACGTCGACTACCCAAAGCGATTCGACTATTCACAGTAGACTTGTCGTCACTTTTCGACTTTCGGGATCGTGTTTCTGCCTCGATTCTTGGGCATCCAACACGCACCCCCTAGGTCATACTCATGAGTTCAGGTCGTTGGAGTCCGTCGAGGCTTTGGTGAGATAAATAAAATCCGGAACAAGTTATCAAGGTTAGGGTTTCACCCCTAGCTTAGCAACTTCTTCCTCGTTTTAGCAAAATTGAGGAGATTATTCATCAAAATATGGATTTCACTCCTGATTTGGTATAATTCTCCTCGTTGGTTCTGAAAAATTAACGAGGAAATCATTGATGAATTGATAAAATTAGAATTGATCAAGCAAAGTAGTCGAGAGTTTGCGGTTTTCACACCTAATCCTGACTAAGTCACTTGATCTTATTTGAAAATTCGAGTGCAGTGATAGCAAAGAGTAGAAGGATATAGCACATACGCTTGGTCTGTTGGTTCCTAACTATAGTCTAGGTCTCTAAGACAACGACCCGGACTAGGTCGTGTCTTGCCTAATGCCCTATAGTTATGGCTCTGATACCAATCTGTCACACCCCAAGCGATGGCGGAATCATCGGGGCATGGCACTGAGCGAAATAGATTGTCCAGAAGTTTCCACAACAACTATTAATACTATTCAGTTAAATGATACATCCCATACCGTATCCCAAATAATACAATAAATTATTACAGATAACAACTAGTCAAGTAATTCTGTTCCGACAACTCATATTTAAATAAAATAAATATTGTTTAAATGCTTCTAGAGACTCGATCTGCAAGATATACAAACAACTATGCTCTAGACGCTTATTCCTAGCTCGCCTTCCTAGCAGATAAGCATCCTAATTGCCTGTCACATACGTTAAAGTAAATTTAATACATAAAATGTAAAGGTGAGCATACAAGTTTGATAATAGCATATAGAGTTCGAAATAGTTTACGCATAACCAGCACGTACCAGAGGAAAACGAAGCATGTTAATTATCGACATGGATCTATCGATACCAATGACTGCGGGTTGACTGTCCGAGACAGTTCACAATACATGATTACCACCGTAATCCATGTAAGTAATTGTCCTCAACAACCCCCGTGTGAACGGGTGCTGAGTCCAAATTATAGTACTACGTCGTTAAGGCAGGTAGACAGCATTCCACGTGTAAACACAATCAACAAGCATTCATTTAGTCACGTAATACATGCATAATCGGTTAGCGTTTAAAGTAATTGAGTAGTGTGTTCGATTGTGGTTTAGATAAGTAACGTATGTAACACCTAAAAGTGCTAAAGCAAAAAGGGTTCGAGTATACTCACAACGATTGATTGATGGATTGAAGGGAGCGCTTGAGAGCAGGGTTAGCCTGAATAGTTCGATGGCATAACGATGAGCAATGCGAAAAATGCAAACAAGTGTTGATGGGTCGAACGACCTGGTCGATCGAACAGTAGGTTCGATCGAACGGGTTGTTTGTTCGGTTAGACAGTCCGTTCAGACAGCCTATTCGATCGGCCGGTAGGCTCGATCGGTTGGACTGTTCGAGTGGATTGTTTCTTCCTTTGAGTAGAATGTGTTTGTGTATGATGGCTTGACCTTTTGAAGTTTTCGTTGTAGCATTTGAGAACACTGAAGTGTTCTTACCTTTCAGGTCGATCGATCGAACTGACCGTTCGATCGGCCGGCTTAACCGATCGGTTAGGAACTTCAGCAATGGGTCCTCAGTGGGATGTCACCTGATCGAACATCATGTCCGATCGGGTGGCACTCCATTACATCGAACGAGTTGCAAAATCGATTAAGGGTTGAAGCATAGTATCTCATGATCCGATGAGTAATGTTATCAAACAGCTCGTTCGATCGAACATCACCTCGTTCAATACTATACTTCATAAAATTGTCAAAGTGTGGAGCCACTTGCTAGCCGATCGGCTGGCCTGGTCGATCGGCTGACATGTCCGATCGGTTGGGCTGTTCGTTCGAACAGCCTGTTCGATCGGTCAGCATCCTAACCTGGTCGGCTTGTTCTGATTGTTTGACGTTATTTCGAGGTATTTTGTCAACGAGCTGAACAATGACACTTTCGTTCCTACTTGTTTCCTCTGCTCGGACAGGAATCACCCAAGTCCGGCCGGTGAACGGTTCGGAATGGTAGTTTAACGTTTAACCCGAAGTTGGTGAACCTCGTAGATAGAATCCGAATCTTGAACCACACAACCATTAGAATGATTAGTGGGTTGGCTCAGGCTCCGTTTCTACCGGTTTGAAGGCACTGAGTGTAAAAGAGTTGAAAGAAAGTTGAAAATCATTCTTTCAATCCTTCACAACATGTAAATGTTTAGATCTGTGATAGATCTTAGTTTGTTGATGTGGAAATCGGCTAGATCTGTCACACCCCCAAAATCCCACACGCGGAGTACCACCGCTTGGAGGCGTGACATGACCAGGATCAAGCCACCAATCATATTGAACAAGCATATAATAGTTAAAGTAGTTCAAAAAAAAAACCCCAAATCAATACGATTGATGTTCAAACCAAACTTTGTTTAAGTAGCGGAAGCATAATAATGAAAACCCAAAATAAGTTATAAGTTCAAATATTGTTCACGATCCGTATCCCACAACGACCTGCTCCTCCCTGTGCAAGATCCATAATGTACCTAAGGTCCTGCAAGGCATGCAGCAGATAATCAACAACTAGTTGAGCGAGTTCACAGAAAATAAGTTCGGAATAGTAATGAGTATGTTCATCTAGTTGGGGGCTTCCCATGCATGTATGTACTAATGGCGGGGGTTTCCCATGCATATATATATTACTAGTGGGGGATTCCCACGTTTATCTTTACTAATGGGGGCTTCCCAATATGGTACTTACTAGACTATTTGCAACCATGTGTTCTTCTTAAACCGAGAACAGGAATACGTACAAGGTCACGTAGGATTTACGTGAGTGCCCGTCCCCGAGGACAGTGGTACGCGTGGGGTTTACGTAGCATTTACGTAAGTGTCCTTCCGACCCGGAAGACAGTAGTGGGTATTAGGTTACGTAGGATTTACGTAAGTGTCCTCCCGACCCGGTAGACAATGGTAGATACTAGTTTACGTAGGTTTTACGTAAGTGTCCTGACTATCCTGAGGACGATGGTCTATAGTCTAGTGATTTCGTAAGTACGAGTAATCATTGCATATCAAACATTCCAACCCAATTCACAACCCGGGAATCCCATGCCTTGGCTGTGTGAACTCACCTTGGTTTGCTCGGCAGATACACAAAAAGGTTCCTTGAACTAAAGTGGTCAATCTCGTCCTAACAGGGTTACCACACAAGTCAGGTTTTGACTCAAGTAATGCACGTATGAATCACAGCAAACACGCATCGCAGGTTAGCAGTCAAGAGCATAACATAATCATACTTGTGCGTTCTAAAATCTAAGCCCAATTGTACCCGGCCCAATCAACATAAACAATCCAATATTCTTCTCGGCCCAATAAGATTAAACAGTCCAATAGAGATCAGATAATAATTTCCAAGTATTCGGCCCAAACAGTTGGGCTTGTAACAGTAAAAGTCCAATAGCAAACATAGTCAGTCTCGAGTCGAGACTATCGGTCTCGAGTTATGCTGGTGTCGAGATCTCGAGTCGCAACGAATGAGATCTCGAGTCGCAGCAGGGGTGTTCTCGAGTCGCAACAGAGCTGGTCTCGGTTTGTCATGGTCCGGTCGAGACTGTTTGGTCTCGAGTCGCAACGGGACTCGCAATGCCGGTCTCGAGTTATCATGCTCAGGTCGAGATCACACGGTCTCGACTCGCAACCGTGTCGATACTATCAAATTGTAACAACTTCTCCTGATTTCATGCAAATCGGTTACAATCAATTTAACCAGTTTCCTTTTACTCTTATCAATTAACAAGTTTCCAACAAATCAATTAGCATAATATCGATCAAACAGTGAAATCAAACATCTAATCCATATGAATCCTTATGAACATATTTATCAATTCCTATGAACATGTAGCCGAGACTATCAACATACCTCGATTCATTTAGCACATAAACAAGTTACAATCTGAATCTTATAACATAACAACTGATTACATCTAGCTTCAACCGATTCATATGAACACGTATGGCCGATTCAAATCATTCAGATTACATACATCAAGAACAATCCGATTAGCATGAACATGAGCAATAATACATGTGAAACATAACATTAATCAAGCATGAGCACAACCATAAACACATTAACCGATCATATCATCATGTATAAACAACCAACCATAAACACTAACCGGATTAAAGTGTGTAACGAGGGATGATCCGATTACAAGGGGCTTCGAGAATTGGGAGGGTCGGCTGCCTTTGGTTCCGATCGAGAGAGAGAGTATGTGTGCTTGATTGCCAAAGTTGTGAAAACTAAACCATAAGAGATGTGTGTGATCATATACGTGTGGAAAGGATGTGGGCCGAAACCCCACATGGGCCACCTAGTGGTCTCGAGTCGGACATGTGGGCCGAAAAGGTTGTGAGATTGAATTACTTATTTGGTTCAAGTAGTAACATACACATTCTCATGAAACCGTATAGCACGTAACATTCAATCAATCAGCGTAATCACGTAATCACAAATAGTTCAACAGTTACACGTAATGTAAGAGACGGTAAAGTACGAGTTGTCACATTATCCCCAAGTTAAAAGAAATTTCGTCCCGAAATTTGGTACGCACTCACTGAGGAAGCTAGGTAGGTTATATCGTTCACTGGTTTTCCTGGGGTGTCACATCCTCCCCCCGTTGATCTGGAATTTCGTCCCGAAATTCCGCAGTAGTAGCTTCAGCCTCAGTAGTAGTTGCATTGGTTCTGAATAACTGGGGGTACTTTTCTGTCATCTGGTCTTCGCGTTCCCAGGTGTACTCTGGGCCACGTCTGGAGTTCCAACGAACTCGGACAAGTGGGATTCTCTTGTTTTTGAGGACCTTCACATCCCGATCCGTGATTTCTACAGGTTCCTCGACGAAGTGCAACTGTTCGTCGATAGTGAGCTCTTTCAAGGGAATTATAAGGGTCTCATCTGACAGGCACTTCTTCAGATTCGACACGTGAAATACATTGTGAACTGCACCGAGTTCAGCTGGTAGGTTCAATCTGTAGGCTACTTTGCCGATTTTCTCAATGATCTCGAATGGTCCGACATACCGCGGATTTAGTTTGCCCCGTTTGCCAAAACGTACCACACCCTTCCAGGGTGAGACTTTAAGTAAAACCCGGTCCCCGACCTGAAATTCCAAAGGCTTTCTACGCTTGTCCGCGTAGGCTTTCTGACGGTCGCGTGCTGCCGTCATGCGTTGTCGTATTTGTGCAATCTTTTCTGTGGCGTCCACTACAATCTCTGGACCCGTAATCTGACTATCCCCCACCTCTGCCCAACAGAGAGGTGACCGGCATTTACGTCCGTAAAATGCCTCGAATGAAGCGGCTTGTATGCTGGTGTGATAACTGTTATTATATGAGAACTCCACCAAAGGGAGGTGCTTTTCCCAGCCGTTGCCGAAGTCTATAACGCATGCCCGAAGCATCTCTTCGAGAGTTTGGATCGTACGCTCAGACTGCCCATCCGTCTGAGGGTGATACGCTGTGCTCATGTCTAACCGTGAGCCGAAAGATTTGTGCATCGCTTGCCATAGTTCTGATGTGAATCGTGCATCCCGATCCGAAATGATGGAGGTGGGCACCCCGTGCCTCGAAACAACTTCTTTGAGGTAGATGTCTGCGAGAGTGGAGAACTTATCCGTTTCCTTTATAGCTAGGAAGTGTGCAGACTTAGTGAGTCGATCCACGATCACCCATATGGTATCATTCCCCCGCTGGGATCTAGGTAGGCCTGTAACGAAATCCATGGAAATTTCTTCCCATTTCCATTGCGGTATCGTGGGTTGCTGAAGTAGACCCGCTGGTTTCTGGTATTCGACCTTGACTCTCGCATAGGTCAAGCATTTGCCAACGTAAGTAGCGATGTGGGCCTTCATTCTAGGCCACGAGTATGTTGTTCTGATGTTGTGGTACATTTTATCCGACCCTGGATGTACCGAATAGCGGGACTTGTGAGCTTCATCCATTACAAGTTCGCGTAGACCGCCATAAAGTGGGACCCAAATACGCCCCGTTACATAGTAGGCGCCGTCTGCCTTCTATTCTAATCGTTGTCGTGCGCCGCGTAGGTCTTCAGCCCTGACGTTTTCTGGTTTCAATGCTTCTGCCTGAGCATTTCGTATCTGTGTAGGAAGGCTAGACTGAATCGTAAGCTGCAGCGCTCGCACGCGCCGAGGTAAAGTGTCTTTCCGACTGAGGGCGTCAGCCACAACACTGGCTTTGCCTGGATGGTACTTGATGGCGCATTCGTAATCATTGAGTAGTTCTACCCATCGCCGTTGACGCATGTTCAAATCCTTCTGCTTAAGAATATGCTCGAGACTCCTGTGATCGGTGTAAATTATGCACTTGGTACCGTACAGGTAGTGTCGCCATATCTTAAGTGCAAAAACAACAGCTCCCAGCTCTAAATCGTGCGTCGTGTAGTTCCGTTCGTGAATCTTAAGTTGGCGTGAAGCATAAGCAATAACCTTGTCGCGCTGCATTAACACACATCCAAGACCCTGAATGGATGCATCACAATAAACCACGAAGTCGTCTGTGCCCTCTGGCAATGAGAGGATAGGTGCACTGCAAAGTCTATCCTTTAAGTGCTGAAAAGTAGTCTCCTGGGGCTCTCGCCAGCGATAGGTGACACCCTTCTGTGTCAGTAGCGTAAGCGGCTGAGCAATCCTTGAAAAGTCTTTAATAAACCGTCTGTAGTAACCCGCCAAACCCAAGAATTGGCGTATTTCCGTTGGCGTACGTGGTGCAGGCCAGTTCCTGATCGAGTCCACCTTGGATGGATCAACATGGATCCCATCCTTGTTCACTACGTGGCCTAGAAAGTGGACTTCACGAAGCCAGAAGTCGCATTTCGAAAACTTAGCGTACAGCTGTTCCTTCCGTAGGAGTTCCAAAATAAGGCGTAGGTGCTGCTCGTGTTCCTCCTGACTCTTGGAGTAGATCAGAATGTCGTCGATGAAGACAATGACGAACTTGTCAAGATAGGGTTTGCACACCCTGTTCATAAGGTCCATAAATACGGCAGGCGCGTTCGTTAACCCGAACGGCATGACAAGAAACTCGTAGTGGCCATAACGAGTTCTGAATGCGGTTTTGGAGACGTCCTCATCCCGGACTCTCAGCTGATGGTACCCTGACCTCAAATCTATCTTGGAGTAGTTACACGACCCTTGCAATTGGTCGAATAAGTCGTCTATGCGTGGTAGAGGATAACGGTTCTTCACCATCACCTTGTTGAGTTCACGGTAGTCGATGCACATTCTGAACGTACCGTCTTTCTTTTTCACAAATAATACTGGAGCTCCCCAAGGCGATGAGCTTGGACGAATAAAGCCCTTTTCCAAGAGCTCTTGTAGCTGCTTTGACAGTTCCTCCAATTCTGATGGAGCTAGACGATATGGTGCGCGAGCTATGGGTGCTGCTCCTGGAGCGAGCTCGATTTGGAATTCGACCTGACGGTGAGGCGGTAAGCCAGGTAAATCTTCAGGAAACAGCTGACGGTAGTCGCGTACAACTGGAATATCCTCCAGTTTCTATTCCTTCACTGAGGCATCTGAAACGAGTGCCAAGATTGCGGTGTGACCCTTCCGCAGACACTTCTGAGCCTTCAAGAAAGAGATGATGCCAACTACAGCACCACTCTTGTCGCCCTGGACTTCGAGAGGTTCTTGACCAGAACGGGGAATGCGAATAATCTTCTCACTGCATAAGATCTTTGCCTGATGTTGGGATAACCAATCCATCCCAATAACGATATCGAAACTTCCCATGACTATGGGAATAAGGTCGATGGAGAAAACTTGACCGGCTAAGACGATACTACAACCCCTGACTATTTGCGTGGCTTCTAAACTCATACCATTTGCTAGTTCTATGACGTGTTTGGTGTTTAGGGGTGTTGATGTACGTTTTAACAACTTACTGGTTTTCACAGAAATATAACTGGTATCCGCACCCGAATCAAATAAAATAGTAACATAAATATCGTCAAGGAGAAACTTACCCATAACCACATTGGGATCGTTCATTGCATCACCTCGTCCTAACACGAAAGCTCGACCCCTTGCCTCGTTGCCATTGTTGTTGTTGTTTCCCCCGTTGTTGTTGTTCCCGTTGCCCTGATTATTGTTGTTGCGATTCTGGTTCTGGTTCAGTTGAGGACAATCGCGTTTGAAATGACCATCAGCCCCACACTGGAAACATCCCCGGTTTCCACGCTGTGGCTGCTGCTGCTGTGGGTTCTGTGGAGCTGGTTGTTGCGGTTGCTGGTTCTGATTTGCAGGCCGTGGGCTCCTATAGTCTTTGGCCTCGTGACCCATCTTGAGACATCTTTGACAACGACCCTTGTTGCACTGGCCGCTGTGATGTCTGTTGCAGTTGTGACACTTGGGGTGAAACCCTTGATACCTTCTCTGTCTATGACCACCAGAGGATTGCTGACTAGGACTCTGGTAGTGGTCAGTCTTCTGCTGCTGAACTTGAGACTGAACTGTTGCTGAACCTTTGCTAGAATCCCCATCCCACTTTCTTTTGTTGTCACTGGGTGTAGTGGGAGTAGTGGCTGATGCGGTAGCACTGATGCGTTTGGGCAACTTGTTCTGTTCCACCGCCTGATCCGTGAGGCGATGAGCAAGACGCTGAATATCTTGAATGTTGTCGAGGTTAGCCGACGTAACATGGCTCTGAATTTCTGAGGCTAGACCCTTGAGGTACAACTCGATGCGCTTAATTGGAGGGTCTACCATGGTTGGGCACAAGATGGCCAGTTTGTTCGATCGCTTCGTGTAAGCTTCTATCTCTGACCCCGTCATCTTCAAGTGATAAAACTCATTCTCCAACTTGTGAATATCATCCCTTGTGCAGTACTCACGTTTGATAAGTTCTTTGAAATCGTTCCATGGGGTGGCGTTAGCAGCTGCCAACCCTAAGATCTGAACTTGGGCGTTCCACCAAGTTAGTGCTATTCCTTCTAGCGTGCCAGTGGCGTATTTCACCCTGCGAGCCTCAGGGCATTCACACATCTCGAACACTGACTCTAGCTTCTCAAACCAGTGGAGTAGTCCCACTGCCCCTTCCGTGCCACTGAAAGTACTTGGACGACAGTCCATGAAGTTTTTAAATGTGCAGACAGGTTGCTGCGCGTGTTGACCTATTGTGTATGAATAGGACGAAGTTAAATACGAGAGTTAATGCAGGATCTATGGATCCTAGTGTGAGTCTATACTGCAGGGTATACTACCTGCTTGAGCAGCTGCAAGTGCCGCAGCAACTTGAGCTTGAACGAGAGCCTCTAGCTGGGCTTGAGTCATGTTAATTCGTCCAGACATGATCTTCATTGTAAAAGTAGCGTAAGTGAGAATGGTTCGCGAGTAGGGCGATGACAGAAAAGCGTAAGCACGTAGGTATTCTCATGTAGTAAAGTCATGTGTATCTAAGCGTAATACGAGCATAGTTCTATACGTTTCTAGCATACTACGAGCAAGGTTCTAAGCAGTTCTAGCAAGCAGGTAATAAACATAAACCTTATTACCTAGGATGTCAAGTCTTGCACGTGGAGCGAAGCGTCGTTGTGGATCGTTGAAAGCACTGTTCTGGTTATAGTCTGGTTTTAATAAAAACGTTTTCCCATATTAAAACCGAGTTCTCTATAACCAATGGCTCTGATACCAATCTGTCACACCCCCAAAATCCCACACGTGGAGTACCACCGCTTGGAGGCGTGACATGACCAGGATCAAGCCACCAATCATATTGAACAAGCATATAATAGTTAAAGTAGTTCAAAAAAAAAAAACCCAAATCAATACGATTGATGTTCAAACCAAACTTTGTTTAAGTAGCGGAAGCATAATAATGAAAACCCAAAATAAGTTATAAGTTCAAATATTGTTCACGATCCGTATCCCACAACGACCTGCTCCTCCCTGTGCAAGATCCATAATGTACCTAAGGTCCTGCAAGGCATGCAGCAGAAAATAAGTTCGGAATAGTAATGAGTATGTTCATCTAGTTGGGGGCTTCCCATGCATGTATGTACTAATGGCGGGGGTTTCCCATGCATATATATATATTACTAGTGGGGGATTCCCACGTTTATCTTTACTAATGGGGGCTTCCCAATATGGTACTTACTAGACTATTTGCAACCATGTGTTCTTCTTAAACCGAGAACAGGAATACGTACAAGGTCACGTAGGATTTACGTGAGTGCCCTTCCCCGAGGACAGTAGTACGCGTGGGGTTTACGTAGGATTTACGTAAGTGTCCTTCTGACCCGGAAGACAGTAGTGGGTATTAGGTTACGTAGGATTTACGTAAGTGTCCTCCCGACCCGGTAGTCAATGGTAGATACTAGTTCACGTAGGTTTTACGTAAGTGTCCTGACTATCCTGAGGACGATGGTCTATAGTCTAGTGATTTCGTAAGTACGAGTAATCATTGCATATCAAACATTCCAACCCAATTCCCAACCCGGGAATCCCATGCCTTGGCTGTGTGAACTCACCTTGGTTTGCTCGGCAGATACACAAAAAGGTTCCTTGAACTAAAGTTGTCAATCTCGTCCTAACAGGGTTACCACACAAGTCAGGTTTTGACTCAAGTAATGCACGTATGAATCACAGCAAATACGCATCGCACGTTAGCAGTCAAGAGCATAACATAATCATACTTGTGCGTTCTAAAATCTAAGCCCAATTGTACCCGGCCCAATCAACATAAACAATCCAATATTCTTCTCGGCCCAATAAGATTAAACAGTCCAATAGAGATCAGATAACAATTTCCAAGTATTCGGCCCAAACAGTTGGGCTTGTAACAGTAAAAGTCCAATAGCAAACATAGTCAGTCTCGAGTCGAGACTATCGGTCTCGAGTTATGCTGGTGTCGAGATCTCGAGTCGCAACGAATGAGATCTCGAGTCGCAGCAGGGGTGTTCTCGAGTCGCAACAGAGCTGGTCTCGGTTTGTCATGGTCCGGTCGAGACTGTTTGGTCTCGAGTCGCAACGGGACTCGCAATGCCGGTCTCGGGTTATCATGCTCAGGTCGAGATCACACGGTCTCGACTCGCAACCGTGTCGAAACTATCAAATTGTAACAACTTCTCCTGATTTCATGCAAATCGGTTACAATCAATTTAACCAGTTTCCTTTTTACTCTTATCAATTAACAAGTTTCCAACAAATCAGTTAGCATAATATCGATCAAACGGTGAAATCAAACATCTAATCCATATGAATCCTTATGAACATATTTATCAATTCCTATGAACATTTAGCCGAGACTATCAACATACCTCGATTCACTTAGCACATAAACAAGTTACAATCCGAATCTTATAACATAACAACTGATTACATCTAGCTTCAACCGATTTATATGAACACGTATGGCCGATTCAAATCATTCAGATTACATACATCAAGAACAATCCGATTAGCATGAACATGAGCAATAATACATGTGAAACATAACATTAATCAAGCATGAGCACAACCATAAACACATTAACCGATCATATCATCATGTATAAACAACCAACCATAAACACTAACCGGATTAGGGTGTGTAACGAGGGATGATCCGATTACAAGGGGCTTCGAGAATTGGGAGGGTCGGCTGCCTTTGGTTCCGATCGAGAGAGAGAGTATGTGTGCTTGATTGCCAAAGTTGTGAAAACTAAACCCTAAGAGATGTGTGTGATCATATACGTGTGGAAAGGATGTGGGCCGAAACCCCACATGGGCCACCTAGTGGTCTCGAGTCGGACATGTGGGCCGAAAAGGTTGTGAGATTGAATTACTTATTTGGTTCAAGTAGTAACATACACATTCTCATGAAACCGTATAGCACGTAACATTCAATCAATCAGCGTAATCACGTAATCACAAATAGTTCAACAGTTACACGTAATGTAAGAGACGGTAAAGTACGAGTTGTCACAAGATCCAAGTGATTCTTGGTGGATTGAGGCCAAAACATGATGTTCTTTGAAGAACACCATGATGACATCATCCTAGAATGCTTAGATCTTGATGATTTCACGGTTAGAAATCAAGATTTGAAAGATAGAAAGGTGTAGGAGCATGTATTGATCAAGAAAGTACAAGATTTAGGATGAAAACTTACCGAAATCGGAAGAAATTTGAGAAAAGAAGGGGAGCACGAGTTGATCGGTCAGAGAGTTTCCAGAAGTGGAGAGAATGATATTGACAGGCCTATTTATAGGCTTCCAAAAGGGGAAAGGGGCTGGCCGATTGGCCAGGCATCCCGATCGGACAGCCTGCTCGATCGGACAGTCTGTCCGATCGGCTGGGCTGTTCGATCGGCTAGGAGCCTGATCGATCCACAGCCTGTTTCGAGTGTTCGGTGCGACGATTTCTGATATTTCGATTTTGATTGAAGACGATACGAGTATGATAGAGTTTCCTATTCAAATTACTTTTAATCCCAACCACTATATCTACATACAAGCATCTATATTCTATATTCGATTTCGATTTCGATTGAGTTCGATTGAGTTTCGAGTTTCGATTTGATTGATTCGATTGATTACCACACAAAACATAAAGTAAACACGCACAGGTAACACATAGGGCACACTCACACGTATAATAACACCAAAGCTGCATAATTCGAGTCTCGAGTTCGATTGAATTTTCGATTAGCTTCATTATTGTTTGATTAACTTTATCGCATTGTTACTTCCTACTATTCACAGTCGTAAATCATTTCGCGTCGACTAAATATTCGATTACTTCGATTCTTTTGATAGTCAACACTTACTGCACATAATACAAAACATAAAATAGACTACATACAGTCAAAGAAGTCAAACTTGACTTGGACTTTGACATTGATTTTGACATTCGAAAACACGGGGTGTTACACATGCCCCCACTCCAAAATGGCACTTAGCAGGATTTAGCTTCATGTTATACTGATCCAGGATATCAAATGCTGCTTTAATATCCTGGAGGTGATCCTCAGCCTTCTTAGATTTCACCACCATGTCATCGATGTACACCTCCATAGTGTCCCCCAATTTGTCTTTGAACATCATGTTTACCAATGTTTCATATGTTGCACCTGCATTTTTCAAACCAAAAGGCATAGCAGTATAACAATAAATACCTGTTGGTGTCATGAAGGCAGTATCCTCCTGGTCTGAAGGTTCCATCTGGATCTGCTGAAATCCTGAGGATGCATCCATAAAGGTTAACATTTCATGGCCGGCAGTAGCATCCACCATTGAGTCAATATGAGGAAGAGGGAATGGATCTTTTGGACAAGCTTTGTTTAGGTCTGTGTAATCTACACAAACTCTCCATTTCCCGTTTTTCTTCTGTACCACCACTACATTTGCTAGCCACCTTGGAAACTTGACCTCTCTGATCATTTTGGACTTCAATAATCTATCTACTTCTTCCTGAATAATTGCATTTCATTCTGGAGCGAATTTCCTTCTTTTCTGTTGGACAGGCTTGAATGACCTGTCAATACCAAGCTTGTGTGTTATAATATCCTTGGAAATACCTGTCATATCCTCGTGCTTCCACGCGAATGTTGACATCCTGCATTTCAAAAAATTAGTCAACTGGTCCTCGATATCCTGAGGGATGTTGGTTCCCACGAGCACCGAGATATCCGGATTAACCTGATCCAGGATAATTTTCTTTACATCCTGCTCCGAAGCCTCCGCGATATCCTGGGCCCGTATCTTTAAATGCTATGCTACATTAGGCTTGGTAGAGGATTTCACGGAGGATGAGTAGCACTCCTTCGCCTCCTGCTGGTCACTATCTACTTTGACAACTCCCCAGGGTGTAGGGATCTTGATGCACTGATGATAAGTTGACGGCACAACTTTCATATCATGGATCCTTGGCTTACCCAATATGATATTGTAGCAAGATAAGGAGTCCATCACACAGAAGCGTTGTATTGAATTGACCCCGTCAACATATACTGGTAATTTAATCTCTCCCACGGTATTCCTAGCTTCTCCACTGAAGCCGACGAGTACAGTGGATTTTGAAGTTATATCCATTGGAGATACATTCATCCTTTTCAACGTCTCTAGTTGGATTATGTTGACGGAGCTTCCGTTGTCCACCAATATCCTGCGTACAAAATGGTTAGCCACATATAATGTTACTACCAGAGCATCATGGTGAGGATCCTGGACAGTATCCCCGTCATCACTATGAAAAGTGATCACTTTGTCAGCCGTGAGGGTTGTCATCCTGGTTGGTCTTTCCCCTCTTTCGGCTTTAGCCTCCTTTGCATGTCTCTTGGCCGCAGAATATGAAGTCCCGCAAATGTCGATCCTCCTGAAATAAAGTTAATTATTTTGGCATCCGCAGGAGGTGATGCTGCTCGTTTAGGATCCTTCTTAGTATCCTGACCCTTGTTTTTCTTTCTTCCCAGGAGATCCTTCAGATAACCTTTGCTCAGGAGATAGCTTATTTCCTTCCTCAGAGCAATGCAATCCTATGTAACATGTCCAAAATCTTCATGGAAGGCACACCATTTGGACTTATCCTTCCAATCAGCCTTTTGTTGATTCTTCCGAGGCCACCTGGCTTTGTCCCCTAAACCCTGCATAGCGTACATTAGTTCAGGTATATTAACAGAAAAACAATATTCAGATAACTCAGGATACTCCTTAGGATCCTCGTCTTCAACAACATTCACTTTCTTGTTGTCATTTCTACCATATGGCTTGGAGCGATATGGTTTGTATGAGGATTCTGACTTCCTGTTAGTTGATTCATATGTTGAAGATTGTAGGTTCGTTTTCAGACCCGAACGAGTCGTTTAGAGGAGTTTTTATCTGTTTCAGAGGCGGAAACTAAGAAACAGACTTCGAAACAGCTTGCAATTCTCTTTAAACTTGTTTCTGATTGATTTAACAACGATTACATGCAGAAAACAAACCGGCAGCACCTCAGTATGAAAATCCAGAACTGTTACAGAGATTTCGCTTGAACATGCTATATATAGAGCTTCGGGTTCCGCTTGAAAGAAACAAGAAACATTTCAAGCAGAATCATATAGATATGATTTCGCTTGAAACTGTCACAAACCTTTTCAAGTGGAATCACCACTTTCAAGCGGAATCACACTAAATAAACACCTATACCACCTATTTTCTCGTACAACGTGCCCTGATCTGACATATCTAGTACAAGACTCGATACAAGACGAAGTCGACAGATGTATGCACCAACAGACTCCCCCTCAGATGTTGACGAGTCTTAAGTGCCGAGTCTTCTCAACTTCAGTCTTTATCAGTCTTCGGGCTTTCAGAATCTCTTCTCTTCCAGATATTCTCTTGGCATTCTGGGAGAATCTTCCAGGATCTTGACCTGGCTCTTTCCTAATTCTCTTGATCAAATTTCTTGATTCCTTAAGTTCATCAGCATCATTTGCTTCAGGATCATAGTCTGGCTCAAATATCTTTCCACAGAAACCTCAGGTATCAGAAACCTGGCACTTCCTCAAATCCTCTTTGATGTTGTTCCAAGATCGTGACTTGGCTCTCATCCAGCTCAGGTTATCTGTACATTCTCTACCTCAAAGTAAATTTCACAAATCTAATCATTCGATAAAAGTTAGATATTCAGACTCCCCCTCAAATTTAACCATAATGATTTATCAATGATAATCCTGATGAACCACTTGTAGATTTGTTTAAAAAAAAAAAAACATATTTGTGCGAAAAACACAGACTTCCCCTCACAAAATAGTCATCATGTTCAGCACTTGGAATTTTGAAAATCAGCTTTCCAACATCAGTTGTCGAAAATATTTTTGGATTTTTCAAAATTTATGCTAAAACACAATCTTTTTGGGTTTTTCTAAGATTTTCAGTGTGTTAAAATACAATAAGAAATATTTACAGACAATATTTTTATGAGTTTGTGTAAGAGGATCATATCAGTTTCTAAGACAAATCACCAACACCGTTAAGCTTCATTTCATTTTAAGTTCTAAATAATTCACTTAGATTGTCAGTATACTGATCCACTTAAATTTTCACACACCTTTCAACTGTTTCGAGACACGATATTAGTGTTTTAATGACTTAAACTTATCCGCGTGTCCCACCACTTGAATATACTCCCGTATCCAGATCCCAATATTCAGTCTTACAGGTGAGTATTGTAACGCCCGTTTACATTTTCAAAAGTTTTAATATAAAAGATACTTAATTATATATAAAGTACCTTGGACTACATAATTAAGAAAAAAAAGTTTATAAGTATCATCCACTAGTTACCTACCGACTAGTTTAAACATTTCAAAACATAGTTAACAAAACCATTTACAACTTCACCATAGTATAGACAAGGTTAGGATTAACGCAGAAGCTTCAAAATTTAGTGTTCGGTTCTTGAAAGAATGCTTGATCACCATCCCGAGTGTCCACATCATTACCTAGAGTCAAAACCATTTACAATGTTAGTTTTGACATTACAATGAGGTGTATAAACAAGTTCCTGTATGAAAATATAAAAAAAAAATAATTTTCCAGCTTTGATTCTGCCGCGTGTCGCGGCGGAATTCATTGAGTCTTTCGCGAGTCGCGGCGGCTCCCGCGTATCGCGGGGGATTACAAAGATTCTTCCGCGTGGCGCGGGAGAACCCTTTTTCCAGCAGGTGCAGGTTTAAAACCCGCATTTCTGCCCAGCTCCGGAAATTCACTATTTTCCAACTTTAAAAGGTCATAACTTTTTACTCGCTAGTCCGTTTTTACCGATTCTTTTTCCTACGAGTCCGTAATAAAATTACAGATCTAATCATGTAAATTTCTCATCACAGAAACCGAGATGCCAACGTTTTGTCCCCGATTTCCTTGTTTAGTTTATCAAACCCATTAACAATGGTTGCATTATACCCCTTTTTAGTTTCTTAATACTCTTAAGCATGATTACCCAATATCCCGGGCTTATAACCTTAGTGTAATTGCACCATTCGTGGCTTTGTGTTCCCTTTGAACTATAGGCCTGTTTCCTTGGAATTCAAACATTCCGTTTTAAGTGACAATTGTACTTACTTCTTATTGTTTGATCCAATACCCTGGATTCACAACTTTAAAGTACCAAAGCTGAATTCATAAGTGTAGTGCAATCCAACACTTAACAACATAGGAGACTTTCAAGTCTTTACTTTCATGATTCATTTTATGACTTCGATTCAATCCGTTTGGCTACATAGTGGAAACCATCACTTTACTAATAAGCCGACCTAATTTCCAAACCTTTATTTTGACCCGTTTGATGGTCGAGTGAACTTCGCCACATCAAAGACACATCAAACGCATCTATTACACTACGACTCCATTACATATTAAACCCAAACAAATATGCATAATTTAACGAGACTATAGTCACGCACCTTTAAAGCACACCTTTTCCACGAGTATCTCCTCCGGCGTGTCCGCTTGACGTTCCGGATTCCTTGCCTAAAGAGTTCAATTCATAACAAGTTTAGAACTCTTTCATAAGCTTTAACGCATTATTTCTCAAAATAGTCAAATCTGCGTTTTCACCCAACCTTTAACATTTTAACCGTCATTTAGGCGTTTTATCAAACTCCTAGCGGGTCAGATTTCTACATGATTTAAACCAAGTTCATGACTTGAGATTATCACCCAAATTAACTTCAATTAGACAATATACCCATATTTTAACATCAATAATTTAGAGATTATCTCATAATTTCAATTTACACTAGAACAAGGGTTTTAATCCTAGTATTTATCAAGTTCTACTAACTTATTAACCACCCACTATGGTGATTTTGATCCATACAATTATCATGCAAAATTTTGACAAGAAATCATCTAGGGTTTGTCCCTAAACCTTATATCACTTCCAATTTCATGTTTACAACACATAATTAAGCTCAACACTCGATTTCAATCACATGCAAGAAATTTGGGTTGAATCAAAACAACCTAGTTCGACATACCTTATGATCCCCTTGACGAGGTGATCACGATTCTATGTTCATCTTTCGATTTTAGCTTGGTTTGAGCCTTCAATTTGAGAGTTTAGTGAAAGTTAGGGTTTTGAGAGTGGGGGGTCGCCCTCTCCTGCCTTTGATCGAACCAGGACCTAAAAATGTTAGTTTTGACATTACAATGAGGTGTATAAACAAGTTCCTGTATGAAAATATAAAAAAAAATAATTTCCAGCTTTGATTCTGCCGCGTGTCGCGGCGGAATTCATTGAGTCTTTCGCGAGTCGCGGCGGCTCCCGCGTATCGCGGGGGATTACAAAGATTCTTCCGCGTGGCGGGGAGAACCCTTTTTCCAGCAGGTGCAGGTTTAAAACCCGCATTTCTGCCCAGCTCCGGAAATTCACTATTTTCCAACTTTAAAAGGTCATAACTTTTTACTCGCTAGTCCGTTTTTACCGATTCTTTTTCCTACGAGTCCCTAATAAAATTACAGATCTAATCATGTAAATTTCTCATCACAGAAACCGAGATGCCAACATTTTGTTCCCGATTTCCTTGTTTAGTTTATCCAACCCATTAACAATGGTTGCATTATACCACTTTTTAGTTTCTTAATACTCTTAAGCATGATTACCCAATATCCCGGGCTTATAACCTTAGTGTAATTGCACCATTCGTGGCTTTATGTTCCCTTTGAACAATAGGCCTGTTTCCTTGGAATTCAAACATTCCGTTTTAAGTGACAATTGTACTTACTTCTTATTGTTTGATCCAATATCCTGGATTCACAACTTTAAAGTACCAAAGCTGAATTCATAAGTGTAGTGCAATCCAACACTTAACAACATAGGAGACTTTCAAGTCTTTACTTTCGTGATTCATTTTATGACTTCGATTCAATCCGTTTGGCTACATAGTGGAAACCATCACTTTACTAATAAGCCGACCTAATTTCCAAACCTTTATTTTGACCCGTTTGATGGTCGAGTGAACTTTGCCACATCAAAGACACATCAAACGCATCTATTACACTACGACTCCATTACATATTAAACCCAAACAAATATGCATAATTTAACGAGACTATAGTCACGCACCTTTAAAGCACACCTTTTCCACGAGTATCTCCTCCGGCGTGTCCGCTTGACGTTCCGGATTCCTTGCCTAAAGAGTTCAATTCATAACAAGTTTAGAACTCTTTCATAAGCTTTAACGCATTATTTCTTAACATAGTCAAATCTGCGTTTTCACCCAACCTTTAACATTTTAACCGTCATTTAGGCGTTTTATCAAACTCCTAGCGGGTCAGATTTCTACATGATTTAAACCAAGTTCATGACTTGAGATTATCACCCAAATTAACTTCAATTAGACAATATACCCATATTTTAACATCAATAATTTAGAGATTATCTCATAATTTCAGTTTACACTAGAA
Organism: Helianthus annuus; assembly: GCF_002127325.2. Taxonomy (NCBI): domain Eukaryota; kingdom Viridiplantae; phylum Streptophyta; class Magnoliopsida; order Asterales; family Asteraceae; genus Helianthus; species Helianthus annuus. The sequence continues at coordinate 101,191,865 of NC_035444.2, read as the reverse complement.
CAAGGGTTTTAATCCTAGTATTTATCAAGTTCTACTAACTTATTAACCACCCACTATGGTGATTTTGATCCATACAATTATCATGCAAAATTTTGACAAGAAATCATCTAGGGTTTGTCCCTAAACCTTATATCACTTCCAATTTCATGTTTACAACACATAATTAAGCTCAACACTCGATTTCAATCACATGCAAGAAATTTGGGTTGAATCAAAACAACCTAGTTCGACATACCTTATGATCCCCTTGACGAGGTGATCACGATTCTATGTTCATCTTTCGATTTTAGCTTGGTTTGAGCCTTCAATTTGAGAGTTTAGTGAAAGTTAGGGTTTTGAGAGTGGGGGGTCGCCCTCTCCTGCCTTTGATCGAACCAGGACCTAAAAATGTTAGTTTTGACATTACAATGAGGTGTATAAACAAGTTCCTGTATGAAAATATAAAAAAAAATAATTTTCCAGCTTTGATTCTGCCGCGTGTCGCGGCGGAATTCATTGAGTCTTTCGCGAGTCGCGGCGGCTCCCGCGTATCGTGGGGGATTACAAAGATTCTTCCGCGTGGCGCGGGAGAACCCTTTTTCCAGCAGGTGCAGGTTTAAAACCCGCATTTCTGCCCAGCTCCGGAAATTCACTAGTTTCCAACTTTAAAAGGTCATAACTTTTTACTCGCTAGTCCGTTTTTACCGATTCTTTTTCCTACGAGTCCGTAATAAAATTACAGATCTAATCATGTAAATTTCTCATCACAGAAACCGAGATGCCAACATTTTGTCCCCGATTTCCTTGTTTAGTTTATCCAACCCATTAACAATGGTTGCATTATACCACTTTTTAGTTTCTTAATACTCTTAAGCATGATTACCCAATATCCCGGGCTTATAACCTTAGTGTAATTGCACCATTCGTGGCTTTGTGTTCCCTTTGAACAATAGGCCTGTTTCCTTGGAATTCAAACATTCCGTTTTAAGTGACAATTGTACTTACTTCTTATTGTTTGATCCAATATCCTGGATTCACAACTTTAAAGTACCAAAGCTGAATTCATAAGTGTAGTGCAATCCAACACTTAACAACATAGGAGACTTTCAAGTCTTTACTTTTGTGATTCATTTTATGACTTCGATTCAATCCGTTTGGCTACATAGTGGAAACCATCACTTTACTAATAAGCCGACCTAGTTTCCAAACCTTTATTTTGACCCGTTTGATGGTCGAGTGAACTTCGCCACATCAAAGACACATCAAACGCATCTATTACACTACGACTCCATTACATATTAAACCCAAACAAATATGCATAATTTAACGAGACTATAGTCACGCACCTTTAAAGCACACCTTTTCCACGAGTATCTCCTCCGGCGTGTCCGCTTGACGTTCCGGATTCCTTGCCTAAAGAGTTCAATTCATAACAAGTTTAGAACTCTTTCATAAGCTTTAACGCATTATTTCTTAACATAGTCAAATCTGCGTTTTCACCCAACCTTTAACATTTTAACCGTCATTTAGGCGTTTTATCAAACTCCTAGCGGGTCAGATTTCTACATGATTTAAACCAAGTTCATGACTTGAGATTATCACCCAAATTAACTTCAATTAGACAATATACCCATATTTTAACATCAATAATTTAGAGATTATCTCATAATTTCAGTTTACACTAGAACAAGGTTTTTAATCCTAGTATTTATCAAGTTCTACTAACTTATTAACCACCCACTATGGTGATTTTGATCCATACAATTATCATGCAAAATTTTGACAAGAAATCATCTAGGGTTTGTCCCTAAACCTTATATCACTTCCAATTTCATGTTTACAACACATAATTAAGCTCAACACTCGATTTCAATCACATGCAAGAAATTTGGGTTGAATCAAAACAACCTAGTTCGACATACCTTATGATCCCCTTGACGAGGTGATAACGATTCTATGTTCATCTTTCGATTTTAGCTTGGTTTGAGCCTTCAATTTGAGAGTTTAGTGAAAGTTAGGGTTTTGAAAGTGGGGGGTCGCTAAAAATATTATTTACGACGCTTAAAAGATTACTTAAGCGCTTTAACGGATTACTATCCAACCGAACAACCGGACTATACCCGGAACATAAAAATATTGCCAGAAATATTATTAGTCTTTTTCTGAGCCAGTTAGGGTCCCTGACTACCCTAACACCCGTGATATAACGCAACACTTAACTAACGGAGTTAACCCCTAAAGTTAACTTATTAGATGTAACTGAACTCTAACTAATCAATTGAAAACGAACCGGATACCCCCCCCCCCCTCAATGGAATCGGCCAACATGGAGTAAACAAGAGAGTACAAAAGTTGATTATTATATTATCCTTGCCTAATATCAAGGGGACATAGAAACCGTTGGACGATGATCATAATTTTTCTATAAATACCATCACCTAAACACTAGAGATTACTCACAACTTAACACACAAAATGTAACACCCCAACCCGGAAGGGCTGACGTGTCACAATAACGGTAACATAAACAAAAGTCATAATTCCATTTATTTAATTGATAAGGACACAACCATATGATAATTAAAGTTAAGATTAATATACAAGCGGAGACATTCATCTTAATTAACTAATATCTTCAGATTTATTCCTAGGCTTTATTTTTCTCTCTTTTCCCCTCCCAAAGTAACCTGTGGACCTGTATAAACAAAAAGTTTACGGAATGAGCCGAATGCTCAGTACGGAATTTTAGGCTCAAATAACAAATAAATGCTTCATATGAAATCTTATCCGGATGGAACTTTAGGCGAAAATGATACGATGCAATAAAAAAATTTCATAATCATATCTTACGGATGTACCCATGAGCAAACTTAAAACGTGACAATACACAGGTAGCTACTCCTGCATAATTATCACATGAGATGGCGAATTGGCATACCCGTTATCCACCTCCTTATACTTAAATCCTTGGATCGATCCATACGCCTCCTAATAGCCTTATGTACCACACTTGTACTTAAGAGACGCCGTGAACTGATCTCTCCGTCACGGATGGAGCACATGATGTTGATGCCACAACAACATGCTCGTGGGCCACTCCACGAGAAGCGATACTCAGGGTATCAGAGTACAAATGGTCTTATTCACATAACTTATAAAACTTATTTTCATAACAAAACGGAACATATATTGGAACATGCGATAATGAGTGTAACAACATAATACTATTGCATGACATGAAAGTTAAATCAAATGATTAGGATAGGAATCGAACGGACTGTCAAATGAATCGATAATCAAAGACGTGAGGAGTTTTTAACAGATATAGTAATTTAGTGGTTTTATAATAATTTGAATATGAAGCAATAAAGAGTGGGGTAAGGATCCGTACCTTAATAACTCCAAAGTGAAGCTACCTTGTGCTAATATTTTAGATTTATATGGGCAGAGTTTAGACTACTGATTAATCTTTTAACCTAATTTCACAATAATGTACACAAAACAGGGTTAGTGATCAATACAGCAGTTACGATAATTTACGAGATCAAATTCTCCCAATGAATGACCAAGTGCAATACTTCAACTCATTTATCGTATTAACGACAAACGACAAAGTATAATACTTCAACTCATTTATCGAATTATCGACAAACGACAAAGTATAATGCTTCAACTCATTTATCGAATTATCGACAAACGACAAAGCATAACCCAATGTGGGCGGCACTTAGACATTCTTTGGACATATTGATCCCGGAAATGAATCGCAATAGCGATCGAGTAATTACCCTGATTGCGGCAGCACTTCGTGATTCGTGTGTGTTTGTGTAGTATTTTGGCTATAACTCAGCGTGTATAACGAATTTCTTCGTCGTTTTTGTTCTAGAAATCAAGTCCCAGACTCCTCTATTTATACACGAAATTTGACCCTGTCGCGTAGCGCGAGGGGTACCCCCCATGGCGTCGCGCTACGCGAGGGGTCACCCTATTTCATAGGGTAGCCCTTCGTGTAAGTAGGCTGGATGAGTCGACGGTTTCATCAAATTCGATTTTGACAGATAGTTATAAAGATAATCGTCAACTTGGTTTTACCCCCTGAGTTTTAGGGGCCCTGATCCTGATTTCGATTGTTTCGAAAATTTTAGGGTTAGTGCAGAATTACTTGGGTGTCTTAATTAGGGTTTTCTAGTGGTTAATTGATAAATTACTATTATTCTTTTTTTTATTTCTAAAATAATGATTTTAAATTTTTGGGCATTACAACTATTACCCCCTTAAAAGAAATTTCGTCCTCGAAATTTTTCAACTAAGAATATAACCTATTGCATAAGTAACAGAAACAAAACTTTCCTAGCAAAGTTACTAACTTATATAATCAGAATCTCCTAACCTCACATGTGTATCTGAAATTCATAACTAAGGTCATGACTATACTTGTCAATTACCTTATATATGTACCCTAATGGTCCTTCTTAAAATATTTTACCGTATGAAAAGTTAATATAGACTTACAGATACTTAGAGTGACTATTAGTACTGACATTTCCTACATAGATATATTTAGTCATAACTAAAATATATTCACATAAGGTAAAGCATAAATGACCGTAAACAGAAACAAATGAACATATATCAAATAGCAAGATTTACCGTTACTTGACTAACATTCTATTGCGAGAATAGATTAGGGTATAGAGACCGAATTGATTCTTCAGATTCCCATGTTGCTTCGTGTTCAGAGTGATTTTTCCAAAGGACTTTAACAAACGGAATTACTTTCCTACGCAAAACTCTTTCTTGTTGATCTAAGATGGCTTCTGGTTCTTCTTCGTAGGACAAATCTTCGTGAATTGTAAGTAACGGATAACTAATGACGTGGAGTGGATGATAATTATATCCTCTTATAGAGGATATATGAAAAACGTTATGAACGTGAGAGAGTTGAGGCGGTAAAGCCAGTCGATATGACACTTCTCCAATTCTTTCAAGGATTTCAAACGGACCGATGAAACGGGGACTAAGCTTCCCTTTAATTCCAAATCTACGAACGCCACGCCAAGGTGATACTTTTAAGAATACGTGGTCACCAATTTTAAATTCGAGGGGTCGTCTATCTTGATCTGCATAGCTCTTTTGTCTACTCTGAGCTTCTTTCAGTTTTTCTCGGGCTATAGTGACTTTTTCATTTGTAATCTGAACTAATTCTGGCCCTTCAATAATCTTTTCTCCGACTTCATCCCAGCATAATGGTGCGCGACATTTCCGACCGTACAAAAGCTCAAAAGGTGCCATGCCAATACTTGCTTGCCAACTATTGTTGTAAGCGAACTCAACAAGGCATAAATATTCATCCCAGTTTCCAGACCATTCAAGTGCGCATGCTCGGAGCATGTCTTCCAAGGTCTGAATCGTACGTTCTGACTGCCCATCTGTTTGTGGATGGAAAGCCGTACTAAACTTTAGTCGTGTCCCCCAAGCTGCCTGAAAACCTTTCCAAAATCGTGAGGTGAAACGTGTGTCTCTATCGGAAACAATGGAAGATGGTGTGCCATGGAGTCGAATAATTTCTTGAAGAAATATTTCGGATAACTTATTAACCGAAAATCCTTGCTGAATTGGTAGAAAATGTGCTGACTTTGATAATCTATCGACAACAACCCATACAACATCATTCTTTTTGAATGTTTTAGGTAAGCCAGTAACAAAATCCATTGTGATCTCATCCCACTTCCATATGGGAATATCCAATGGCTGCAACAGACCGCTTGCTCGTTTGTGTTCAATTTTCACTTGTTGGCAAGTGAGACATTTACTTACGTATCGAGCAACGTTTTCCTTCATGCCATTCCACCAGAAGTTCTGTCTTAAATCTCTATACATCTTGGTAGATCCTGGGTGAATCGAAAATGGTGAGCTGTGAGCTTCGGCTAACAACGACTCACGAAGGGTGGAGTCATTGGGTACACAAAGTCTTTTGCCGCACCAAATCACCCCCTGATGGTCTATACTAAATTCAGATTGCTTACCCACCTCGAGATTTTGCACAATTGCCCAAAGTTCTCCATCTTGCTTTTGTGCTTCTTTGATCCGGGATATGAGGTTGGGTTCAATTTGCATTCTAGCTAGATATCCATCAGAGTTACTAACCTGAAGCCAAATGTCCATCCTTTCGAGATCCCTCCTAACATGAGGTTGAATTTGTAGGCAAGATATAGTCCCGGAATTCTTTCGGCTTAATGCGTCAGCTACAACATTGGCTTTGCCTGGATGGTATTGAATATTTGCGTCATAATCTTTTAAAAGTTCTAACCACCTTCTTTGCCTCATATTTAGCTCCTTCTGCGTAAATATATACTTGAGGCTCTTGTGGTCGGTAAAGATGTCACAACTTTCACCATACAGATAATGTCGCCAAATCTTAAGTGCAAAGACGACTGCTGCTAGTTCTAAATCATGTGTAGGATAGTTAACTTCATAAGGCTTCAACTGACGGGAGGCATAAGCGATAACCTTCCCATGTTGCATTAGCACACAACCTAATCCTTTCTTTGAGGCATCACTGTAGACTTGATAACCTCCTGGTCCAGAAGGGAGAGCGAGTATCGGAGAGGATACGAGTCGTTTTCTTTAATTCTTCAAAGCTTTTCTCTTGTTCTTCATTCCATGAGTACTTCACCCCTTTCCTTAGGAGTTTTGTGAGTGGTAAAACAATTACCGAGAATCTTTCAACAAATCTTCGGTAATAGCCAGCAAGACCCAAGAAACTTCGTATTTCAGTAACAGAAGTGGGTCTTGGCCATTTTGTAATAGCTTCAACCTTTGTTGGGTCTACCATAATTCCCTCTGCTGATATGACATGACCTAGAAATGACACTTGGCTAAGCCAAAAGTCACATTTGGAAAACTTCGCGTACAACTTATCATGCCGCAAGGTTCCAAGTACTACATGTAGATGTGCTTCATGCTCTTCGCGAGTCTTAGAATACACCAGAATGTCATCGATAAAGACAATAACGAATTTGTCTAGGAATTTGTGAAATACACGATTCATCAAATCCATAAAGACTGCGGGTGCATTAGTTAGCCCAAAGGGCATAACCAAAAATTCGTAATGACCATATCGAGTACGAAAAGCGGTCTTGGGAACATCCTCATTCTTGACCTTTAACTGATGGTACCCAGACCTTAGGTCGATTTTTGAGAAGAACTGAGCCCCTTGAAGTTGATCAAAGAGATCATCAATGCGAGGCAGAGGATACTGATTACGAATAGTAATCTTGTTCAGCTCTCGGTAGTCAATACATAAACGCATACTACCGTCTTTCTTCTTCACAAATAAGACCGGAGCACCCCAAGGTGAAACACTGGGTCTTATGAATCCTAGATCTAACAATTCTTGCAATTGTTCCTTCAACTCCTTCAGTTCCATCGGGGCCATACGGTATGGAGCTTTAGAAATAGGCTCGGCACCAGGGATCAAGTCGATGGTGAATTCTAACTGACGGTCGGGTGGTAATCCCGGGAGTTCATCCGGAAATACATCAGGATATTCACAAACAACGGAGTGGCTATCGATACTCTTAATACTAGCAGAAGTATCCTTAATCGATGCTAGGAATCCAGCACAGTCGTTTGATATGGATTTTCGAGCCTTAAGCGCAGAGATAATTTTAAGAGTTTTATGAGCTTGAGTTCCCTGATATATAATATCAGGATGATGAAGATCACCGAAAATAACTCGGCGAGAATGACAATCTATAGTTACACGATGTCTAGACAACCAATCTATTCCTAGAATAACATCAAAGTCACACATATGTATTGGAAATAGGTCTGCCTTACACACAATAGATTCAATACGGATTGGACAATCTTTATATACGTAAGTGATTACGGATGAAGTTCCTATGGGAGTGGAAATGGTGAAAGTGTGATCTAAGAGAGTTGGTCTTATCGGAAGATACTTAGTAAACGAGTGGGATACTAAAGAATGGGTCGCTCCTGTATCGAATAACACATAGATACTACGTTCACCAATCTGAAGGGTTCCAGATACAGTACCTGGAATATTAGCAGCGTCAGTAGCAGAAAGTGCGAAAATTCTTCCTCCAACATTGGGTTGATTATTCTTCTTGGTATCTTTCTTAGGACATTCCTTGATCATGTGTCCAGTTTGGCCACATCTAAAACATGCTCCTGTACTTCGGTGAGATACGCCCTGATGTCTCTTACCACAAGTATTACATAGAGGATATGTAATCTGATTCGGGTTTACTTGTTGATTCAGTGGTTGAGCTCTAATAGGTTCTGCATACAACTGAATCTGGTTTTGAGCAGGCCTTGGGTTTTGAAGTCTAGGTGGCCATGGACGTGCTTGATTTCCAGAGTTTTGATTTCCTTGCACTTTACGATCTTGATGCTGTGGCGTAGTGGATGATTGGCCGTTTTCTTGCTTAAATTGGCCTTCCCTATTTCTCTTCTTATTATCCCCTGTTCGAGATAGGAATTCTTTCCTTTCGAATTCAAAAGTTTTGATTGCATCAGCAACTTCGGTGATATCCTTAAATTTCATGTACATGATCGATTTCCGAATTCAATCATTAACTGCCCACTTGCATTTTTCTGCCTGGACTTCTGCTGATCCTGCAACATCTCCTACAATACTAGCCATCCTTGAAAATCGAGTAATGAACTCAGAGGCTGGTTCATCACTCCCCTGTCGAATTATTGCATACTCCCTGATATAAGCTTCTTTATCAGCGGTCGAAAAATACTTATCGTAAAAGATATTACGAAAGTCGACCCATGAAAGATTAGCGTCAAAATCATCCCCTCCTTTGACTTGCTTATATCCTTCCCACCAAGTTTGTGCGTCATCTTCCAATTTGTAGGTAGCTAGTCTAACTTTGTATTGCTCCGGAACTCCAAGAACTCCTAAGATCTTTTCAACATGAGCTATCCAGTTTGTTGCTTCGACTGGATTAGTAGCGTGACTGAAGGATTTCGGCTTTTGTTTTTGGAATTTACTAATCCATATGTCTATACTATAAGTAATATTGTTAGTGGTATTCTCACGAGTTTCAACACCAGAGATTGGATTAGTGTTAGTGCGTTCTGGATGAAGAGTTTGTTGAATAACGGCCTCAGCTGTTTGAGCAACCAGGTTTGGAAGCAACCCAGCAATAACCTGGTTAATAGCATTAATTATGTTTGGATCAACTGGAGTCTCGTTCGAAGAAGTGTTGTTACGTTCATGGTTAGTACGAGTATTCCTACGTGGCGGACGACGAGGAGGCATCTATAAGAATAGACATAGGAGTTAAACCAAATAAGAGATCAAGTTGAATCCTATCATAGATATCTACCCATTCCTCACAGGTCTTAATTACTATCTTCAAGTTTTCTAAAGGAAAGAGCCTTTGCTCTGATACCATAGCTGTAACACCCCAACCCGGAAGGGCTGACGTGTCACAATAACGGTAACATAAACAAAAGTCATAATTCCATTTATTTAATTGATAAGGACACAACCATATGATCATTAAAGTTAAGATTAATATACAAGCGGAGACATTCATCTTAATTAACTAATATCTTCAGATTTATTCCTAGGCTTTATTCTTCTCTCTTTTCCCCTCCCAAAGTAACCTGTGGACCTGTATAAACAAAAAGTTTACGGAATGAGCCGAATGCTCAGTACGGAATTTTAGGCTCAAATAACAAATAAATGCTTCATATGAAATCTTATCCGGATGGAACTTTAGGCGAAAATTATACGATGCAATAACAAAATTTCATAATCATATCTTACGGATGTACCCATGAGCAAACTTAAAACGTGACAATACACAGGTAGCTACTCCGGCATAATTATCACATGAGATGGCGAATTGGCATACCCGTTATCCACCTCCTTATACTTAAATCCTAGGATCGATCCATACGCCTCCTAATAGCCTTATGTACCACACTTGTACTTAAGAGACGCCGTGAACTGATCTCTCCGTCACGGATGGAGCACATGATGTTGATGCCACAACAACATGCTCGTGGGACACTCCACGAGAAGCGATACTCAGGGTATCAGAGTACAAATGGTCTTATTCACATAACTTATAAAACTTATTTTCATAACAAAACGGAACATATATTGGAACATGCGATAATGAGTGTAACAACATAATACTATCGCATGACATGAAAGTTAAATCAAATGATTAGGATAGGAATCGAACGGACTGTCAAATGAATCGATAATCAAAGACGTGAGGAGTTTTTAACAGATATAGTAATTTAGTGGTTTTATAATAATTTGAATATGAAGCAATAAAGAGTGGGGTAAGGATCCGTACCTTAATAACTCCAAAGTGAAGCTACCTTGTGCTAATATTTTAGATTTATATGGGCAGAGTTTAGACTACTGATTAATCTTTTAACCTAATTTCACAATAATGTACACAAAACAGGGTTAGTGATCAATACAGCAGTTACGATAATTTACGAGATCAAATTCTCCCAATGAATGACCAAGTGCAATACTTCAACTCATTTATCGTATTAACGACAAACGACAAAGCATAACCCAATGTGGGCGGCACTTAGACATTCTTTGGACATATTGATCCCGGAAATGAATCGTAATAGCGATCGAGTAATTACCCTGATTGCGGCAGCACTTCGTGATTCGTGTGTGTTTGTGTAGTATTTTGGCTATAACTCAGCGTGTATAACGAATTTCTTCGTCGTTTTTGTGCCAGAAATCAAGTCCCAGACTCCTCTATTTATACACGAAATTTGACCCTGTCGCGTAGCGCAAGGGGTACCCCCCCATGGCGTCGCGCTACGCGAGGGGTCACCCTATTTCATAGGGTAGCCCTTCGTGTATGTAGGCTGGATGAGTCGACGGTTTCATCAAATTCGATTTTGACAGATAGTTATAAAGATAATCGTCAACTAGGTTTTACCCCCCCTGAGTTTTAGGGGCCCTGATCCTGATTTCGATTGTTTCGAAAATTTTAGGGTTAGTGCAGAATTACTTGGGTGTCTTAATTAGGGTTTTCTAGTGGTTAATTGATAAATTACTATTATTCTTTTTTTATTTCTAAAATAATGATTTTAAATTTTTGGGCATTACACAAAAACTCTCTCCTTGCCCTCTCCCCATTCTCGGCCGAAACCCCCTAGGGTCACCACCACTACTTTTGATTCTTGTTCATCCATTCCAAGTATCTACCAGGCTTACGGGTCACGTATTAGGAAGCTTGAAGCAAGCGGAAGTGGAAGGACCTCGTTTCTTTGCTTTTATCCACCACATTTTCGACTAGATTCTTCCCTAGCCCCGAGCTAGAGGTATAATGTTTAAAACTCACTCTCAAACGTATTTAAAGTGGTTAATATGATTTTTAACGGTTAAAAGTCGGAATCATGCGTTTTGAATCTTTAAAGTCTACTAAAACTTGATTTTTGTTGGTTAAAAGCTCATAACATGTGTAAAAGATGTAGTATTTGAATATGTTGATTATTGAGGCCCGATCTACGTTGTGGTGGCTCTTATCATCGTTTAACCCGACTTTGTTAAGATCATGGATCTTGACATAAGCTTGTTTCTGTCGGTACGAGGGTTAAAAGGTGAAACTCCACCACACGAGAAACATGAACTTGTGTAAAAGTATTATTACTAGTAAAATGGTGTTTAAAGCTAGCGGATCTACGTATGTACAAGTGGTATATTCGTAGAACCAAGTGTCGAGAAAATCATGTTTTATATAAGTTGGATGACAAACTAACAAAGGTGATTTTACAAACCACAAGTGTATAAACACTTGTGAAATAAGAAGTATTCGACAAAATATTAATCTTTGAGAAAGATGACGGGAAGTTGTAAAGGATGATTTGTTCTAAAAACAGGGTTTTTACAAGACTAAACTATTTTATACATAGATCCACCAAATATAACGAGATCTACACAATAGTTTTCAGAAAAACTACAAGTTCATGTAATAATGCGATTTTACATACTAGTCAACTAGTTTGATGTGTTGAAAACTAGTTGATGTGTTGGAAATTGATTGGATGATTTAAAGAAGTGTTGAAGTGATTTTGTAAAAGAAAATGATACGCTTGAAAGCGTGGCCACCTCCAGTTACAAGGGAAACTCTGGCGAAATTTTTCTAAAATCTAACACTTAGAATTATTTACAAGTGTGAGACTACTTTTGACATATTTTCAAAAATAATTCGCCATGACTTTATTTACAAATATTCGGAGGTGGGATTTTCACAAAACTAAACGTGATAAATATATATATTCGGTAAATATATTTTTCACCACACTGTTTATGATTATTTTGTGAAAATATATAAATATTATTTTTAGAGTAAAAATAATATTTACAAACGTTGACGAACCCAAAATAATACAAACACTTATACGACAAACATATAAGTTACAACGGTAATTACTATTACCACATAATCGTTAAAGCATAACTTACGCTTTATGCGGAAATATTCATAAACGCGTATTTTGTCAACGTATTATTTTGGAAAATATTATGTGAAGAGAAAATATAATATTTTTGAGAAAAATATTTATATTTTGGAATGAGAAGTAAAAATATATTAAGTGGGACTTAATGAGATGATACAAATACACATGTATTAAATCCCCCACCCTTGGGAAGGAAATTAATTACCAAGTATATACAAGGAACGGTTGTCTAACTGTTTCCCAAAATGTAAACTATAAAGCTAAGGCACGACCATCCGTCTAATAGAATTAGCACATGTAGGCCGTTGCACAGCTATCGGATATTTGGAGTACTTGGTATAGCGACGCACTGACTGTGAGTTCATGTCCCCCTTTTCTCTTAACTCTTTTCAGTTTTATAAACTGCGGGGGTGAAATACATGTTACTATGATTATGAAATACTTGATACATGGTATGGTTAGCGTAAGGAGGGTTATTACTTAGATCATGTGAGTGGGTAGGCGGGAACTGGAGGCCATTAATCCTCATGGTAGGACCGAGGGACGTAAGCGGTAGATCTATCTGGGTGTAGCGAGCCCAACTCCAGGTCCAGCATAACGGGCCTCGGGGTGACTTTGTGCCCGACGCAAAATCCGCTAGGTTTGAGTCTTCCTACTTGCACTTCACACATATCAATGGACTTGCAACCCATTGGTGATCTCTTTTTCCTTATTTGCTACATACCAGGGTTTTGATAAATACAAAGGTTTATTTACTCACTTTCGCATGAACTCGCTCAACATTATTGTTGATTTTTCAACTTACATGTATTTCAGGGAATTAAAGATCTGGCACGGTATGGCATGTTTTCCGCTGCATAAGTCACCAGGGTCATCCAGGGTTCAGGGAATGTGACTCTTTCCTGGACAAGTCACAGTCCTTGAATCATGTTTATGTTATGTTTGGGTTTGTAATGTTTAGACAAGTTTATGGTTGTTGGGTGTTAACCCGTTAAGACAATGTTTTGATTTTTATTTTAATGGATGATCTTGCATATTTTTAATTCATATAGCTTGTTATGATTAAGCTATGGTATTAAGAAGTCACACCAAATTAACCACGCTTCCGCAAAGCCAGGGTGTGAAAGCTTGGTATCAGAGCTCTGATCATAGCGAACTAGGATTCCTGCTTGAGTCTAGACTATGATCACTAGGGCTCTCACGAAAACATTTTTACTGCATACCACTTAAGTCCAGATCCAAAACGTTTTTAAAAACAAATGTTGAGCATATTTTATTTATTATTTTTAGGCTCAGTCTGGGAGGCTGAGGCTCGGTCTGGGAGACTGAGGCTCGGTCTGGGAGGCCGAGGCTCGATCTAATGGATCGAGGTAGTTGTCTAGTGGGACTAGGGAGTCAGTCTGGGAGGCTGGGAAAAGTTTGCTAGTGGGACTAGGGAGTCAGTCTGGGAGGCTGGGAAAGTTGGCTAGTGGGACTAGGAAGGACAGTCTGGGAGGCTGGGAGGCTAGTGGGACTAGGAGGATTATGTGATTATTACTTGGTAACTTATGTGATTACCTGATTTACTGATTATTTGTGCATATTTTGTGTTTGTTACAGACACATGGATTCACCAGGCACGGGTGATTCGGATACCACCGGACCTTTACCCATAGTATCTGACGACAATATATCCTCAGAGCACGAGGTGCATCCCTCCGATTTCACGAGCACTGATGACGATGACTTCCAGCCCTTCGCTCTGCCCGACGGCGCTGATGAGCCTATTGATGACCCTCCTGCTGAGTACTTACCCTTAGTTGTGATACCAGCTCCTATTCCTTTAGCTGTCTATCCCGCATATGACTTGCTACTCGACGCCGAGGCTGACGGCGATATCGATTTGCTTGAGGACGAGCCTTTTGAGGATGAGATTCCGGATGCAGCTCTTCTTCCCGCTGGCGATCTTCTGATGATCGCTGACGCCCCTGCTGAGGACTCGCCCACACATTCACCGGTCCCAGACTCCTTTGAGTCTGTGGCATCCGCACCTTCTCACGAGGTGGGCGCACAGCATTTCGCACACGACTCGGATCCTGACCAGGCATCCTCAGCAGCACCTATTCCGAGCTTCGCTTTTGAGCATGACGACATAGAGGATTCGGATCCCATTTTCCCTCCGGGATTCGACCCGGATCACGACATTGAGTTTATCCCGATGGACCAGCTCGTGGAGGACCCCGCTGATCCCGTTGACCCTATTGATCCTGTGTTCGACTTCGATATGGCTTTTGATGACCCAGAGCCTGCCTTGGCCCCTGAGCAGGCAGCTGCTCTAGATCCTATGCATGAGCATGACCTGGTACATGCTGGCGTTCCTGTTGAGCCCATTATAGCTGACCCGCCTGTTGGCGATCTTCCTGTTGATGATGTTCCTTTGTTAGTTGGTGATCATGTTGTTGCTATCGATCCTGTTGTTGATCCACCTTTTATTGCTGATATACCGGTCGACCATCCTGTTGCACCAGTTGATCCTGTCGTTGCTCCTCCATTTGATCCCATTCCACTCGAGCCAGAGCACGCACTATTTGCAGAGCATATGGATCCACCCGATGAGGACGCTCAGTACGGTTGGATACCTGCTGACGAGGACGTCCCACCTTTGCCCCCTCAGATCCCTGTTACACGATCTGTTGATTTCACTTTTCAGGTTCCACAGTTTATACCTCCAGCGAGGCCTGGAGAGGGTTCTTCAGCCCATCCTTTTGGGCACGTACCGATGTCTATTCCCTTCATGCCTCAGATGTCATCTGTTCCACCCTCTACTTCACCATTTCATGTGGCACCATTTGACCCCACCAGTGAGCCTCTGCTTTGGCCGACGCCATCAGCCATGCCACCTACTGATCCGTATCATTCGTTTCACGTTGGACCCACTATAGAGGACGTTTTGATGTCCTTCGTTCATCAGCATGAGTCGCACACGCAGCGTCTCCAGGAGCTCGAGAGAGCTCAGATGCCACCATGTTCATGCCATGGTCAGATACACTCCCCTCTTCAGCCAGGTCGATCTTTACCCCCAGATTTTGCTGCTCGTCTCTTTACACTGGAGCAGCAGGTTGCTTCCGTTATTCGCACTCAGCAGGCTATGGAGGAGGATTGGCTTCACCTACGCCACTTGCTTTACCCTCACTTTCCCCCTCCTCCCCCGCCATCCGCTTAGAGCTCATCAGTGCTATATAGGTAGACGTTGGTGAGACGACCGCGATTGTGACTGCACAGCATTTTGGAGACCAGCTGATGATACTGACTTTTGTTGATACTTGTTTGATGTACTTGATGTATTTGACACTGACATGATATAGTTTTTGGACAGGGGTGATGTAGCCCCTGATTGATTGATGATTGTATGACACAGTGATGTACTGATACACTTACTACATTGTGGTCTCGATATATATGGCAATTGCAGTATTCTCACCATATCTGACTCACTTGATTGCTTATTTATATTTTTGTGACATGGGATGTTGGGACATGGGATGTTGTGTATATAATACTTGTGACATGGGATGTTGGGACATGGGATGTTGTGTATATAATACTTGTGACATGGGATGTTGGGACATGGGATGTTGTGTATATAATGATCGAAACATGGGATGTTGTGTGTGATATATTGATAACATGAGATGTTATGTGCTATTACTATTACTATATACGTATGCTTATTATGGCCTGACCGACGTATACATCTTTAGAAGATGCCGCCAAGACGTCAACCTCAGCCAATGCCTACGACCCAGGACGAACTACAGCAAGTCATTGCTGCTGCTATTGCTCAGTATGCTGCCTCTCAAGGAGGAATGTGTAACATTTGTGCTTGTAATCATTATGAACAGTTCAATTATCAATAAAAAATGTTATTTTATCCCAATGATTGTTTGATTGTGTTTTACATTTTTCATGTTTTGACTTTCGTTCAATTTCAAACTCTACATCGCTTTCTGGAGCATTATACGCAAACTGGTGCGTAAACGTACTCAGTTTAATGCGACAAATACTCTGGAACATCAACATATACTCAACATACCTTAAATAACCTTTACATAACTTAGAAATAAGTTTTAAAGGCTTTGGTATGGCAAAAACAAGATAATTCGCTTACAGGGACTAAACTTGACAAACTGTAAAAGTATGCCAATTTGAACTGTAACGAACATTCCGGAACATGTCCATAAGTTAAACATACCATAAATATCCTTTACATAGCTTAGAAATAGGCTTTGAGGGGTTTGGTATGCTAAAATAAACTTTTGGGTCATTCAGGGACTAAAAGTGTCAAAAAGTGCACAAGTTTGCACTTTTGCGCATAACTTACGTTCTGAATACAGGGTTTGGTATGCTAAAATAAACTTTTGGGTCATTCAGGGACTAAAAGTGTCAAAAAGTGCACAAGTTTGCACTTTTGCGCATAACTTACGTTCTGAATACATCCGGACATCCAAAAATTTATGTAAGCATCCTTATATTATGCCTTAGTGTTTGGCATGAGAAAAATCCATTCGTCGCGTCATTTGGATCGTCTTTCGCGCTTATGCACATTCCGTCGTAATTAAGCGAACATCGCGATCGTACGGCCAAACGAGCCAACATCCGGAACATTTTTGGGCATGTTTCATGTCCACAATGTTTAGGCATCATTTTAGGGCCTTAAAGATGGCTTTACAGGTCTTAAAAGGGCTGGAAATAGCTTAAAAACGCAACAGGGGCCAAATATGTAAATTCTGCAAGTGGTGCAGATCAGACGGGGCCAGGCGACCCGCGTAAGATCTGCACACACTTTCACGCGGCCGCGTGAGGATGTCTGACAGAAAGATTTTGCATTTAATGCAAAATCTGGCCTTTCGTTCGATCAAGGGGCGATGCCTTTTCACCCAATGAAGGGCCAAGAGCCAAGTTCAGTGAATTTAACCATTGGACACATGTACGCACGAGATCAAGGCACGATATTCGATAAAACGATCCTAACGGTTCCACTTTTCCTATAAATACCCCCCCCCCCTTTTGTGTAAAAATCACAACAATCTGATCTTGAAGCTCTAACTTGAAACCATTGTTTCATACCTGAGCTATTTGATCTAGATTAGCACTCGGGGACCCTCCGTAAGTCTTCTTTTGCTCTTTTATTCGCTTTTCGAGTCCGAAAGTCAACGTTTTGTTGACTTTCTGCATTGACCAGCTTATGGTCGATGCGAAGTTCATGGAACTTCATAACGTGAGCGTGATCACGATGGTTATAGTCCGTAGTGACTATACCTACTGATCACCACGTTATCTAGGCTCAGTGACGAGTCGTAGTTTCGGCCAAAATGTGCATTCTTGCATATTTTGTAACCAAACTACTCGTGAGCATCAAAGCCGTTTGTTTTGATGTCAAACCTGTTTTCAAACTTAGTTAAGCATGTTCTAACATGCTTAGCTCGTCACTTTTAGTTTAGTGCTTATATAGGGTCGTAAGGTAAGCGATCTAAACCATCGCTTATACTTTCGAACCCGACCCATTTGGTCGATCATTAGGATCCGACCAAACACCTTAGGTGACCATAGCTATAACCTTCCGAGGTTATACCTTATGGTCGCGGTGTTAGGCGTTCCGAACGCGTTCTACGCGAACGACGCGTTAGGGTAGCATAAGTTACCTAAACGGGTCGTGATGGGCCGTAAGCACTTAGGTTAAGTTTCATTTTAGTATGTAGGCTTTGTTAAACCATATTACACGAGTCTCCATACTCGTTTGGTTTACGAACCCGCGTACTATCCGATCCTTCCGATTTGGTCCGGTATATTAACATAGCTACCTATTAGGTGCCGTTTGATATCCCGTGATCTTTAGCATTATCTGGTTATTATACAAGAACTCCAAAGCAATCTCAGGTGAGTACATAGAACCCCTCTTTTACTGTTTTCCAAACTGTTTTGGGGCGAAACACATGTGCCTATCTGTTACTTTCATGCTTTCCATGTTTTCACATCGTATATCTGCTATGCTCATTAGTACATTATAGTACATGATTTCTTTACATTTTATGCTACGTATGCCCATTGTGTGCGTACTTAGTACATTTGATTTACATTACATTTCTGTTGCATATGTTTACTCAGCATATGGACACATTGATTTACATGAACATTTCTGCTGCATATGTTTACTCAGCATATGGGCACATTGATTTACATGAACATTTCTGTTGCATATGTTTACTCGGCATATGGACACATTGATTTACATAAACATTTCTGCTGCATATGTTTACTCAGCATATGGGCACATTGATTTACATAAACATTTCTGCTTCGTATGTTTACTTAGCATACTTAGTACAATTGTTTACATCACATGCCTTCATTTTGTTATGACATTTGGTTTGTTTAACAAGGGACAATACATTCATTAACAATAGCTACGCCGTTCGTTAGTAGGTAGTGGTACCATAGGAATTGACAACTCCCATTCCTGAAGTCCTGGGTTTGATAGGACTGGAAGGAATGACCGAATTCGATATACATAACTTAGATAAACCTTTAATTTGTTTAAGGGTTTATCGCCGCAGTCTCAAGGCTTGGATGTATGCATAGTTTACAATACCACATAAATGTTAATATCAATAGAGCATGCATTTTTCCACAGAACATAACGTTGATTTAAACCACGTGTTACTTCAACGACTTGTTTCGTGCAGTTTACATATGGTTTAAGTTGATACATTTCGCTTACCATACATGATTCATTTTGGGATACACATTACATGATTTACATTGAACATAAACACGTTGACATTGACATACACATTGGTGGTTTACATTTGAACATAAATATTTGACATGGTTTACACAATAACACTTGACATTTGGTTTACACATGAACAATTTACATGGTGGATTGGTTTGGGTAAATGATTTAAGTAACGTGGCGTATGTAATATGATACAAACATGGTGGATACGCCGCTGGTACTTCCTATATATAAATGTTTGTATAATGTTACATATCGTGGCGTTATCTAAGTCATTTCAGTTTAGACACATTACATTTTACATAAATAACATATTCTTCACAAGACATTATTTTCACAAACAACTTATCTTATTCAACTCATTTTACTTGGTTATTCGTTTAACCTTGCACTTATCTATACATATCGTTTGATGTTATCGTTTTTCAAATGGTTTACAAAGCAAAACAAATTACAAGGTTCATGACTGACTGTTATTAAACATTTCTTTAAGCTCAAGTCATGAATCCCATTTTCACAAAAACTATGTATCACACAGGCATTTTTATGCTGACGTACCTACTTTCACATGTGTTTTCAGGAGCTATTCCATAGGATGATGATCATGACACTAGGGCGGACCTGTGCCTTAGAGACTAAAAACGAAGCTAGACTAGTTTAATCATGCTATAAACTTTGTATTTTCCTGTTTTGAAACAATGGAACACTCTTGTCAATAAATAAAATGTAACTTTAATTTCCATGGTTGTATAACAATTAATTCTGTCCACAACACTCCCCGGCGTTTCCGCCGCGGTTGCATGTTATACGCGGCCGGGGTGTGACAGAAGAGTTGGTATCAGAGCCAATGGTTATAGGGAATTAGGTTATTAGTAATGCTTTGACCTAGACTATAACTTTCTAGGACCCTAACACAAGTTATCTTGTGTTTAGAGTTTAAAACATGCACATCACCTATCCTTAGGTGATAACCACAACGGGAACTTCGGTTCCGAATCCGCTTTGAAAGTTAATCATCTGTTCTAGGATGATTGATTACTAGGTTTTGAACCCTCTGTTATAAGGTTTTGAACCCTCTGTTATATGGTTTTGAACCTCTTTGGATTTCAAAAATCCCGTCAAAGTTTTGGGTTAATAGTGTGAACACGTGCGAACTGGAAGAGTGAATGCCTGTACCCTGGGTTTTCTGTCTAAGGCTAGAGTGTTCGTACAAATCCACATAATCGGACCAGTCACTCTTACCTGGGAACTCTTGGGGTGAGTGTTCACTTATAGGCGAGCATGTCTTCGCGATACACTAATCCTGACCCATTTACTTTGACTAGACATTTCATGTCGCTTATTTGCTTTGCGATGCATAACCGCCATCTTTGCTTTTGTTGATTTTGCTTCATCTCATTCTCTTCATCCAATCATCTCACTCGTTTCATTTCATGTTTTTCTCTTCTAGAATGCCTCCTCGACGTGAACACCAAATAGCGACTGCTGAACTGGCAGAGATTATTGCGCAGCAGATGGCTGCTCAATTTCCGAATCTCTTTGCTCAATGGAACCAGGCCAACAACAACAACAATGGTACATGCAAATACAAGGATTTTAGCTCGGCTAAGCCACTCAAGTTTAGTGGTTCTGAGGGAGCAACTGGGCTTCTTCAGTGGTTCGAGAGCACCGAGAACACTTTCCGACATGTGCAGTGTCCTGACAATCGCAAAGTCGAGTTTTCTTCAAGCGTGTTTCAGAAGAGGGCTCTTACGTGGTGGAATGGAGTTATGAGAGATCAAGGTGCAGAAGTTGCTCTAGCTCAGACATGGGCTGAACTGAGAGCTCTTATGATGAGGGAGTTTTGTCCCCGTCATGAGCAACGAGCGTTAGAGAAAGAGTTTGATGATTTGAAACAGGATAGTGGTGAGCACAGGGCTTATACTGACAGGTTTGAGGAGTTAAGTCTGCTTTGCCCGACTATGGTTGCCCCACTCGACAAGGCTATCGAAAGGTACATCGACGGCCTGCCTACCTCAGTACAAGACATCCTTACTGGTAGCAACCCTACCACACTCCGTCAGGCAATCGAGTTATCAGCGACGTTGACTGAGTCGCAGATCCGAAAGAATAAACTACACAGGAAGGGTGACAAGGGCAAGAAGCAGTCGGCTGACAAGGAGGATAGTAAGAAAGGTCAGAACAAGAAGGGAAAGGACTCTGGTTCCTCAAGGGGGTCAAGGAAGCGTAAGGCTTCCCAAAATTTTGTTGTGACTGCCCAAGCTAACCAGGCAGCTCCCAACCAGCCTCCAGCAAAGAAACCCTACTCAGGAAGTGCACCTTTGTGCAATCAATGCAACAGTCACCATCAGCCGCAATATCAGTGCCGTTTCTGTACTAACTGTGGGAAATCAGGTCATCTTGCCAATGTTTGTCGGTTTGCTCAGAACCGCGCAGTACAGAACCCTGCTCCACAAGTTGCTCAACAACAGGGTCAGGTTGCACGACCAAACTACCCACCAGGTGCTTGTTATAACTGTGGGGATCTGACCCACTACAGAAATCGGTGTCCAAGACTAGTCAACCAGAACCAGAATGCAAACCAGAATCCGGCACCGGCTCGAGGACGAGTCTTCAACATGAATGCACAAGAAGCACAAGCAGACAACGAGGTGGTGAACGGTACGTTTTTTATTAATAATCAGCCAGCATCTGTTCTTTTTGATTCGGGTGCCGACAAGAGCTTTGTGTCATTGTCTTTTGAGACAATGCTTCGCGTGTCTAGAACGAAACTAGGTAAACCTTTGACAGTAGAGGTTGCCAGTGGTGAACCCATTGTTCTTAATTCCGTTCTACGCAACTGCCAGTTAAACCTTAACGACCATATTTTTCCTATTGACCTCACGCCAATGCAACTTGGAAGCTTCGACGTTATAGTGGGAATGGATTGGTTATCCAAGCATCATGCAGAGATAATTTGTTCTGAGAAGATTATTCGTGTACCGCTGTCAACAGGCGAGATCCTACAGGTTCGTGGTGAGAAGCCTGCCGGTGGTCTCAAACTCATGTCCTGTTTTAAAGCACGGAAGTATCTGCGAAAGCACTATGTAGCCTTTTTAGCACATGTTACAGCAGATAAGGGCAAGGGTAAGTCTATTTCAGATATTCCTGTCGTTCGGGATTATTCCGAAGTATTCCCTGAAGACTTACCTGGTCTACCTCCAGCACGCCAAGTCGAGTTCCGTATTGATCTCGTACCTGGTGCAAATCCCATTGCCAGAGCTCCATACCGTCTTGCACCGTCAGAGATGCAAGAATTATCTAAACAGCTGCAGGAACTCTCCGACAAAGGTTTTATCCGTCCTAGCTTTTCACCCTGGGGTGCTCCTGTTCTTTTTGTAAAGAAGAAGGATGGATCTTTTAGGATGTGTATCGATTATCGTGAGCTTAACAAGCTTACCATCAAAAATCGATATCCCCTACCTCGCATTGATGATCTATTTGATCAATTACAAGGCGCATCTTATTTTTCAAAGATTGATCTACGATCTGGATGTCATCAGCTTCGTGTACATGAAGAAGACATTCCCAAGACAGCGTTCCGTACTCGTTATGGACATTACGAGTTCACAGTCATGCCATTCGGTTTGACTAACGCTCCTGCTGTTTTCATGGACTTAATGAATAGGGTCTGCAAGCCTTATTTAGATAAGTTCATCATCGTTTTCATTGACGACATTTTGATATATTCTAAGACGCGAGCTGATCATGAGCAACATCTTCGTCTTACATTGGAACTCCTAAAGAATGAACAACTTTTCGCCAAATTCTCCAAGTGTGAATTCTGGCTTAAAGAGGTTCAATTTTTAGGACATATTGTCAACGAACAAGGTATTCATGTAGATCCCTCCAAGATCAGCGCGATTAAGGATTGGGATACACCTACTACCCCTACTGAAGTTCATTCTTTTCTTGGTCTAGCGGGTTATTACCGCCGCTTCATTGAAAACTTCTCAAAGATTGCAGTTCCTCTAACTGCTCTAACTCAGAAGAACAAGCCATTTGATTGGGGAGTCAAACAAGAGGAAGCGTTTCAGACTTTGAAACAAAAGCTTTGCGACGCGCCTATCCTAACATTGCCTGAGGGCAACGATGATTTCGTCGTTTATTGCGACGCATCTAAATTAGGACTTGGCTGCGTCCTGATGCAAAGAAACAAAGTCATAGCATACGCATCAAGGCAGTTGAAGATACATGAGAAAAACTACACCACTCATGATCTTGAGTTAGGTGCAGTTGTCTTCGCTCTTAAGATTTGGAGACACTACTTGTACGGTACAAAATGTGTGGTTTTCACTGACCACAAGAGTCTTCAACACATCTTCAACCAGAAAGAACTCAACATGAGGCAAAGACGTTGGGTTGAACTTCTAAATGACTACGACTGCGAGATCCGCTACCATCCTGGTAAGGCGAATGTCGTAGCCGATGCATTGAGTCGCAAGGAACGTACTAAGCTTCATTGTGTACGTGTCCAATCTGTTATTCAAACTGATATCCAAGCCCGTATTTCTCAGGCTCAACAAGCTTGTGTTTCACAAGGTTTGATGGATAAGGAATTTCCTTATCACATAACTCCTGCCCTAGAACTGAAGGACAATGGATCATATTACTTCATGGACCGTTTGTGGGTCCCAAGCCAAGATAATCTTCGTACCTTGCTTATGGATGAAGCCCATAAGTCTCGTTATTCTATTCATCCTGGCTCAGATAAGATGTATAAGGATCTTCGTATTCAGTATTGGTGGCCTGGTATGAAGAAAGACATTGCCTTATATGTATCAAAATGCCTTACTTGTCTTAAAGTTAAGGCTGAGCACCAGCGTCCTTCTGGTTTATTGGAACAACCAGAGATCCCAGTTTGGAAATGGGAAAACAGTACTATGGATCTCATTACCAAACTCCCGCGCACAAAGAAAGGTCACGATGCCATCTGGGTAATCGTTGATCGTCTTACCAAGTCAGCGCATTTCTTACCAATCCGTGAGGATTTTTCGGCTGACAAACTTGCTCAAATCTACGTAGATGAAATTGTAGCTCGACATGGTGTTCCTTTGAGCATCATTTCTGACAGAGATGCTCATTTCACTTCTCACTTTTGGAGAACCATGCAATCTGCTATGGGGTCCCAACTTAATCTGAGCACAGCTTATCATCCGTAAACGGATGGTCAATCTGAAAGAACAATCTAGACACTGGAGGATATGCTTAGAGCTTGTGTGATCGACTTTGGTGGTAGTTGGGATTCACATCTTTCGTTGATTGAATTCTCCTACAACAACAGTTATCACTCCAGCATCAACATGGCTCCTTTCGAGGCTCTCTATGGTCGAAAATGTCGTTCACCAGTCTGCTGGAATGAGATCGGTGAGGCTCAGCTTACTGGACCTGCCATCATTCTAGAGACAACAGAAAAGGTAAAGAAAGTACGTGATAACCTTCAGACAGCTAGAAGCCGTCAGAAGAATTACGCGGACCTAAAACGCAAACCCTTGGATTTTCAAGTCGGTTCGAAAGCATCGAAGCGCTAGCAGACCCAAAAGCTAGCACGGGGTGCCCCTCAGAGCCACTTCGTGTATTACTTAAGGTCTCACCTTGGAAAGGTGTGATCAGATTTGGAAAGAAAGGAAAACTTGCACCTAGATATGTTGGACCATTCAAGATCGTCGAAAGAATCGGTAAGGTAGCCTACAGGCTTGAGTTACCTCCTGAACTTGGAAATGTTCATCCAACCTTTCACGTGTCCAATCTCAAGAGGTGTTTAGCTGATGAAAACCTCCACATACCGCTTGACGAAATTCGTGTTGATAAAACACTGAAGTTTGTTGAGAAACTGGTAGAAATCATGGAACGTGAAGTCAAGTGGCTTAAACGCAAGCGCATTCCTTTGGTCAAGGTTCGTTGGGAATCTAAGCGTGGACCCGAGTTTACTTGGGAACGTGAAGATCAAATGAAGGCAAAATATCCGCATCTTTTTCAATCAGTTTCCTCTAAATAAATTTCGGGACGAAATTTCCACAAGTAGGGGAGACTGTAACATTTGTGCTTGTAATCATTATGAACAGTTCAATTATCAATAAAACAATGTTATTTTATCCCAATGATTGTTTGATTGTGTTTTACATTTTTCATGTTTTGACTTTCGTTCAATTTCAAACTCTACATCGCTTTCTGGAGCATGCCAATTTGAACTGTAACGAACATACTCCGGAACATCAACATATACTCAACATACCTTAAATAACCTTTACATAACTTAGAAATAAGTTTTAAAGGCTTTGGTATGGCAAAAACAAGATAATTCGCTTACAGGGACTAAACTTGACAAACTGTAAAAGTATGCCAATTTGAACTGTAACGAACATTCCGGAACATGTCCATAAGTTAAACATACCATAAATATCCTTTACATAGCTTAGAAATAGGCTTTGAGGGGTTTGGTATGCTAAAATAAACTTTTGGGTCATTCAGGGACTAAAAGTGTCAAAAAGTGCACAAGTTTGCACTTTTGCGCATAACTTACGTTCTGAATACATCCGGACATCCAAAAATTTATGTAAGCATCCTTATATTATGCCTTAGTGTTTGGCATGAGAAAAATCCATTCGTCGCGTCATTTGGATCGTCTTTCGCGCTTATGCACATTCCGTCGTAATTAAGCGAACATCGCGATCGTACGGCCAAACGAGCCAACATCCGGAACATTTTTGGGCATGTTTCATGTCCACAATGTTTAGGCATCATTTTAGGGCCTTAAAGATGGCTTTACAGGTCTTAAAAGGGCTGGAAATAGCTTAAAAACGCAACAGGGGCCAAATATGTAAATTCTGCAAGTGGTGCGGATCAGACGGGGCCAGGCGACCCGCGTAAGATCTGCACACACTTTCACGCGGGCCGTGTGAGGATGTCTGACAGAAAGATTTTGCATTTAATGCAAAATCTGGCCTTTCGTTCGATCAAGGGGCGATGCCTTTTCACCCAATGAAGGGCCAAGAGCCAAGTTCAGTGAATTTAACCATTGGACACATGTACGCACGAGATCAAGGCACGATATTCGATAAAACGATCCTAACGGTTCCACTTTTCCTATAAATACCCCCCCCCTTTTGTGTAAAAATCACAACAATCTGATCTTGAAGCTCTAAGTTGAAACCATTGTTTCATACCTGAGCTATTTGATCTAGATTAGCACTCGGGGACCCTCCGTAAGTCTTCTTTCGCTCTTTTATTCGCTTTTCGAGTCCGAAAGTCAACGTTTTGTTGACTTTCTGCATTGACCAGCTTATGGTCGATGCGAAGTTCATGGAACTTCATAACGTGAGCGTGATCACGATGGTTATAGTCCGTAGTGACTATACCTACTGATCACCACGTTATCTAGGCTCACTGACGAGTCGTAGTTTCGGCCAAAATGTGCATTCTTGCATATTTTGTAACCAAACTACTCGTGAGCATCAAAGCCGTTTGTTTTGATGTCAAACCTGTTTTCAAACTTAGTTAAGCATGTTCTAACATGCTTAGCTCGTCACTTTTAGTTTAGTGCTTATATAGGGTCGTAAGGTAAGCGATCTAAACCATCGCTTATACTTTCGAACCCGACCCATTTGGTCGATCATTAGGATCCGACCAAACACCTTAGGTGACCATAGCTATAACCTTCCGAGGTTATACCTTATGGTCGCGGTGTTAGGCGTTCCGAACGCGTTCTACGCGAACGACGCGTTAGGGTAGCATAAGTTACCTAAACGGGTCGT
This sequence comes from Helianthus annuus, assembly GCF_002127325.2. Lineage (NCBI taxonomy): Eukaryota > Viridiplantae > Streptophyta > Magnoliopsida > Asterales > Asteraceae > Helianthus > Helianthus annuus. The sequence continues at coordinate 101,164,829 of NC_035444.2, read as the reverse complement.
GATGGGCCGTAAGCACTTAGGTTAAGTTTCATTTTAGTATGTAGGCTTTGTTAAACCATATTACACGAGTCTCCATACTCGTTTGGTTTACGAACCCGCGTACTATCCGATCCTTCCGATTTGGTCCGGTATATTAACATAGCTACCTATTAGGTGCCGTTTGATATCCCGTGATCTTTAGCATTATCTGGTTATTATACAAGAACTCCAAAGCAATCTCAGGTGAGTACATAGAACCCCTCTTTTACTGTTTTCCAAACTGTTTTGGGGTGAAACACATGTGCCTATCTGTTACTTTCATGCTTTCCATGTTTTCACATCGTATATCTGCTATGCTCATTAGTACATTATAGTACATGATTTCTTTACATTTTATGCTACGTATGCCCATTGTGTGCGTACTTAGTACATTTGATTTACATTACATTTCTGTTGCATATGTTTACTCAGCATATGGACACATTGATTTACATGAACATTTCTGCTGCATATGTTTTCTCAGCATATGGGCACATTGATTTACATGAACATTTCTGTTGCATATGTTTACTCAGCATATGGACACATTGATTTACATAAACATTTCTGCTGCATATGTTTACTCAGCATATGGGCACATTGATTTACATAAACATTTCTGCTTCGTATGTTTACTTAGCATACTTAGTACAATTGTTTACATCACATGCCTTCATTTTGTTATGACATTTGGTTTGTTTAACATGGGACAATACATTCATTAACAATAGCTACGCCGTTCGTTAGTAGGTAGTGGTACCATAGGAATTGACAACTCCCATTCCTGAAGTCCTGGGTTTGATAGGACTGGAAGGAATGACCGAATTCGATATACATAACTTAGATAAACCTTTAATTTGTTTAAGGGTTTATCGCCGCAGTCTCAAGGCTTGGATGTATGCATAGTTTACAATACCACATAAATGTTAATATCAATAGAGCATGCATTTTTCCACAGAACATAACGTTGATTTAAACCACGTGTTACTTCAACGACTTGTTTCGTGCAGTTTACATATGGTTTAAGTTGATACATTTCGCTTACCATACATGATTCATTTTGGGATACACATTACATGATTTACATTGAACATAAACACGTTGACATTGACATACACATTGGTGGTTTACATTTGAACATAAATATTTGACATGGTTTACACAATAACACTTGACATTTGGTTTACACATGAACAATTTACATGGTGGATTGGTTTGGGTAAATGATTTAAGTAACGTGGCGTATGTAATATGATACAAACATGGTGGATACGCCGCTGGTACTTCCTATATATAAATGTTTGTATAATGTTACATATCGTGGCGTTATCTAAGTCATTTCAGTTTAGACACATTACATTTTACATAAATAACATATTCTTCACAAGACATTATTTTCACAAACAACTTATCTTATTCAACTCATTTTACTTGGTTATTCGTTTAACCTTGCACTTATCTATACATATCGTTTGATGTTATCGTTTTTCAAATGGTTTACAAAGCAAAACAAATTACAAGGTTCATGACTGACTGTTATTAAACATTTCTTTAAGCTCAAGTCATGAATCCCATTTTCACAAAAACTATGTATCTCACAGGCATTTTTATGCTGACGTACCTACTTTCACATGTGTTTTCAGGAGCTATTCCATAGGATGATGATCATGACACTAGGGCGGACCTGTGCCTTAGAGACTAAAAACGAAGCTAGACTAGTTTAATCATGCTATAAACTTTGTATTTTCCTGTTTTGAAACAATGGAACACTCTTGTCAATAAATAAAATGTAACTTTAATTTCCATGGTTGTATAACAATTAATTCTGTCCACAACACTCCCCGGCGTTTCCGCCGCGGTTGCATGTTATACGCGACCGGGGTGTGACAGAATGAGTGGAAACAACTCCGGCAACACGGGCAACAACAACAATCCACCGCATGGGTGCACCTACAAACAGTTCTTGGACTGCAAGCCCGTAAACTTCGATGGCACAGGTGGTGCTGTTGCTTTCGTCCGCTGGGCTGAGAAAACCGAGTCCGTACTTCGCATGAGCAAATGCGTGCTGGATCAACAAGTCACTTACATCTCAGGGCTATTTTTGGATGGAGCCCTATCATGGTGGAATCTACAGGTCCAGACCCTTGGCGAAGCTGCGGCTTGCGCACTGACCTGGACTGAGTTGAAAGAACTCATGCGCAAAAAGTACTGTTCTCGCGCTGAAATTCAGAGATTGGAGACCGAGTTTTGGCATCTAAAAATGGAAGGTTCTAAGATAGCTGAGTATGTTCAGAGGTTCCACGACTTGTCGCATGTGGTACCTTACATGGTTACACCTGAGTTCAAGAGGATTGAACGCTTCATTTGGGGATTGGCTCCTCAGATAATCAGCATGGTGACTTCCTCCAAACCTGCAACTATCACGAAAGCTATTGATTTGAGTGTGGCTCTCACCGAAGAGGCAATTCGGTTGAACAACTTTGATGAAACTGAGCCCAAGAAAAAGGAGACTCATGTGGAGTCATCTGGAGGAAACAAGAGGAAGTTTTCGAATTTCAGCAGGGCACCGGGATGGTCGTTAAGAAAGGGGAATCGAATGCGCCGGCTCAAGATTCAGCTGGTGGTAGGAAGAAAGGTAAAGGATATATGGGTGCTCATCCCAAGTGTAGTTCTTGCCAACGCCATCACTCTGGTCGATGCGGGCCAAAAGTTTGTGAATCATGTGGGAAGACTGGTCATTCAAAGGATTCTTGTTGGGCTAATGCTGGCCGGGGAGGCCAAGGAGGATATGGGAATAGGAACAACCGTGGTGGTGCTGGGAACCGCCCACAAGGAAACCAGGGAGGTGATGGGAACCGTGCCAATCATGCTAACCAAGCGGGCGCCATGAACCGTAATCAGGGAAACAATCAAGCTGGAAACAATGGTGGGAACGGGCAGAGGCCCGGATGTTTTAACTGCGGTGATGTTGGGCATTACAAGAGGAATTGCCCGGAATTAAACCAAGCACGCGGAAGGGTTTTCAACATAGAAGCGAGGGAAGAGCGCCAGGATCCCAATGTTGTCACCGGTACGTTCCCTGTAAACCAACGCTATGCATCCGTTTTGTTTGATACTGGTGCCGATTATAGCTTCGTATCGCTAGAATTTAAGAATATGCTTGGTTTAGCCGCTAGTAAGCTAGATATTCCGTACTCGATCGAATTAGCGAATGGGAAGTTAGTAGAAGCTAACGAGGTGATTCGAGGTTGCGTAATCGAGCTGGGAGAGCGTGAGTTTGCTCTCGATCTACTACCAGTCCAGTTGGGAAGCTTCGACGTGGTAGTAGGGATGGATTGGTTATCGAGTAACAAAGCAGAGATAGTTTGTCACGAGAAGATAATTCGTATTCCGACCAATGATGGTGAGACCATTGTTGTTCATGGGGAGAAGCGTGAGACGCCGTTGAGGATGATTAGCTGCCTGAAAGCAAGGAAGTGTTTGCAGAAAGGATGTGTTGCCTTTCTGGCACACATTGTGGATAAGCAGGCTGCTAAGCCGAAGATCGAAGACAACCCTGTCGTAAGGGAATATCCAGAAGTCTTCCTGAAGACTTGCCTGGATTGCCGCCCCAGAGGCAAGTGGAGTTTCGCATTGACTTAGTTCCAGGCGCCGCGCCTGTGGCTAAGGCACCCTATAGACTTGCTCCGTCTGAGATGCAAGAACTGTCGACACAACTTCAAGAGTTGTTAGACAAGGGATTTATTCGACCAAGCTTCTCGCCTTGGGGAGCTCCAGTTTTGTTTGTCAAGAAGAAGGACGGTAGTTTCCGTATGTGCGTTGACTACAGAGAGTTGAACAAGCTGACGATCAAGAATAGGTATCCTTTGCCAAGAATCGATGATCTATTCGACCAGCTTCAAGGTTCAAGCTTCTATTCAAAGATTGATCTTCGATCTGGGCACCATCAGTTACGGATACAGGAGGAAAGTATCCCGAAGACAGCCTTCAGAACTCGATATGGACACTACGAGTTTCTCGTTATGCCGTTTGGTCTGACAAACGCACCTGCAGTATTCATGGATCTGATGAATCGAGTTTGTAAGCCGTACTTGGATAAGTTCGTGATCGTATTCATCGATGATATTTTGATTTATTCAAAGACGAAGGCTGAGCACGAGCAGCATCTTAGAGCCATTCTGGAGCTGCTAAAGAAAGAGCAGTTGTACGCCAAATTCTCTAAGTGCGAGTTTTGGCTAAGGGAAGTGCAATTCCTTGGGCACGTGGTGAACGGAGATGGAATCCACGTGGATCCCACCAAGATCGAGGCGATCAAAGATTGGGAAACGCCAAAGACGCCAACCGAGATTCGGCAATTCTTGGGTTTGGCTGGCTATTATCGAAGGTTCATCGAGAACTTTTCAAAGATCGCTCAACCATTGACACTCCTCACGCAGAAGGATAAGAAGTTTGATTGGGGAATCAAACAGGATGAAGCATTTCAGATATTGAAGGATAAGCTTTGTAACGCGCCAATCTTAGCTCTGCCAGAAGGTACAGATGATTTCGTGGTATACTGCGACGCATCGCGTCAAGGATTGGGTTGTGTGTTGATGCAACGCCAAAAGGTTATTGCCTATGCGTCACGCCAACTGAAAGTGCACGAAAAGAACTATACCACACACGATTTGGAGCTTGGCGCAGTGGTTTTCGCTTTGAAGATCTGGAGACACTACCTTTATGGTACGAAGTGCACAATCTTCACAGATCACAAGAGCCTCCAGCATATATTCAACCAGAAGGAGTTGAACATGAGGCAAAGACGATGGGTCGAGCTATTGAATGATTACGACTGCGAGATTAAGTATCACCCAGGGAAGGCGAATGTGGTCGCCGATGCCCTAAGTCGTAAAGAGAGGATCAAGCCCATAAGGGTTAGAGCTTTGGAGATGATCATTCAGACCGATCTTTCCTCGCGCATTCGTGCAGTGCAACAAGAAGCTCTCAAGGAAAGAAACCTTGAAGAAGAGTATCTCCGTGGGATGGAGAAGTTATTGGTACCAAACAGGGAAGGAACGTTGTGTTTTGAGAAAAGGATTTGGGTTCCTTTGTTTGGTGGTTTAAGGAAGGTTATTTTCGATGAAGCTCACAAGTCACGGTACTCTATCCACCCTGGAGCGGATAAGATGTACCAGGATCTTAAAGATTATTATTGGTGGCCTAGGATGAAAGGCGATGTTGCAGTTTACGTGAGCAAATGTTTGACATGCACCAAGGTTAAGGCGGAATACCAGAAGCCTTCAGGACTTCTGCAACAACCAGAGATTCCCAAGTGGAAGTGGGAACAAATCTCTATGGATTTTGTTACGAAGTTGCCAAGAACGCCAAGAGGCCATGACACTATCTGGGTGATAGTGGATCGATTGACGAAGTCAGCACACTTCTTGCCTATCCGCGAGAAGGATCATACAAGCAAGTTGGCTGAAATTTACATGAGAGAGATTGTTACGCGCCATGGAGTACCTCTCTCGATTATCTCTGATAGAGACGGAAGGTTCGTGTCAAGGATATGGCAATCCTTCCAGGAAGCTTTTGGCTCCAAGTTGAATCTGAGCACAGCTTTTCACCCGCAGACCGACGGACAAAGCGAGCGGACGATTCAGACGTTAGAAGACATGCTGAGAGCATGTGTGATGGATTTGGGCGGTAGCTGGGATAAGCATTTACCCCTGGTTGAATTTTCATACAACAACAGCTACCACACCAGTATTGGTGCCGCGCCATTCGAGGCTTTATATGGGCGCAAGTGCAGATCGCCGCTTTGTTGGGCTTACGCAGGTGATAGGCAATTGGTTGGTCCTGAAATGGTACAGGAAACCACAGATAAGATCGCGCAAATCCGAGACCGTATCAGCGCGGCTCGTGACAGGCAGAAAGCCTACGCAGATCGAGGCAGGAAACCTCAAGAGTTTGAGGTTGGTGAGATGGTTTCTGTTGAAGGTATCACCCTGGAAAGGGGTGGCACGCTTTGGGAAGCGTGGGAAGTTGAATCCGCGCTACATTGGTCCTTTCAGGATTTTGGAAAGAATTGGGACCGTAGCATACAAGTTGGATCTACCTGCCGAATTGAATGGTGTTCATGATACATTTCATGTATCCAATCTGAAAAGAAGTCCAACTCAAGATAACATTGCCATTCCTACCGACGAAATTCATATTGATGACACGCTCCACTTCGTTGAAGAACCTGTTGAGGTCACGGATTGGAAAGTGAACAAGACCCGCCGGAGCAGTGTCAAGCTCGACAAAGTTCGTTGGAATGTTAGACATGGTCCTGAATTCACCTGGGAGCGTGAGGACCGAATGAAAGAGAAATACCCCCACTTATTTCCTAAGAACCCTGCTTCTACAAGCAGAGCTTAAAATTTCGGGACGAAATTTTTCTAACGGGGGGAGAATGTGACAACCCTCACTAAACCAGGTATCCGTACGACTTAATTAACTATTAATTGCTGCTTAATTACTGTGCTTGACTGAGATTCCTGATGAACTGCTACTTGACTGTTGATACTTGTACATATCTGCATCATACTTTAATTTCCGTCACTACATTATTTACTTACTGAACTCTAGTGACAACATGATGCATAAAAGCACAGTAGCATTTGAACGGATAACCTATTGAACATGCTGATATAGCCAGCATCAGGCAAACACTGCCTCTAAAGGCCTGTATGAGCCAGAAATATTTTACTACACCCATAGTGTGTGTAGGGATACAAGGGTTGTATAACTGCGTCTCTAGGAATAAGATGTAATGATTAGATGTGCCTAAAACGTACTCTAAGCACAAAACACAGCACTTTTATTAACTCACTAGCTTCTAGCTAACTAATAAAGTGCCAAAACATGAGGAAATATTCCTGACACTTTGCAGAATAAATTGTGTCGCTAAAAATATTATTTACGACGCTTAAAAGATTACTTAAGCACTTTAACGGATTACTATCCAACCGAACAACCGGACTATACCCGGAACATAAAAATATTGCCAGAAATATTATTAGTCTTTTTCTGAGCCAGTTAGGGTCCCTGACTACCCTAACACCCGTGATATAACGCAACACTTAACTAACGGAGTTAACCCCTAAAGTTAACTTATTAGATGTAACTGAACTCTAACTAATCAATTGAAAACGAACCGGATACCCCCCCTGTGACAACTCGAGTTTCTGACTTTCACTTTCGCATTAAATGCGCGTTGACTTTGACTGTTTAGTTGTTTGGATTGTGAACTTGTAATTGTACACGTTGTGTTTTAATGAAGCGTACTGTCATTTTGCGTATATGTGATTACTTGCTGAAATGGAAAATAATATTATAACTATTATGAAGAACACTTAGTCTAGATCACTCGAAAATGGCACACAGTTCGAAAGACTCGAAGGACCACGAAAGATGACTTTCAATCCGAAGGATCAACCTTCGAATTAAAGGTTCCCGAAACATATCATTCGGCCAAAGACTTCATCCTTCGAACACGAAACATATCTTTCGACATGTTTCGGCCCAGCCATTCTGATGGGCTTGGCCCATTCCTGTAATATGTTTATATACGTGAATGCATGTAAACAGACGGTTATTTTCTGAAAAACCCTAGTTCCCTTGTGTGTGTGTGTGACGGCATAGCAAACCTATCCTCTGTTCGAAGGATTTCCATTCCGTAATCCAGATTTCCGGTTAGTATGCGATGATTATTATGCTAATAGATGATGCTTCGAGTATGCATAACTTCATGATTTATCGATTGTTTTGCAATATGTTGTTTGTATATTAACCGAATACGTATGCTAATTGAATAGGTATGTTGATCAGATTTAGTTGGTAATCGGATGCGTATGTTAACCGGATTGTTTGTATGATGTTAACCTGTTTAATCGATTACGTATGTGATGCATCCGAACGGTTCTGCTAGTATGATTGGTTGTCTATACTTGAGGCTTTGATGTTGTTTTAATAGAATCGCATGATAATGATTTAGGGCCGGTTCGGTGGTGATATTATTGTTCATGTGGTTAAGTTAGGGTTCATGAGACTTAATATGAAACTCCCCGTTTGATTTGATTCTGAGGTAATTGAATACTGAAATTGTGTTGATTGATAATGGTTATGTTTGGAAACAATGTAACAAATTCAGAAAATTTAGGAAACACGTAACTGATTGTAACCGAAAGATATCTGCTGCTCGAACCATAGCTGTGACCGAAGGATGCTTGTCCTTCGAATCATGGCTGTTGACCGAAGGATGACTTTACCGAACCATAGTAGTGTATGCCGAAAGATAATAGTTAGTCGAAACATAGTTGTAACCGAAAGATAGGTTGGTCGAAAGATGACATATGGTTCGAAACATAGCAATTGATCCGAAAGACAACTGTGATAACTTATATACCGAAAGATATGTGGTTATAAGCATACTTTGAATGATTTAATGTGAAGTAATACGTGTTGTTCGGATATGCAAACTGACTGTTATGTGAACATTAAATTGCATGCGAATCATTGTGAACATGAACTGATTTGTTATACATGCATACAATAGGACGTGATTAAATTCTTGTGAGTGCATAACCTAGCATACCGAGCAAACCAAGGTGAGTTCACACAGCCAAGGCATGGGTTCCCAGGGTGGGAATGGGTTGGATGATTACTTGTGCATACTTTGATACTGTAACGAACGACTAAACTGTTGATGCTTACGAACTACTCAACTGCCTTCGCACACACCCTGGTCGGTAAAGACTATGGTCGCGAACGAACTGATAAATTGCCTTCGCACACACCCTGGTCGGTAAAGACTACGGTCGCGAACTAACGAACCTAATCTTCGCACACATGCCTGTGAGGCCGCGATGGAACTGATACGATATGATACTTTATTGAACAAACGCACTATTACCCAAACTAAACTATTAACTGTGAACTCGCTCAACTAGTTTGTTGATTATCTGCTGCATGCCTTGCAGGACCTTAGGTACATATTGGAGCTTGCACACGGAGGAGCTGGTCGTTGTGGGGCTTGGATCTTGATCATCTTATTGAACACTTTTGATATTTGATACTTAATTGCTATGGGTTTTACAATAATACGCTTCCGCTAAACAATGACAACTTACTTATGTTTTGGAAACACCTTTCATATGGAAATGGGTTGGACTATATTGCATTTACTTTTATTTTATACAATGTTCTGTATGATTGGTGGCTTGATCCTGGTCAGTCACGCTCCCAAGCGGTGATACTCCGCAGGTGGATTTTGGGGTTGTGACAGATTGGTATCAGAGCCATTGGTTATAGAGAACTTGGTTTTAATATGGGAAAACGTTTTATTAAAACCAGACTATAACCAGAACAGTGCTCTCAACGATCCACAACGACGCTTCGCTCCACGTGCAAGACTCAACTCCCTAGGTAATAAGGTTTATGTTTATTGCCTACATGCTAGAATTTGCATAGAACTTTGCTCGTAGTATGCTTACATTACTTGCTCACAACTTGACATTGCATGAGAATACTTATGTGCTTACACTCTTCTGTCATCGCACTACTCGCGAACCTTTCTCACTTATGTTGCCTTTGATGTGAAGATCAATGGCCGCACGAATTACCATGACTCAAGCCCAGCTAGAGGCTCTCGTTGCTGCGGCAGTTGCAGCCGCCCAAGCAGGTAGTGTACCCTGCAGTATAAACACTAGGATCTTTAGATCCTACATTAATTCTCGTACTTAACTTTGCCCTATTCGTACACAATAGGTCAACCCGCTCAGCAACAACCTGCGTGTACCTTCAAGACTTTCATGGACTGTCGTCCTAGCTCGTTCAGTGGCACGGAGGGGGCAGTCGGACTCCTCCACTGGTTTGAAAAGATCGAGTCGGTTTTCGAAATGTGTGAATGCCCTGAGGCTCGCAGGGTGAAGTTCGCCACTGGCACACTTGAAGGGATTGCGCTCACTTGGTGGAACGCACAAGTGCAGATTTTAGGGTTGGCAGCTGCTAACGCCACACCCTGGAATGAATTCAAAGAACTGATCAAGAGAGAATACTGCACTAGAGAAGACATTCACAAGTTGGAGGATGAGTTGTACAACTTGAAGATGGTGGGTTCAGAGATTGAAGCTTACACCAAGAGGTCGAACGAGTTGGCTGTGCTATGTCCAACCATGGTAGACCCACCATACAAGCGCATTGAGTTGTATCTCAAGGGGCTTGTACCAGAGATTCAGAGCCACGTTACCTCGGCTAACCTCAACAACATTCAGGAGATCCAGCGTCTCGCTCATCGCATCACTGATCAGGCAGTGGATCAGAATAAACTGCCAAAGCGTGTCGGCGCTACTGCTACAGCTGTTACTTCAGTCACTCCAACAGCTGCTACTTCTGCCACACCCAGCGAGAATAAAAGAAAGTGGGACGGGGATTCCAGCAGGGGATCAGCGTCTGTTCAATCTCAAACTCAGCAACGTCGCACCAACGATTACCAGAGTCCGAGTCAGCAGTCATCGGGCAGTCAGGGACATAGTGGTTATAAGGGAAATCACCCGTGGTGTAACAGGTGCAACAAACACCACAGTGGAAGATGTCGCAGGAGTCAATGCCAAAGGTGCCACAAGATGGGCCATGAGGCCAAAGATTGTAGAAGCGCGCGACCAGTGAATCAGAACCAGCAACTTCCACCGCCAGCTCCACAGAATCAGCAGCAGCAGCCACAGCGTGGAAACCGGGGGTGTTTCCAGTGTGGGGCTGAAGGTCACTACAAACGCGATTGTCCTCAGTTGAACCAGAATCGCAATAACAACAATCAGGGTAATGGTAACAACAACAATGGGGGGAACAACAACAACAACGGCAATGAAGCTCGTGGTCGTGCTTTTGTGTTGGGTCGAGGAGATGCAGTGAATGATCCCAATGTGGTTATGGGTAAGTTTCTTCTCGACGATATTTATGTTACTGTCTTATTTGATTCGGGTGCTGATACAAGTTATATGTCATTGAAAATGAGTAAATTATTAAAACGTACACCAACACCCCTAGACACCAAACACGTCGTAGAACTAGCCAATGGTAAAAGTGTAGAAGCCACACAGGTAGTCAAGGGTTGTAGTATTGTTCTAGCGGGTCAGACTTTCTCGATTGATCTCATACCCATAGTTTTGGGTAGCTTCGACGTCGTCATCGGCATGGATTGGTTATCTCAACATCACGCAGAGATCTTATGCAAGGAAAAAGTTATTCGTATTCCTCGCTCCAGTCAAGAACCTCTCGAAGTTCAGGGCGACAAGAGTGGTGCTGTGGTTGGCATCATTTCATTCTTAAAGGCGCAGAAATGTTTACGAAAGGGACATACTGCCATTCTGGCACTTGTCACTGACGCATCAGCAAAGGAAAAGAAGCTGGAGGATATACCAGTTGTGCGTGATTTTCCTCAAGTGTTTCCTGAAGATTTACCTGGTTTACCTCCTCATCGTCAAGTCGAGTTTCAGATTGAGTTAGCTCCTGGAGCAGCACCAATAGCCCGCGCACCGTATCGTTTAGCTCCAACCGAACTGGAAGAACTGTCGAAGCAGCTGCAAGAGCTCTTGGAAAAGGGCTTTATTCGTCCAAGCTCTTCGCCTTGGGGAGCTCCAGTGTTATTTGTGAAGAAGAAAGACGGTACGTTCAGGATGTGCATCGACTACCGCGAACTCAACAAGGTGACGGTGAAGAACCGTTATCCTCTTCCACGCATAGATGACTTATTCGACCAGTTGCAAGGGTCGTGTTACTATTCCAAGATCGATTTGAGGTCAGGGTATCATCAGCTGAGAGTCCGGGATGAGGACGTCTCCAAAACTGCTTTCAGAACTCGCTACGGTCACTACGAGTTTCTGGTCATGCCATTCGGGCTTACGAACGCGCCAGCAGTCTTCATGGATCTTATGAACAGGGTGTGCAAACCCTATCTCGACAAGTTTGTTATCGTCTTCATCGACGACATTTTGATCTACTCCAAGAGTCAGGAGGAGCACGAGCAGCACTTACGCCTTATCTTGGAACTTCTTCGAAAGGAGCAACTGTATGCAAAGTTTTCAAAATGCGACTTCTGGCTTCGTGAAGTCCACTTCTTAGGCCATGTGGTGAACAAGGATGGGATTCATGTTGATCCATCCAAGGTTGATTCGATCAGAAACTGGTCAGCACCACGTACACCGACAGAAATACGCCAATTCTTGGGTTTGGCAGGTTACTACAGGCGATTTATTAAAGACTTCTCCAAGATCGCACAACCACTCACTATGCTTACACAGAAAGGTGTCATTTACAGATGGGGTAATACACAGGAGACCGCTTTTCAGTACTTAAAGGATAGGCTTTGCAGCGCGCCTATTCTCTCACTGCCTGAGGGCACGGATGACTTCGTGGTTTATTGTGACGCATCGATACAAGGGCTTGGTTGTGTATTGATGCAAAGGGATAAAGTTATCGCATACGCCTCTCGGCAACTCAAGGTTCATGAACGGAACTACACGACGCACGATTTAGAGCTGGGAGCTGTTGTTTTCGCGCTTAAGATATGGCGACACTACCTGTACGGTACCAGGTGCACGATTTACACCGATCACAGGAGTCTCGAGCATATCCTTAAGCAAAAAGATTTGAATATGCGTCAACGAAGATGGGTTGAACTACTGAACGACTACGAATGTGCCATCAAGTATCATCCAGGGAAGGCCAATGTTGTGGCTGATGCCCTCAGTCGGAAAGACACTTTACCTAAGCGCGTGCGAGCGCTACAGCTTACCATTCAGTCCAGTCTTCCTGCACAGATACGAGCTGCTCAGATAGAAGCACTAAAACCCGAAAACGTCAAGGCTGAAGCCTTGCGCGGTTCAAGGCAACAAATGGAACAAAAGGAAGACGGCGCCTACTATGTAACGGGGCGTATTTGGGTCCCACTTTATGGCGGTTTACGCGAACTTGTGATGGATGAAGCGCACAAGTCTCGCTACTCGGTACATCCAGGGTCGGATAAGATGTACCACGATATCAGAACAACTTATTGGTGGCCAAACATGAAAGCTCTTATCGCAACTTACGTCGGCAAGTGTTTAACTTGTGCAAGGGTTAAAATCGAGTACCAGAAACCATCAGGCCTACTTCAGCAGCCAGAAATACCACAATGGAAATGGGAGCAAATTTCCATGGATTTTGTTACTGGCCTACCTAGATCCCAGCGTGGGAATGACACTATCTGGGTGGTCGTTGATCGGCTCACAAAGTCTGCTCACTTCTTGGCTATCAAAGAAAAGGATAAGTTTTCTACCCTAGCAGACATCTACATGAAAGAAGTTGTTTCGAGGCACGGAGTGCCCATCTCTATTATTTCAGATCGCGATGCACGATTCACGTCAGAACTTTGGCAAGCGATGCACAAATCTTTTGGCTCACGATTAGACATGAGCACAGCATATCATCCTCAGACGGATGGGCAGTCTGAGCGAACTATCCAAACTCTAGAAGACATGCTTCGAGCGTGTGTCATAGACTTCGGCAACGGCTGGGAAAAACACCTCCCTTTGGTGGAGTTCTCGTACAATAACAGTTACCATACCAGCATTCAAGCCGCTCCATTTGAGGCATTGTACGGACGTAAATGCCGGTCACCTCTCTGTTGGGCAGAGGTGGGGGATAGTCAAATTACGGGTCCAGATATTGTTGTGGACGCCACAGAAAAGATAGCACAGATACGACAACGCATGGCGGCAGCACGCGACCGTCAGAAAGCCTACGCGGACAAGCGTAGAAAGCCATTGGAATTTGCGGTCGGGGACCGGGTTTTATTGAAAGTTTCACCCTGGAAGGGTGTGGTACGTTTTGGCAAACGGGGCAAACTGAATCCGCGGTACGTCGGACCATTCGAAATTTCAGAAAAGATTGGCAAGGTAGCCTACAAGTTGAACCTACCAGCTGAACTCGGTGCAGTTCACAATGTATTCCACGTGTCGAATCTGAAGAAATGCCTATCAGATGAAAACCTCATCATTCCTTTTAAGGAACTCACTATCGACGAGCGGTTGCAGTTCGTCGAGGAACCAGTTGAAATCACGGACCGGGATGTTAAGGTCCTCAAACACAAGAGAATCCCTCTTGTTCGAGTTCGTTGGAACTCCCAGCGTGGTCCAGAGTATACCTGGGAACGCGAAGATCAGATGAAAGAAAAGTACCCCCAGCTATTCGAAACCAATGCATCCACTTCTGAGGCTGAAGCTACTACTACTGAATTTCGGGACGAAATTCCAAATCAACGGGGGGATGATGTGACACCCCAGGAAAACCAGTGAACGATGTAACTTACCTAGCTTCCTCAGTGAGTGCGTACCAAATTTCGGGACGAAATTTCTTTTAAGTTGGGGATAATGTGACAACTCGAGTTTCTGACTTTCACTTTCGCATTAAATGCGCGTTGACTTTGACTGTTTAGTTGTTTGGATTGTGAACTTGTAATTGTACACGTTGTGTTTTAATGAAGCGTACTGTCATTTTGCGTATATGTGATTACTTGCTGAAATGGAAAATAATATTATAACTATTATGAAGAACACTTAGTCTAGATCACTCGAAAATGGCACACAGTTCGAAAGACTCGAAGGACCACGAAAGATGACTTTCAATCCGAAGGATCAACCTTCGAATTAAAGGTTCCCGAAACATATCATTCGGCCAAAGACTTCATCCTTCGAACACGAAACATATCTTTCGACATGTTTCGGCCCAGCCATTCTGATGGGCTTGGCCCATTCCTGTAATATGTTTATATACGTGAATGCATGTAAACAGACGGTTATTTTCTGAAAAACCCTAGTTCCCTTGCGTGTGTGTGTGACGGCATAGCAAACCTATCCTCTGTTCGAAGGATTTCCATTCCGTAATCCAGATTTCCGGTTAGTATGCGATGATTATTATGCTAATAGATGATGCTTCGAGTATGCATAACTTCATGATTTATCGATTGTTTTGCAATATGTTGTTTGTATATTAACCGAATACGTATGCTAATTGAATAGGTATGTTGATCAGATTTAGTTGGTAATCGGATGCGTATGTTAACCGGATTGTTTGTATGATGTTAACCTGTTTAATCGATTACGTATGTGATGCATCCGAACGGTTCTGCTAGTATGATTGGTTGTCTATACTTGAGGCTTTGATGTTGTTTTAATAGAATCGCATGATAATGATTTAGGGCCGGTTCGGTGGTGATATTATTGTTCATGTGGTTAAGTTAGGGTTCATGAGACTTAATATGAAACTCCCCGTTTGATTTGATTCTGAGGTAATTGAATACTGAAATTGTGTTGATTGATAATGGTTATGTTTGGAAACAATGTAACAAATTCAGAAAATTTAGGAAACACGTAACTGATTGTAACCGAAAGATATCTGCTGCTCGAACCATAGCTGTGACCGAAGGATGCTTGTCCTTCGAATCATGGCTGTTGACCGAAGGATGACTTTACCGAACCATAGTAGTGTATGCCGAAAGATAATAGTTAGTCGAAACATAGTTGTAACCGAAAGATAGGTTGGTCGAAAGATGACATATGGTTCGAAACATAGCAATTGATCCGAAAGACAACTGTGATAACTTATATACCGAAAGATATGTGGTTATAAGCATACTTTGAATGATTTAATGTGAAGTAATACGTGTTGTTCGGATATGCAAACTGACTGTTATGTGAACATTAAATTGCATGCGAATCATTGTGAACATGAACTGATTTGTTATACATGCATACAATAGGACGTGATTAAATTCTTGTGAGTGCATAACCTAGCATACCGAGCAAACCAAGGTGAGTTCACACAGCCAAGGCATGGGTTCCCAGGGTGGGAATGGGTTGGATGATTACTTGTGCATACTTTGATACTGTAACGAACGACTAAACTGTTGATGCTTACGAACTACTCAACTGCCTTCGCACACACCCTGGTCGGTAAAGACTATGGTCGCGAACGAACTGATAAATTGCCTTCGCACACACCCTGGTCGGTAAAGACTACGGTCGCGAACTAACGAACCTAATCTTCGCACACATGCCTGTGAGGCCGCGATGGAACTGATACGATATGATACTTTATTGAACAAACGCACTATTACCCAAACTAAACTATTAACTGTGAACTCGCTCAACTAGTTTGTTGATTATCTGCTGCATGCCTTGCAGGACCTTAGGTACATATTGGAGCTTGCACACGGAGGAGCTGGTCGTTGTGGGGCTTGGATCTTGATCATCTTATTGAACACTTTTGATATTTGATACTTAATTGCTATGGGTTTTACAATAATACGCTTCCGCTAAACAATGACAACTTACTTATGTTTTGGAAACACCTTTCATATGGAAATGGGTTGGACTATATTGCATTTACTTTTATTTTATACAATGTTCTGTATGATTGGTGGCTTGATCCTGGTCAGTCACGCTCCCAAGCGGTGATACTCCGCAGGTGGATTTTGGGGTTGTGACACCCCCCCCCCCCTCAATGGAATCGGCCAACATGGAGTAAACAAGAGAGTACAAAAGTTGATTATTATATTATCCTTGCCTAATATCAAGGGGACATAGAAACCGTTGGACGATGACCATAATTTTTCTATAAATACCATCACCTAAACACTAGAGATTACTCACAACTTAACACACAAAAACTCTCTCCTTGCCCTCTCCCCATTCTCGGCCGAAACCCCCTAGGGTCACCACCACTACTTTCGATTCTTGTTCATCCATTCCAAGTATCTACAAGGCTTACGGGTCACGTATTAGGAAGCTTGAAGCAAGCGGAAGTGGAAGGACCTCGTTTCTTTGCTTTTATCCACCACATTTTCGACTAGATTCTTCCCTAGCCCCGAGCTAGAGGTATAATGTTTAAAACTCACTCTCGAACGTATTTAAAGTGGTTAATATGATTTTTAACGGTTAAAAGTCGGAATCATGCGTTTTGAATCTTTAAAGTCTACTAAAACTTGATTTTTGTTGGTTAAAAGCTCATAACATGTGTAAAAGCTGTAGTATTTGAATATGTTGATTATTGAGGCCTGATCTACGTTGTGGTGGCTCTTATCATCGTTTAACCCGACTTTGTTAAGATCATGGATCTTGACATAAGCTTGTTTCTGTCGGTACGAGGGTTAAAAGGTGAAACTTCACCACACGAGAAACATGAACTTGTGAAAAAGTATTATTACTAGTAAAATGGTGTTTAAAGCTAGCGGATCTACGTATGTACAAGTGGTATATTCGTAGAACCAAGTGTCGAGAAAATCATGTTTTATATAAGTTGGATGACAAACTAACAAAGGTGATTTTACAAACCACAAGTGTATAAACACTTGTGAAATAAGAAGTATTCGACAAAATATTAATCTTTCAGAAAGATGACGGGAAGTTGTAAAGGATGATTTGTTCTAAAAACGGGGTTTTTACAAGACTAAACTATTTTATACATAGATCCACCAAATATAACGAGATCTACACAATAGTTTTCAGAAAAACTACAAGTTCATGTAATAATGCGATTTTACATACTAGTCAACTAGTTTGATGTGTTGAAAACTAGTTGATGTGTTGGAAATTGATTGGATGATTTAAAGAAGTGTTGAAGTGATTTTGTAAAAGAAAATGATACGCTTGAAAGCGTGGCCACCTCCAGTTACAAGGGAAACTTTGGCGAAATTTTTCTAAAATCTAACACTTAGAATTATTTACAAGTGTGAGACTACTTTTGACATATTTTCAAAAATAATTCGCCATGACTTTATTTACAAATATTCGGAGGTGGGATTTTCACAAAACTAAACGTGATAAATATATATATTCGGTAAATATATTTTTCACCACACTGTTTATGATTATTTTGTGAAAATATATAAATATTATTTTTAGAGTAAAAATAATATTTACAAACGTTGACGAACCCAAAATAATACAAACGCTTATACGACAAACATATAAGTTACAACGGTAATTACTATTACCACATAATCGTTAAAGCATAACTTACGCTTTATGCGGAAATATTCATAAACGCGTATTTTGTCAACGTATTATTTTGGAAAATATTATGTGAAGAGAAAATATAATATTTTTGAGAAAAATATTTATATTTTGGAATGAGAAGTAAAAATATATTAAGTGGGACTTAATGAGATGATACAAATACACATGTATTAAATCCCCCACCCTTGGGAAGGAAATTAATTACCAAGTATATACAAGGAACGGTTGTCTAACTGTTTCCCAAAATGTAAACTATAAAGCTAAGGCACGACCATCCGTCTAATAGAATTAGCACATGTAGGTCGTTGCACAGCTATCGGATATTTGGAGTACTTGGTATAGCGACGCACTAACTGTGAGTTCATGTCCCCCTTTTCTCTTAACTCTTTTCAGTTTTATAAACTGCGGGGGTGAAATACATGTTACTATGATTATTAAATACTTGATACATGGTATGGTTAGCGTAAGGAGGTTTATTACTTAGATCATGTGAGTGGGTAGGCGGGAACTGGAGGCCATTAATCCTCATGGTAGGACCGAGGGACGTAAGCGGTAGATCTATCTGGGTGTAGCGAGCCCAACTCCAGGTCCAGCATAACGGGCCTCGGGGTGACTTTGTGCCCGACGCAAAATCCGCTAGGTTTGAGTCTTCCTACTTGCACTTCACACATATCAATGGACTTGCAACCCATTGGTGATCTCTTTTTCCTTATTTGCTACATACCAGGGTTTTGATAAATACAAAGGTTTATTTACTCACTTTCGCATGAACTCGCTCAACATTATTGTTGATTTTTCAACTTACATGTATTTCAGGGAATTAAAGATCTGGCACGGTATGGCATGTTTTCCGCTGCATAAGTCACCAGGGTCATCCAGGGTTCAGGGAATGTGACTCTTTCCTGGACAAGTCACAGTCCTTGAATCATGTTAATGTTATGTTTGGGTTTGTAATGTTTAGACAAGTTTATGGTTATTGGGTGTTAACCCGTTAAGACAATGTTTTGATTTTTATTTTAATGGATGATCTTGCATATTTTTAATTCATAGAGCTTGTTATGATTAAGCTATGGTATTAAGAAGTCACACCAAATTAACCACGCTTCCGCAAAGCCAGGGTGTGACACAAACATGATTAAATTTGGGTTGTTTAGGTTAGAATTGATCCTGGCCGTTTGAACTGGTTCTGGCCGTTTGAACCCTGGCCGTTTGAAGTCACCTGATCGTTTGAACATGATTCAAACGGAAGGGGGCTGGGTCTATAAATAGTAGTTCATTTGAAATGGACAGTAGTGATGCATGTGTGTATTTGTGAGTCGAGGTGCTGTCGGATTTGTATCAGAATCATTGTAAAGACTCGCAATCAGTAATAGAAAGAGAAATTGGAAGGAACAAGCTGTTTTGACTTAGTTTACTTTGTTTCCGCCTTTGTAAACTGAGATGAACTACTTCTACTGACATTTAAGGTCATCGGAACGGTCCTACAAGTGGTATCAGAGCTCAGGACGAGGAGTTCATACCAAATACAGCTTGAAATCATCGGATTATCTCACTTCTACCTTTCTTTTCTGATTTGAACTAGTTGTCACGGTTAAAATGGCTTGAAACGTTCACATATCAAACAAAATTCACTATTAACTAATCCTTGACAATTTGGAACTAAAATTCGATCTAAAACTATTCGAAATCATCATGTCCGTTTGAAACTATTCGAGAAAAATGACATCATCCGTTTGAAAACACACAGTCCGTTTGAACGTATCGTTTGAAACTGATCATACCGTTTGAAAACAGACTTATCGTTTGAACGATCGTTTGAAAATGGAGTACGTTTGAAATTGTCGTTTGAATTTGAACCATATCGTTTGAAGTGTAATCGTTTGAATCCTATAGTTTGAAGGTGGTCGTTTGAACATCTATCGTTTGAAAATATTCTTGTTTCAAACGGAACAGCCCATTCCGTTTGAAGAGAGACTATCGTTTGAAAAGACTACCGTTTGAAACCATTCCATTTGAACAGGTTCCGTTTGAATCTGATATTTTTCAAAACCAAAATTTTTCTAAGTGTTGTCTAGTTTTTCAGGTACAATCAAAATGGATGATATTTTCATGAATCCCTTCAGCGACATGTATGCTTTCACAGGGAGTTCTGGAAACAATGACACCTCTTCAAGCAATGCAAACAAGAGTCCACCGAAAGAAAGAAAGAAGGAAGCTTGGGAGTCCGAAAGCGCATTTGGAACATTTAACAAACCTCCTAAGCTGATGGCTATAGAAGATTACAGCAGGTGGGCAACAAAGTTTGAAGACTGGTTGATGGCATTCGCTTTTCCTAGCTGGAAAAGTATGAAGAATGGTTATGCCGAGGGAAAGAAGAATGGTGAAGCATTGAGATCGGTTGATGATATTGATAGTTTTGTGGCCGAGCAAAAGTGTGTGGCATTATTGTTTCAGTCGGTGCGGGAAGATATCATTTTACTCCAATGCTAAAGATTTGGGGGAGAAACTTGAAAAGAAGTGTCTTGGAAGCAAAGAGATTGTAAAGAACAAACGAAGGCTTCTTAGAAAAGAATTTGATCTTTTTGGTTGTCTAAAGAATGAATCGGTGTGTAAAATGATAGAGAGGTTCGGTCATCTGAAACTAGAGTTAGCAAGACATGAAATCAAGTTTTCTGATGAAGAACTAGTTGACAAACTGTTCGATTCATTACCAGATGAGGTTGATTGGAGATATTATGCGCTTATGTTGAAGAACACTATTGCTCCTGAAAAATTAACTCCAGATTTGGTGATTGAGAGACTTGAAAGTCACGAGCTGGAACTGAAGAAAACTTACAAAGTCAGTCACTCTTCTTCTCAGCAGAATTTGGATCTCTATTATCCGAAAAGCATGATGCCAAAAGCAACTTCTCCAAAGACTGCATTTTCAGCTGAGAATGTATCTTCAGCAAGCAAAGAAAGTCAAAGCAGTCCTAGCAGCGGAAGTCATAGTGGTTATCACAGTGGATCTTCGTCTTCTGCAAATCGTTCTGATGCGAAGTTTTCTTGCAACATCACGATAGATCTGAAGAATGCACAGAATTTTGATGAGGAGTCGGCTAAGCAACAGATGGTCTTTTTGGCATCTGTGCTAGAGTCTTATGAAGGATTGGTGGTTGGTATGATCGGGAACACAAATCTGACGAAAGAAGATTACGATCAGATAGACCCCGAAGAAATGGAGCTTATCGACATTCGTTGGGCGATGGCGAGTGCTGTTCGACGTGCTCAGCGTTTCATGGAAATTACCGGGAGAAAGACGATCGGTGGTCCGTCTACAAAGTTGGGGTTCGACAAATCCAAGGTGACGTGCTTTAAGTGTAAGCAGAAGGGTCACTTCAAGCGTGAATGCAGAAACGCATATGCTGATGAGTCAGAGAATCCGTTTAGAGACGATTACTACAAAAAGGCAATCTACCATCAGAATAAATCCGAGCCGCCTAGATTGAAGCAGTCTGAAGATAACAGAGACAAATCAAGGGCTCTAGCTGTGATTTACGATGATGAGGGGTATGATTGGAGTAAGGAAGTTCTACCGGAAGAAGATGCGGTGGGTTACGCATTCATGGCAAGTAACGATGAACCCATTCCGTGGAAAGATACTCGAACAGAGGATCAGAAGTATAAATACCCAAAGATGATTGCTGAAAACAAGATTATCAGACTTGCTGGTATATTTCTGGAGGCAAAAAGAGCAAATAGATGGGATCCAGATAGAGAGTGCTACCTTGATAAGTATGGCAACATCGCGATTGATGACAAAACGCTAGATATCGAAGCCATCATCAAGGAGTACAAAGAAGAAGATGAATACTGGCAGCACAAGTGGTGGGGAACGCCAACTGAGAAGATGATTGAAGAAGAGAAAGAGAAAGAGAGAAAGGAGAAAGAGAAGAAAGAGATGAAAGAAAAAGAAGAGTTTGAGAAAGCAAAGCAGATTGATACTGGCTTGATTGATACTACGCAGGAGTTGACGGCAGAGAACCTAGGAAAGATGGCTGACAAGGTGCTGGCTGCGAAAGCACTTGAGGTAGACCCTAATTTTGTTACTGAGTCAAAGGGGCTGGCCAGTCAAAGTGTGTCAACAAATGCGTCAGGTAACAAGATTGATGGAAATACTGACTGCAAAAATTGCACTAAACAATGCAATTTTTGTAGCACTGTCACGTACTTAAACAATGAGAAAATTAAGAATCTGACAACGAAAGTTAAAAGTGTTGAGGATCAGATTCTCGGTCATGACAAACTGTAAAAGCTTCAACTGAAAGAATCAAAGAATTAACGGCTCAAATTGAACATGATAAAACTGAACGTGAGAAAATAAAATGTGAAAATGAAAAGTTAAACAGCTATAGCTCAGCAAGCTTTGTTTTGCAGTATATTGTTCCCAAACCTATAGGGAAAAACAAAGCTGGCGAGGATGTGTTTTCTGATGGAACGGGTGTAGGGTTTCACAAAGTTCCACCGCCAATTTTAGACAACTACACGAAAAAGTAGTCTAGTTTGGTGGAAATTGAGGAAGAAAGTGATGTCACGTTCACGTCTTCCAATTACGAAAGTGTCCAAAATGATTTAGTAAAAAGTGTGGTTGACAAAGTGCTTAAACCGGATTGTGACACTTCTGAGGAGGATGGGTGTTTCTTGGATAAATACATTCCGAAACAAAAGTCCAAGAACAACTTAAATGATGAGCCTGGTCTTGTCATGTACAAGATGTCAGGATCGGATAAGTTGTTTTCGGATTCAGAGTTTCCGATCTAGAATGTAAATATGAACAAGTTGACAAATGTTTTTAAACTGGTTGAAGTCGAGTTGTCAGCAGTGAATAATCTGAGTCGAAAGAAAGATAGGGTTTACAACAAGAAATCTGTTAATCCACCACGTTTTTACAATAACAACAGAAACAACTGGTCGGGTGGTTATCAGGGGGGTAAACCATATCAGAAAAGAAATGTTCCAAACAAGAGGTTTGTCGAAAAGAAAAAGTTTGTGAACAGTTCAAGTTCACTTGCTGATGAAGAAAAAGAAATTTTTTCAAAATCAAACAAAGAATTTTTTGAGAAGAGAGCTTCACAGGCTCAGTCTGAAGGCACGAGTCGGGTAGCTGATACTCGTACTTGTTTTAGATGTGATAAGGTTGGTCACATTGCACGGAAGTGTACATATGTGAAGCCTAAGACTGAAGCTGTGAAAGTTCAACAGAAGAAGGATGATGTGAAGGGTAAAACACCGATGTTTGTTGAGAAGAAGGTTGTTGAGAAGAAGAATGTTAAAATTGATAACATCAAAGTGAAAAATGAACCCGTAAAGAAGTTGGTAACTCAAAATGGTAAATTTTACAAAAGGGTTGCAGTAACTCAACAGGCATGGAAACCTAAAATTGGATCAAAAGTTGAGAAGAAAGTTTCAACTTCTGAGGTGAAAAAGGCTGAAGAATCAATTACGATTGATTATGATGCAAATTTTCCACCTCTCAAGGCTGAAAATTTCAAAATTCAAATTGCGAGAGTCAAGGTTACACCTAAGGCTGATGAAGCCTGGGTGGACACCATGTTTGATTAAACAGCTTGAATTGCCGGAGCTTCCTGGTTCGCGAAGCATGAATCGGCATCTTTCTTGAAGTTGTTTAAGTGATGATTTGTTATGTGCAGGATCTTCCAAAACTTGTATCCAGGTGGATCATGGATAGTGGAGCATCGAGACATATGACAGGGAAGACCGCATTACTGTATGATGTGAGAAACATTAACGGTGGTTATGTGGGTTTTGCGGGTAATCAAGGAGGAAGGATCATAGGTGAAGGAACGTTATCGAATGGCATCGTAACATTTGAGAGAGTTAACTACATCGCTGAGTTGGAGAACAACCTGCTAAGTATCTCCCAGATTTGTGACAGGATGTATACTACTCATTTCACCGACAAAGAATGTTTGATCTTGAAACCGGGATTTGTGATACCTGAAGAGTGGATCATCATGAGGGCACCAAGAGTAAATGATCTGTACGTGTTGGACATGAGCGTCGCTACTACAACCACGGGTCAGGCTCATTGTTTTGTGTCCAGAGCAACGAAGAAAGAATCAAGGTTATGGCACCGAAAGATGGGGCATATTCACTTAAGGAAAATGAATCACTTGGTGCATAACGATTTGGTCACAGGAGTGCATGTCAAAGGTTTCTTCTGGAAGGGGAGTGCATAAGTTGTGTCAAAGGCAAATAGAAGAAAATGTCACACCCTACAAAGCAAGTCAATTCAGTTTCAAGACCATTGGAACGACTTCACATGGATTTGTTTGGTCCAGTGAATGTCAAGAGTATAACAGGAGATTACTACTGTTTGGTCGTGACTGATGATTATTCCAGATTTTCGTGGGTTTCATTCTTAAAATCAAAAGACGAAACGTTTGACAGCTTGATGGCATTGTTTAAAAGAATTGAGAATCTGTACCAGAGGCCAATCTGTATAATTCGCAGTGATAATGGTACTGAGTTCAAAAACAGTAAGATGGAAGAATTTTGTGATGAAAGAGGTATACTGCATGAGTTTAGTGCTCCGTACACTCCGCATCAGACTGGAGTTGCAGAACGCAAAAACTGGACGCTAATCGAGACAGCTAGAATGATGCTTGCAGATTCTAAGTTACCAATTAATTTCTAGGCTGAAGCTGTTTCTGCTGCATGCTATACTCTCAACAGAGTTCTTACTGTAAAGAAATTCAACAAGACGTGTTTTGAGCTACTCAATAAACGCAAGCCGAATTTGAAGTATCTAGAACCGTTCGGATCACCCTGTACGGTGATAGAGCCTAATGGAAAGTTTGGTTCGAAGAGCATTGAGGGAATCTTTGTTGGTTATTCAAGTCCTATGCGACGTGTCTTCGTTCCAAGTGAGAAGCGGATTATTGAAGAAGCGAATGTTGAATGTCAAGGTTACACTATGCCGCCACAGAATCCTGGTGATTCATGGCGTTATCATTATGACAAACTTTGGGATTCGTTTGACATGAGGGAAGAATCTGAGGAAGAAGAAGATTTCTTTGATGAGCTGGATATTTTGCGAGAGTATGAGTCGCAGCTCAGGTTCCCAGCGGAGTATTCTAGAAGACCTCGGGAACCTTCAAATGACGATGAAGCAGGTCCTAGTAATGCTGGTGAACATGATGATGAAGTTGCTCCTGGTAATCAGTCGGAGGTGAATGATGATCAAGAAGCTGATAACATGCCAGCATTTGATCATGGTGATTCAGATCTTGAGGGGGAGCAGATCCAGTTGTCAAGTCAAACAAACCAAGTTGGTGAACAAGATGCAGAGCAGAATGTTACTAATCTGGAGGGAAATGTAGATGTTCCAAGCGAAGTGATGCCGCGAACTCTGTCTTATCATCCAGAGGAGTTGATCATAGGAGAATTGCAATCGGGCGTTCGCACGAGACGTCAAATTGACCAGGGCCTTACATGTTTTTATTCTATAGCACCTTTACAAACTGAATTTTCATTAAGTTGTTTTATCTCGCAGGTTGAACCGAGAACTTACAAAGAGGCGCTTACTGAAGACTCTTGGGTCATAGCAATGCAAGAAAAGTTAAGTCAGTTTGAAAAGTTGGGAGTGTGGAAGTTAGTGGATTTACTGGATGGTCAAAGGAAAATCAATACAAAGTGGGTTTTCAAATGTAAGAGGGACGACAGAGGAGTGGTTGTAAGGAACAAAGCTCGACTCGTTGTTCAGGGCTTTAGTCAACACGAGGGGATTGATTTTACCGAAGTCTATGCTCCTGTAGCTCGACTAGAGGCTATCAGAATTTTCCTAGCATTTGCGTCTTGGAAGAATTTCAAAGTATATCAGTTGGATGTAAAGTCAGCGTTTCTTTATGGGAAGGTCAAAGAGGAGGTTTATGTTGGTTAGCCGCCGGGCTTTACTGACCCAATCCACAAGAACAAAGTTTATCTGCTGGACAAAGCGTTGTATGGTCTACATCAGGCGCCGAGAGCTTGGTATGAGACTTTGTCTCAACACCTACTCGCTAACTAGTTCATACGTGGAAAAGTAGATGCCACTCTCTTCACTAAAGTCGTTGATGATCATCTTCTGATAGTACAAATTTATGTGGATGATATAATTTTTGGGTCAACGAATGAGAAATTGTGCAAAGATTTCAAACAGGTGATGAAACAGAAATTCGAAATGTCATCAATGGGGGAGATGAAATTCTTTCTGGGTCTACAAGTTGAACAACTTCCTGAGGGAATTTTCATTCATCAAACGAAGTACGTGCATGATATTCTAGAGAAATTTGGAATGTCAAGTTCTACTCCAGCTGCTACCCCACTTGCGACTAATCATGGGATTCACCCAGATCTCACCGGAGACAGGGCTGATGAAACGTTTTACCGTTCCATGATAGGTTCTTTGATGTATCTGACTGCTTCACGTCATGATATTATGTATCCAACGTGCCTCGCAGCAAGATTTCAGTCTAACCCGAGAGCATCGCACATGATTATTGTCAAGAGGATATTACGTTACCTGAAAGGTACTCCGTCATTGGGGTTATGGTATCCTAGGAAAGGCGATTTTACACTCGAAGGGTATTCCGATTCGGATTTCGGATGCTGCAAAGTCAACGCGAAATCAACAACTGCAGGATGCCAGTTTTTTGGTCCTAGATTGGTTACCTGGCAGTGTAAGAAACAAACATCTGTGGCGCTATCTACATGTGAAGCAGAGTATGTTTCTGCTAGCAGTTGCTGCTCTCAGATCCTGTGGATACAGCAACAGATGCGCGACTACGGTTTGCAGTTTCTTAACACACCTCTGTTTGTTGATAATGAGGCCGCAATTAATATCACTAAAAATCCAGTACATCACGCTAAAACTAAACATATAGAAATTCGTCATCACTTTATTCGCGATTGCTTCGAGAAAAAAGTTGATACGAATTGAGAAAATCCACACTGACGAACAAAAAGCTGATTTGCATACCAAAGCTTTTGATAAAAATCGGTTTCAATATTTGTTAAAACTTAATGGTATGAAATTGCTTTCAGTTTCGGATGGGGTTGTGAGCGTTGATGAGAGTACTGTTGCGGATGAAGACGAGAAACAATCTGCAATGGTTTGTCGCTTTTTTACGTGTTTTCGTATAAAGGGGGAGATAGATAGTTGTATATAGATATATTTTCAGAAAATACAAAACCAGTAAAAAAAAATGAAAAATACAAAAACATGATAAAATCTGAAAAAGAGCTTGTGTATATAGGGAAAATGATAGTACATCAACTAGACAATTACAGTATGCTAAAGGTTTGGAAAGACTAATTGAGTTAAACAGTCTCACTAACGATGTGTCGATAGGTTTTCGTACATTTAGTAAATTTATTCGGGATATAAACCTAAAATTTCAAACTTGTGAAATTCGTGGGGAACACTACTTGGATATATAGGTAACCCTGAAATCTCGTTTGAAAGGTCTCGTATTCTGATATACTAGGTGTTTATACTCTATGATGTCTGGGGTATTATTCTGGGACTTCTGCTGAACGGTAGTTCTGACCTAGTCCTTGGCTAATACTTTATCCAAAATGCTTGAAATATAGCATAAAGCCCTCAGCTGATTAGACAATAAAATTGATAATCATCTGTTGTAGCTGAAAAGATCCTCTAAAGGGGACATACTGCAAAGTCGAAACTGATATCTCTCTGCTGAACGGAAGTTCTGACCTGAGATCCCTCAGTTTTCGCATTTAACCCCTAATTTATGAACATATATCATTGTAGTATTCTTGTCTGTAAGACTGAATATTGGGATTCTGGATACGGGAGTATATTCAAGAGGTGGGACACATGAATTGAACTAAGTTCTTAAGACAATTAAACGGTATCCTGAATAGATTGAAGTTTCTGTGAGAATTTAAGATGGATCAGTATATCGACAATCGAGGTGAATTATTTAAGTCTGAGTATGTAATGCAGCTTAACGGTACTAGTAATTTGTCTGAAAAGCTGATATGATTCCCTGACACGCTCGTCAAAAATAAACTTGTAAATAGTTTACTTTCTGCAATTTAAGTTTTCTGTTATTTCATTTCTTAGTTTAGATCTCATTAAAAATCCAAAAAGATTTTATTTCTGCTTTATTTTAGACAAACCAGAGTGGAAAGTTGATTATCGGATTCTAGAAAGATGAAGCAGATGCAGGAGATTCTGAGCTGAAGAATGAGGAGAGCTTATATTATTGGAAGTTTGTTTGTTTTCTGAGTCTCAAACAAGTTCAATAACTTGATACTTGTTGTTTTTAGAAAAAGTTAAAAATGATTTTACTAAATCAGTTTGATTCGTCAAAAGATCGACCAGGGTCATTAAGTTGAACTTGGTAGATTAATCAAGTATCAGGGTTATTAACTTGAATCTGAATACTTGAGTGGATTTCTAAAGCTGATTGTGTTTGTGGTTTATTGTTGAAAAGATAAAGTCTAATGTTATTGGTTGAGTAACAGGTTTTGGACTTCATCATTCCCACGGAAGCTAATTGTCAAAGCTTGAACCAGAAACCTCAGATCCCAGCATACTGAGAGGGGGAGTCTGTGAAAGGGGGAGTCTGGATCAACATCCAAAGGGAATACTGAAGATGGAGCTAGGAAAAGATTTTGAACCTGTGAAGATTGAGTTGTTACAATGAGGAGGCAAAGTTGTAAAGAGACCAAGACTAAAGACTCAGGAGCTGAAGACTACGTTAACATCCAAGGGGGAGTCTATTGGTGCACGAAATTTCTGCTGACTACGTCTTATTAAGTTTTGTGTCTAGATAGGTTAAACAAGTGTTCAAACATGATTAAATTTGGGTTGTTTAGGTTAGAATTGATCCTGGCCGTTTAAACTGGTTCTGGCCGTTTGAACCCTGGCCGTTTGAAGTCACCTGATCGTTTGAACATGATTCAAACAGAAGGGGGCTGGGTCTATAAATAGTAGTTCATTTGAAACGGACAGTAGTGATGCATGTGTGTATTTGTGAGTCGAGGTGCTGTCGGATTTGTATCAGAATCATTGTAAAGACTCGCAATCAGTAATAGAAAGAGAAATTGGAAGGAACAAGCTGTTTTGACTTAGTTTACTTTGTTTCCGCCTTTGTAAACTGAGATGAACTACTTCTACTGACATTTAAGGTCATCGGAACGGTCCTACAAAAGAAATGCTGGCGAGTACATAGGTTTTATGAGAGTATTGGATTCATGGCTCGTTTATATGTTGCAGTACCTCGTTAGACTACAAGAGTCAAAATACAAACCTCGTTTTGAAAAGTGTATTGCAACATAAGTAATCAACACAAATCGAATTGGTTATAGTATATAAAAATCTCGTAGCCATGATTCTTAACCCAAAAATATTTGTTTTAATAAACCAAATTGTATAACATCTCGTAAAAACTCGTTAATAAAACTCGTATGGTTTATATCATTTCGAAAACCTCGTTGTGTGACATCATTTCAAATCGTTTCCCAAGTGAACTAAATAATGACACACAATGTAATATGATAGAAGCACTTATATATAAGATGTACCGGCGGCATATCTACCATGCTTTTATCATGCTACACTTGTCCCATTATCTAATCACTACCTAAAACCAATCGTTTAACTCGTTTCAATCGTTTATCTCATTTCAAATCGTATTCGTTTTAATAGTGAAACTACTTTTGGTCGTTTCGCTAACAACATTCAAACATTCGTGACTCGTCTAACTCGTTTCTCGCATTAACAAACCACCAAAGGGTAAGTTAACAATCATAGATTCGGTCGTTACCTACATAACCCCCACACATAACCATGGGTGTAGTCTGATAACGGGATTTGTCAGATCCTATGGTACCATAACCTAATACTGGAAGGCTCGGCCAAAGCTAATGAATGTCATTCGTTATGTAATTACAACCAACAAGTCTTGTTCACCTTATTGAAATCGTTATTAGTTTAGTATAAACCATCTTAATCGTTTTGAAATTATCGGTTAAACCTTGAAATCGTTTTGTACATATGAATCACCCCAAAACAATTGAAAATAGTAAAATAGGGGAACTATGTACTCACATTGAAGTGCAAAGTATCCTCAATCTATAGAACTCAATAAGCTCAATCAAACCAAGGAAACTCAAGCAGCACCTAATAATTGGATCACTAGTCAAACAATAGACACCTAAATCGGAAGATCGGAAAGAATGAGGTCTTGTAAACCAAATGAGTGTAGGAACTCATGTGATATGGTTTAACAAAGCCTACATTCTAAATCGGAACCTAACCTAAGTGCTTTCGACCCATCGCGACCCATTAAGGTAGCTTATGCTACTTTAACGTGTCGTGCGCGCAAACACGCGTTCGAGACGTCTAACTAGTCCTATGACAAGTATTATATGCCTAAACATGTTTAAATAGGTTGCATAATCAGTTATGTGACAAAAATTTAGGTTACATAGGCTTAAAATCCAATTATGCATGAAAAGGGCATTTTGGTAAATTAGCTAAGTCATATAAACCACCTATCATACAACTACTTAAACTCGGTGAACATAAGGTATAACCTTGGAAGGTTATTCCCTATGCAACTATGGTCACTAAACATGCTTCGTCGGATCCTAAAGATCGACCAAACAGGTCGAGTTCGAAAGTCTAAGCGGTGGTTTAGACCGCTCGACTTACGACTCTAAACAAGCACTAACCAAAAGTGACGAGCTAAACATGTCGAAACATGTTTAACCTACTGATTTGGAATCAAAACAAAGTGTTTTGATACCTAATAGCAGTTCCGTTGCAAAATGCGTGCTAAAACGCATTTTGACCGAAACTTTGACTCGTCACTATACCTAGTTAACGTGGTAATCAGCGGGTATAGTCACTAAGGACTATAACCAACGTGATTACGCTCACGTTGCGAAGTTCAAACGAACTTCTCGTTGACCAACTCGTGGTCAAAGCTGAAAGTCAAACTATATTTGACTTTCAAGCTAGGAAAACAATAAAAAGAATAAAAGAAGGCTCACTAAAGTCCTTGCTATCTTTTCTACAAGAAAACCAAGTTCCCAATCAGATGAGAATGCTCCCAAAGCAGATTTGTAGAGAAGAGAAGAATGAATTAGCAAAGAACAAGTGAAATGGATGGGCTATATATTGTTTTTCGCAAACCGTTAGGATCATTCCTTGGAGAAGAGGGCATGATCCAAGCCATACAAGTGTTAAGGACTGATTGGGGGACTTGGAGAACACACAAACCAGCCCCTAGCATTGAAAACTAGAGATCAAAACCAGCAAAAACGAGCTAAATGACCAAATTCAATGTTTCTGTCTGGCATGCCCTCGCGCCCCGCGTAAGACTTCACTTAGTCTTACGCGCCCCGCTTGATCATCTTTGGCAGATTGTCAGTTTTAGTCCCTGAACTTGCAAAACATGCATTTCGGCCCATTTTTGACACGTTTAAGCCTCGTTAACCTCATTTCAAGGCTCTAAAATGAAGTTAAAGTATTGGGAACTCAAAACATGCTTAAAAATATCTTGGATGTCGGTTCGTTTGGTCGTACGATCGCGTTATTCGGTTAATTACGACGAAAGTCGTAACGAACGTGTGTACGATCCAAAATAAGCGACGAATGGAATTTTATCATGCCAATCACTAAAATAAAATATTTTAATGATTACATAAATTTTTGGATGTCCGGATATATTCAGAACGTAAGATATGCGCGAAAATGCAAACTTGTGCACTTTTTGACGCTTTTAGTCCCTGAATGACCAATAAGTTTATTTTTGCGCACCAAACACCTCAAAGCCTATTTCTAAGCTATGTAAAGGATATTTAGGGCATATTTAACTTATGATCAAGTTCCGGAATGTTTGTTACTATAAAATCGGTATAGTTTCACAGTTTGACACAAATAGTCCCTGCGATCGAACAAACTTGTTTTCGACACACCAAACCATTCAAAACTTATTTCTAAGTTATGTGAAGGTTATTTAAGGTATGTTAAGCCTATTTCACTATCCCGGAGTGTTTGTCGCATTTAACTGATTGCGTTTACGCACCAGTTTGCGTGTAACCTTCCAGAAAGCGATTTGAAGCTTGAAATCGAATCGAATCGAATTGTAAAACCACCAACACATAAAACACACATAATAACACCAAAACACATTAACTTATTGATAATTAACATCATTTTGCATTGTCCATTGATTAAAGAGAACAGTTGTCACTGTCTCCCCTACTTTAGGAAATTTCGTCCCGAAATTTTAACTAGAGGAAACTTGTGAGAACAATTGCGGATATTTCTCCTTCATTTTGACTAATTTATTCCGTTTATTCTTCAACTGTTTGAATGTACGGTCCACTATCTCCACAGGTTTCTCGACAAAGTGCATCGTTTCATCGATTTGGATCTCGTTGTGAGGAATGTAAAGATCAGCGTCAGCTAAACACTTTCCCAAATTGAACACGTGAAAAGTCGGATGGATATTTCCAAGCTCTGGAGGTAGCTCTAGTCGATAGGCAACCTTTCCAACTCTTTCAACAATCTTAAATGGTCCAACGTATCGTGGTGCAAGTTTTCCTTTCCTTCCAAATCTCACCATTCCCTTCCAAGGTGACACCTTGAGTAGGACATGGTCTCCAACTTGAAATTCTAGGGGCTCGCGTCGCATATCCGCATAACTCTTTTGACGGCTTCTAGCTGTCACAAGATTATCGCGAATTTTCTTGATTTTGTCTGTTGTTTCCAGAACGAGTTCAGGTCGAGTAAGCTGAGCCTCACCGACCTCATTCCAACAGACAGGTGAATGACATTTTCGATCGTAAAGAGCTTCGAATGGTGCCATATTGATGCTAGCATGATACCTATTATTGTAAGAGAACTCGATCATTGGTAGATGAGAGTCCCAATTACCACCAAAGTCTATCACACATGCTCTAAGCATATCTTCCAAAGTTTGAATTGTCCTCTCGGATTGTCCATCTGTTTGGGGATGATAAGCAGTGCTTAGATTTAGTTGGGTTCCCATTGTAGATTGCATGGTTCTCCAAAAATGAGATGAAAATCGAGCATCACGATCGAAAATGATATCCAAAGGAACACCATGTCATGATACAATCTCATCAACATAAATCTTTGCAAGTTTATCAGCAGATAGATCCTCGCGAATCGCAATAAAATGAGCTGACTTCGTTAATCGATCGATGACAACCCAAATAGCATCGTGACCTTTAGATGTACGTGGTAATTTAGTGATGAGATCCATAGCAATGTTCTCCCACTTCCAAACCGGTATCTCTGGTTGTACAAGCAAACCAGAAGGTCGTTGATGTTCAGCCTTAACTTTGAGACAAGTTAGGTATCTCGATACATACAAGGCAACATCTTTCTTCATACCAGGCCACCAGAACTTAGTACGAAGATCCTTGTACATTTTATCTGCACCAGGATGGATGGAATATCGAGACTTATGAGATTCGTCCATCACTAAAGTGCGAAGATCGTCTTGTTTCGGAACCCACAAACGATCCATGAAATAAAGCAAACCATCATCTTTCGCTTCGAGTTTAAGCTCAAGCTGACGTGGCAATTCCTCACTTATCAAATTTTGTGAAACACAAAATTGCTGGGCTTGAAGAACACGAGTTTGAAGATCAGATAGAGTTCGAACAGAATGAAGATTGACTCGCTCTTTTCGACTAAGCGCATCGGCCATGACATTCGCCTCACCAGGATGGTAGTGAATTTTGCAATCATAGTCACTCAAGAGTTCAACCCAACGTCGTTGCCTCATGTTTAACTCCTTCTGATTGAGAATATGCTAGAGACTTTTATGGTCTGTGAAAACCACACATTTCGTGCCAGAAAGAGAGTGTCTCCATATTTTGAGAGCAAAGACTACAGCACCCAACTCAAGATCATGAGTCATGTAGTTCTGTTCGTGAACTTTCAATTGTCTAGATGCATATGCTATAACTTTACCTCGTTGCATAAGAACACAACCAAGGCCCAAGTTGGACGCATCGCAGTAGACAACGAAATCATCGTTTCCCTCGGGTAAAGATAGAACAGGAGCATCACAAAGTCTCTGTTTCAGTGTTTGGAACGCTTCTTCTTGCTTGGGCCCCCTCTCAAAAGGCTTATTCTTCTGAGTCAAAGCAGTGAGTGGAACCGCAATCTTTGAGAAGTTTGCAATAAAACGACGATAATATCCAGCGAGACCAAGAAAAGATCGGATCTCCGTCGGTGTCGTGGGTGTATTCCAATCCTTAATTGCAACAATTTTGGATGGATCCACATGAATACCCTGCTTGTTGACAATATGTCCCAAAAACTGAACTTCTTTAAGCCAGAATTCGCACTTGGAGAATTTAGCAAAAAGTTGGTTCCTTCTTCAGGAGTTCCAAAGTCAAACGAAGGTGTTGCTCGTGATCAGCTCGAGACTTCGAATAAATAAGAATTTCGTCGATGAACACAATGATGAACTTGTCTAAATAAGGTTTACAGACCCTATTCATTAAGTCCATGAGGATAGCTGGAGCATTCGTCAGACCAAAAGGCATGACAATGAACTCCTAGTGTCCATATCTCATACGGAAAGCAGTTTTGGGAATATCTTCTTCGAATACACGAAGCTGATGATACCCAGAATGCAAATCGATCTTGGAAAAACAAGTAGCACCTTGCAGCTGATCAAAGAGATCATCGATTTGAGGTAGGGGATATTGATTCTTGATGGTAAGCTTATTAAGCTCACGATAATCGATACACATTCGAAAAGATCCATCTTTCTTTTTCACGAAGAGGACAGGAGCTCCCCAAGGTGAATAACTCGGACGGATGAATCCTTTATCCGATAACTCTTGAAGCTGTTTTGATAATTCTTGCATCTCCGACGGTGCAAGACGATAAGGTGCTTTCGCAATCGGGTTAGCATTGGGTACAAGGTCAATATGAAACTCGACTTGACGAACTGGAGGCAAACCAGGCAGTTCATTAGGAAACACCTCTGGATAATCCCGAACAACCGGAATATCCTGAATACTCTTGCTCTTGCCTTTCTCCTCAGTGACATGTGCCAGGAAAGCAACATATCCTTTTCGTAGATAGTTTTGAGCTTTCATACATGACATGAGTTTCAAACCAACAGATGGTTTCTCGCCACGAACCTCAATGTTGGTGCAGTCATCTGTCGTCTTCGTCTTAATGTCAAGTCTCGGGTTCGTTGCAGATTTGATCAAGGCTTATGTCATCATCTTTGATGATGACATCACATGATGACATCATCATTACATGACCACATGAGATAAAACGACAAAGATCATTTGGAGTTGAAAGTTTATTGTAGACATTTGTTATGATTGGACCATTTGATGGTCCAATAAGGTTCTACCATTAAAAGGCCAAATGAAGTGATTCCATATGAAAAGCTGCCGTTTGAATGTTGCCGTTTGAAGACATGGCCGTTTGAAGGCCCAGTCCGCTTGAAAGCCCAATCCGCTTGAAGCTTGAAATGATGCTGGCCGTTTGAAGACCTTCGTTTGAAGGTGTTCGTTTGAAGACATTCAAACGATAGAGTGTACACTATATATAGTTCTCAAACTGTCAACATTAGTAACGATTCCAGATTTGATACCGAGGTATTGCCGGTGTTCCTTGTAACTGTAAACGCTGTAAAATCAATGTACAAGAGGTTTAAAGTGTAGATCAAGCTGTTTTATAGTGTGTTTCTTTGTTTCCGCCTCTGAAACATACGAGAGCTCTTCCGAACGACTCATTCAGGTCGCTACACGATCCTACAATTGGTATCAGAGCTCAGGACGAGGAGTTCTTGCCATATTCAGCTTGAAAATCTGTTTTTCTACACCTTCTGTTCAAAACCGATACTTTTTACGGTTTAAATTGGCTGAAACTTACACAATGTGTGTGTAATGGTAGTTTAACAAAGCCTTAGAAGTTTCAGCTTAAAATTCAACGTAAAACTGGTCAAAATGGCCTAAAAACTGTTGTCCGTTTGAACGAGTACAGTGTCTGACCGTTTGAATTTGATGTTTATCGTTTGAAAATGTGTCCTATCGTTTGAAAATGTGACATCCGTTTGAAACATCGTTTGAAATGCACTTGATCGTTTGAAATTGGTCATGTACGTTTGAA
Organism: Helianthus annuus; assembly: GCF_002127325.2. Taxonomy (NCBI): domain Eukaryota; kingdom Viridiplantae; phylum Streptophyta; class Magnoliopsida; order Asterales; family Asteraceae; genus Helianthus; species Helianthus annuus. Next base: position 101,128,535 of record NC_035444.2, on the reverse strand, counting down.
TCATCGTTTGAAGTGCACCGTTTGAAACCAACGACACACCGCTTGAAACTGATACACCGCTTGAAAGTGCATTGATATTATCTTTTCATTTTATGTGATGTGAGGTCCAATTAAAAATAATCTAGAAAGGATCGGCCCTATCGTAGTTGTTGCGGTTCAGTGATGAAATGTAACAGATTGTTTGTCGGCTGCATGTGTATCAAGACAATCATGAAATGTTGACAATTTATATTGTCTGAGAGTTTGCATGTGAAAGTTTAAGTTGTCGGCCACATCAATTTTAAGGCCCAATCATCATCATGCATATATACATTGGCCCAATAGAATTAATGTAAACTTGTTACAACATTATTTGAATTGCTGAACCATTTCATTTGACCATAATTGTCGGCCCATGTGATTGGCCTTTATAAAGGTTTAATGAATTTCAAACCGTTGACGTTATCATTATAAAAAAAATTTAGCTCAATCACAGTTTACATGATTAAAGTTTGTCGGCCCAATCCCAGACCCATTACACCGCCCCACTAACAAATTCAATCAGATTGTTTTTGTTTGGTGCACCGCCATATGCCAGCCCAATCATAGTGAAGGCCCAATCACTGCGGCCCATGTGATCATAGTGAAGGTTACACTTAAAAGCTTGTTCCAGTTCGTCAGTATGTTCCGGTCACGTGAAATCGTGTAAAAGAAATCATTTCGATTGGAAGTTAGTTTCAGTTTGTACGGTTTGGAGTTCAAAAATTTTCAAAGGTCTATCACGTTGCCCGAAAGTTCATCAGATCGCACGTACTGAGTCTGATTGATTGAGTTTGATCCGAGTCATAGCAGTTCGCACAATTTGTCAATCTTCAGTCCGTACGGAATAGTCATCAGTTCGAGTGATTCAGTTCGCATAGAGTATTAGTTTGATTCAGTTGCTTTGATAAGTGTTTTAAACTGATTGTGTTTTGTTTGTTTGTTTCAGGTGTTTCACGAGGTGAATCATTTCATTCGAAAGGGGATCCAGTTTGAATGTGATATTTCATTTTAAGTGACTGTCTCGATAAATGTGTTTCCGAATCATGGACTTAAAATTCTTTAATATGACTAGCGAAACAGTTAATAGAATAAATGTATTAAAGAAAGAATTTGATTTGTTTTCAGGTTATCTAGGAGAAAATACAAAGAGTATCATTGAGAGGTATATTCATCTTGTTCGCTTAATGTCTGAGAAGGGTATTCAGAAAAAACCAAATGAATGGGTTAAGAGATTAGCCAATTCCATACCTCAACAAGAATGGGGTACATATCTGTTGGATTTAAAAAGAAATGGAGAATACTCTAGATTGTCAATTTGTCAATTTATTAAGAAGCTTGAAGAACAAATGGAGAACAATGATGTAAATAAGAAGAATCAAGAAGAAAAATCCGTTTCATCCGATGAAAGTTCAGAAGAATCAATTCTTGTTGATCAAACATCAACTGATTCTGGTTCTTCAGATGAAAGTTCCGAAAGAGCATTCGTTTTTGATCAAACATCATCTAACTCTGGTTCTTCGGATGATAGTTCTGACAAATCAGTAGAGTTTGACAAATCACCAACTGATAATAGTAGTATTAATGAAAAGATTATTGAAGCAGAAAAGGTGACTGAAGCTGAGAAGATTGTGGAGGTTGAAAAAAGAGTTGAAGTCGAGAAGATCGTTGAAGTCACAAAACCTTGTCTTACATGTTTAGAATCTTGTAAACAATGTATAGAGAAAGACGAGAGGTTTAGTGAGTTAGAAAAGTTGAAAGAACAGTTGTTATTTGATGTAAAAAACTTGAAAAAGTCGTATGATGTATTGAATAGGCATGTGAATGGTCTGGAGAAGACTAACTCAGAAAGAGAAAAAGCTTTGAAGATGCTAAATGCTACCATGATGACAAAGCATAAAGAGATCAACATGTACATAGAAGAATGTGCAAAGTTGAAGAAAGAGTTGGAGAATGAAGCAGCTGAGAATGAAAGAATTAGAAGATTGCTGCAAAGTTACAAAGGTTGTGACTACGTAATGGATAGAATTTATCCAACAGTTGAAGGTTTCGAGGCATTTAAAGATAAACAGCCAAAGAAGAGAACGGATACTGGTAAGAAACAGGGTGTCTGTTATAATAAGTGTGCGCCTCCGATTTGGGAAGGGTACTCGCCTAGAAAACCTAATGAGGAAGAACAAAACAGGCGGTCAATATTAAGTTAGAATCCGAGATAACCGATGTTTTACCGGACAATATTGACGTCACGTTCACAGCGTCCGACACAGATCATGAGTTCGAACTGATAAAACGAGTGGTCGATCAGTTGTTGGATAAGGATGAGGAGTCAGAGTCAAAGTCCGAGTCCGAAAGTTCGTGTCAGTCAGTCAGGATTTCGAGTTCGTGTGAAAACGGGTTTACAGTAAAGAGTTTTTATTGCCAAAATCTAATTTGAATGACGAAACGTTTGAAGTTGCATATACTTTGAATGGTTCTGACAAATTATATTTTGATAAAGAGTTTCCAATAAGAGGTGTTAAAAATGAATTGATTAAAAAGGTTTTCAAATTAACAGAAATTAATATTTCTGAAATAAAAGATTTAAATCTTAATGGTAAACCTAAATTTTACACCTCAAGAGTTCAACAACGACTAAACAAGAAAAAAGGTTACAATTCTGGTTCTGGTTTTCAAAAGAAATCAAACCAAAATCGTAGCTACAAAAAGAAAGGACTTGGTTTTACTCCACCAGAAAACTACAAAAATGAAAAATTTTCTAAAACAAATACAAAATTTGTTTCAGGTACAAGCTCGGAAGAGGAAGCAAAAAGCACATTCTGGAAACAATCTAACCAAGAATTTCTTGCTGAGAAGAGAAAGAATGGAGCTTATTTGAAGAAAGAAACCAGAACCTGTTTCCGATGCAATGAAGCCGGTCACATTGCATGGAACTGTCCGAAAGCGACAAACACAAAACAGGGAGTTTCTGGAAAACTGAAACAAGTTGTTGTTGATAAAACCGAACCACCAACTGAAAAATTTAAAGTTTTCAAAAATTCAACATTTGAAGTTGGTGAGTGTTCGAAGAGATTTTACAGACGAAGTGTGAAACTTGACAACCAAAAATGGGTTGTTAAGAAATCTGAGGTAAAATCTGGCGATGAATCTGATTCCACAAAATCAGAGGAGCCACAGTTTGATGAGAGTGATGAAAACTCAGTTCCTTCAATGGATGATGAGAACTTTCCACCATTGAGGACTGAGAATTTTAAAAGAAAAGATGGAAAGTCTAAATTCTCAAATCAAGGTTATTCTGAAAAGGATAATTTTTATGTTGAGAAAGCTTTTAACGGGAAAGTTAAGAAGATTTTCGGAAAAATGGTTGATGGGAAGGTGAAAGGGGTAAAAGACTTCTACGCTACAAAGAAAGCAACTTACACCCCAACTAAATCCGAATTGAAATCACCCAAGGCTGGTCAGGCTTGGGTGGACATTTTCTTCGATTGAAAAACCTGACTTGCCGGAGATCCCAAGTTTGTAATCGTGGATCAGGAATCGGCATCATTCATGTATTATGAGTTTGTATGAAAAATTCTTAAAATTGTAAAAATTTACAGGTTAAAGGACTATGCCGGAGATCCCAAGTTTGTAATCATGGATCAGGAATCGGCATCATTCATGTATTATGAGTTTGTATGAAAAATTCTTAAAATTGTAATAATTTTACAGGTTGAATGACTACGCCGGAGCTTCCAGGTTGGTAAGTGCGAAGCAGGAATCGCCATTCTGATTGGTAAAATGGTTTGTGTAGAAGTGACATTCCTACAAGTGGTTTGTTTGGTGATTTTTACAAGTGGTACAGGTTGCTTGATTGCAAAATGGTAAATCAGGGACATTGATTTGTACTTGATTTACTACTTATGATAGCTCAAAGAACAATATGATGAACCATATCCCTGTACTTAACCAAGTGGTAAACTTACAAGGGATAAACACAAACTCATTTTCCGGAAAAATCATTTTGATTAAAACAAACTTAGGTGTTTTGAAATCTCAATGAGAAAATGGTTTGTGAAAGGGGGAGTTCAGATTGTTTATGCCTAGAGAATGGCGAATTGATGCGATTTGATATCGGTTGTCATATTTCTATACAGTTTGTTTTCAATTTTCTTTAATGTGTTTGCATTTTAGGGGGAGTAGAAAATTTCAGAAAATCCAAAAACATTAGAAAATTTGAAAAAGACAAAAACATGATAAAATTCAAAAATGAGTTTCGTTGTGAAAAGAGGAAATGATAGTACATCAGTGGACTGTCACAACATGCTAAAGATTTGGAGAGTTTAAAAGTGATAAACAATCTCACTGCGAATGTGTCAGTAGATTTTTACACATTTAGTAGATTGTGACGAGATATAAACCTAAATTTCAAACTTGCTTATTCTGTGGGTTAACAAAACTGCTTGGATATATAGGTAACCCCTGAAATCTTGTTTGAAAGGTCCCTTATTCTGAGATACTAGGTCTTTATGCTCAGTGATATCTGGGGTATTATCCCGGGACTTCTGCTGTATGGAAGTACTGACCTAGTCCCCGGATAATACTTTCTGCAAATGCTCGCCCTCAGCAAATTGATGAAACAATAAAATTGATAGTCATTGCTGTTGTAAAAAAAGATCCTCTAAAGGGGACCCACCAAAAGTCGAGCCGTCATCTCTCTGCTGAACGGAAGTTCTGACCTGAGCTCTCACGGTTTCGCACCTAACCCCTTACAGATATCATCTGTGGTATACTCACCTGTAAGACTGAATATTGGGATCTGGATACGGGAGTATATTCAAGTAGTGGGACACACGGATTAGCTTAAGTTCTTAAAACATTAATATTGTATCTCGGATCAGTTGAACTTTGTGTGGAAATTTAAGTGGACCAGTATACTGACAATCTAGGTAAATTGTTTAAAACTTAAAATGAATTGAAGCTTAACGGTGTTGGTGACATGTCTCATTAACTGATATGATCCTCTTACACGAACTCACAAAAATATTGTTTGTAAATATTTCTTTACTGCATTATATGTTTCTTTTATTTCAAAATCCAAAAAGATTTTCAGTGTGTCTTAGCATAAAATTTTGAAAAAGTCAAAAAGATTTTCGACAACTGATATTGAAGAGCTATTTTTCAAAATTCCAAGTGCTAAACATAATGAGCAATATTTGAGGGGGAGTGTATGTTTGAAATTGAATGTTTTCATAATCCAACCTTTCGAGTGGTTCATCAATATCTGTGTTTGTTTTGAAGGAGAGTCTGAATTAGTGCATGTGTTTATGTTTGAACTAAGTATGTGAGAGAAATTTTACTTTGAGGTAGAGTTTTTGCAGGATAAAATGAAAAGTTGTTAGACAGAAAGCCAGACAACGATCCTGAAGATGTTGCTGAAGAACAAAGAAATACCAGCAAATCGAGAGGGGGAGTCTGAAGACAGAGAGAGAGAGAAGCTCAGAGGACTGATAAAGACTGAAGTCATTGAAGACTCGACACTTAAGACTCGTCAACATCTGAGGGGGAGTCTGTTGGTGCAGTCATCTGTCGTCTTCGTCTTAATGTCAAGTCTCGGGTTTGTTGCAGATTTTATCAAGGCTTATGTCATCATCTTTGATGATGACATCACCTGATGACATCATCATTACATGACCACATGAGATAAAACGACAAAGATCATTTGGAGTTGAAAGTTTATTGTAGACATTTGTTATGATTGGACCATTTGATGGTCCAATAAGGTTCTACCATTAAAAGGCCAAATGAAGTGATTCCATATGAAAAGCTGTCGTTTGAATGTTGCCGTTTGAAGACATGGCCGTTTGAAGGCCCAGTCCGCTTGAAAGCCCAATCCGCTTGAAGCTTGAAATGATGCTGGCCGTTTGAAGACCTTCGTTTGAAGGTGTTCGTTTGAAGACATTCAAACGATAGAGTGTACACTATATATAGTTCTCAAACTGTCAACATTAGTAACGATTCCAGATTTGATACCAAGGTATTGCCGGTGTTCCTTGTAACTGTAAACGCTGTAAAATCAATATACAAGAGGTTTAAAGTGTAGATCAAGCTGTTTTATAGTGTGTTTCTTTGTTTCCGCCTCTGAAACATACGAGAGCTCTTCCGAACGACTCATTCAGGTCGCTACACGATCCTACACTCAAGAACATCACCAGAGGAAAGAGGAATACGAACGATCTTGTCGAAACAAATAACCTCAGCATGGTGTTTGGTTAACCAATCCATCCCTACGATGATGTCGAAACTCCCAAGTTGCATCGGTACGAGGTCGATAGGGAAAAGATGGTTATCGAGGTTCAATTGACAACCACGAAGAACAGAATCGAGTGCGACTGGTTTACTAGTAGCAATTTCGACAGATAAGGGCTTCCTCAGTTTAGTTCTTGGTATCGCAAGTAAAGGCTCAAAGGATAACGAAACAAAACTCCTATCGGCACCAGAATCGAAAAGAACAGATGCAAGTTGATTGTTAACAAGGAACGTACCGTTAACAAATTCGTTGTCCGCCCTCGCCTCATTTGCGTTCAAATGGAATGCTCGTCCACGAGCGGGATTCACATTCGCTATCGCGTTACCATTTGGATTGACATTCGCATTTGCATTCGCGTTTACCAATCTCGGACAGTTGTTGCGGAAATGACCCATTTCTCCGCAATTGAAACACGAACCAGGTGGGAATCTCGCAGCATTCCCTTGAGCTTGTGCTGGAACCTGAATAGCCTGATTTTGACCAAAACGACAAATGTTGGCCAAATGTCCAAGTCTACCACATGTACCACACTGTTTACAGGCCTGTTGGGCAACATGGTGACCATTACATCGAGCACAGTGAGGTGCGGTACCAGCATATGCTTTCTTTGCAGGAGGTTGAGTCGGTGGGTTCTGAGGGTTTTGATTGGTGACAACAAAATTTTGAGCACCCTTTCGCTTCCTCGACTTCTTCGACGACTCACCCTGCTTCTTACCCTTACTGTCACACCCCCAAAATCCACACGCGGAGTATCACCGCTTGGAGCGTGACTGACCAGGATCAAGCATCAATCATATTGAACATAGCATAATATAAATAAGATAATTCGTAAAACCCAAATCAATATGATTGATGTTCTAAACCAAACATAATATCAATAGCGGAAGCGTAATAATGAAAATCCAAAGTATGTAAATGTAAACCCAAAGTAATGTTAAGTTTGATTGTTTAAACGTTTTAACATGGCATCCACGATCCATGCTCCACAACGACCTGCTCCTTCCTAGTGCAAGCTCCATAAGTATCTAAGGTCCTGCAAGGCATGCAGCAGAGAGTCAACAACTAGTTGAGCGAGTTCACAGTTAATAGTTCGATAATAGTATAGTGTGAGTAGTAGTATGTTCGTTCGTTATGTCATGTATCGTATTAGTTTCCGTCGCGGACTCCCAGGCAGGTATGCGAAGATTAGGGGATGTTCTTCCCAAGTATTCTAGACTAGGTTTATTTGTATCGCGGCCTCCCAGGCAGGTGTGCGAAGATTAGTACATTTAGTTCGCGGCCTTTCTAAGGCAGGTGTGCGAAGTCAGTCATAATATCGCGGCCAACCCTTGGCAGGTGTGCGAAGATCAGTTCAATAAGTGTTACTAGTCTAGCCATATCTTATCGTTAGGTTCTATCATCGGAGTATATACAATAAGTCATCCAATCCCATTCCCACCCGGGAACCCCATGCCTTGGCTGTGTGAACTCACCTTTGCTTTGCTCGGTTGATAAATCGTTTGTCCTAAGTTGGTCAACCACATCCTATTATGGTTACCACTTGTTAGGACGGTAAACAAGTAAAGCACGTATAAGGTACATGTATCTAACATGTATTTGTCAAGTAGGGTACTGGTAACAGTTATGGCATAACGACTTAATCATAAATAATCCATTTATAAAACAATTAACACGAAATGACATGGAACAGTAAGCTGTGTGTGGCTTATAAAAAGTTTGGGGTTTTCTAGCGTGCGACCCACTAGAATAAGGCCCCAATGTATGTCTAATGTGCAGCCCACTTGTCAAGTGTGTGACCCACACGGGAGTGTGCGTTCCATTGACAAGTGTACGGTCATACGAGTGTGCGACATAACTTATTGGAATCAGAAAAATATTAATATAACAATCGACATTCATCGGTCTTTCATATTATTTTCAACCTCTAAATAGACAAGCAATTAACAAATATACCACCAAGTTTCACAATTAGCACCCATATTCAACTGTTTCATCGAAGTAACCTTTAAATACAATTCAAGTATATAGCAGTTCATCACCCAAACATTCTATTACTATATACCCTAAACAACATTCATTATTCCAACTCAACAATTTCCACCATCATAGTCATAATTATATGAAAAACCCCAACTCAAATAAGTCCACCAAACATACATAACTGTTATGAATCATTTATGCAAACAATTAACGAACATGTATGTATTTCTAATAAACAATTTAACCATGACTTCCATAGTTTAATATACATACACACTGTAACAACATATAACGTTTCAATATTCACACAAAGTCACCACCATTTCAATGGATCAATCCCCTCAATAGACATTTGTGTATAATCTTAACTAACGAAAACAGTGTTCTAGCATTTTATTATCATTTAAGTCATCAAATCATAAGGAAATCAAGAGCATTTGTTTGGACAGTTTACTCCCTAATCCATTTCCTTAAACATGGTGCATTCATGAAGTCAAAGAACACAACATACAAAACAATTTTTACGTGAGCATGCACTGACCGAAGAGAAATATGGAAAGGACACCCGCTGCCATCGTTTCCGTTGTCGGATTCCCCTGTCGCCGCCGTGAGCGGCGGCGCCGCTGCTAATTCTTTGCTCCGCTGCTGTGCCACCACCACGAAACCACCACTGTTGTCGCCGGTTCCGCCGTCGCCGGTGACTCCGGTTCTGTTGTTGCCTTCTCTTCCACGATGTCTTAACTTACAACCGAACATCGCTTCCCACCACCGCACCACGGTGGCTCCACCACTACCACCGTGTGTCGTCGTCGTCACTGTCGGTGCTACATCTCTGTCGTCCTCTCTCTCTCTCTCTCTCTCTCTCTCTCTCTCATCTGTTGAAGTTGTCGTGAAGATGAGGGGGTATGTGTCTCGAAGGTGATGACCGAAGTACAAGAGGTTTAGGTGTATGTGTGTAGTGGTCGGAGAGGGTCGTCGGAGAATGGCTCCTGGTCGCCGGAATTCTTGATCGGACAGAATGGGAGGTGTGCGGCTGATGAGTATTGTTTAGGGTTTCTCTTTTTTTTTTTTTGAAGTCATAAGCTAAACAAGAACATGACATGATACGTGCATTACAAATGATAAAGGTTTAGGGGGGGCGGTTGCAGGCTAACCGAATTGGGCTTAAGCCCATGCACTTGGGCTATCAAAACAATTTAGTAAATATCACAAGTTTTGAGATGTGGCACAACCATACACTCGACACAAATATAGGCCCACTTTAATCCCATACGAGCCTTACTAACTCGCGGCCCACAAGTGTCACATAAATCTGCGGCCTGAATCGGTTAGTTTCCCAACATATTAATTTACACAATTACTCGCAACTTGATTTCTTGCAAACACAATACATGCATAAACATATAATAGTGCACGCGACAGGTAAACAAACACAAAGATACACGCTAACGATTGTGGAATTCAAGTAGTGCTAACCTTGTTATTCGGGTTGTCACATCATCCCCAACTTGAAAGAAATTTCGTCCCGAAATTTAGCACGTAGCTACTGAGGAAGCTAGTTAGGTTGCGTGGTTTCCTGGTTTTTCCTGGGGTGTCACATCCTCCCCCCGTTGATCTGGAATTTCGTCCCGAAATTCCGTGGTAGTAGCTTCAGCCTCAGTAGTGGTTGTATTGGTTTCGAATAACTGGGGATACTTTTCTGTCATCTGGTCTTCGCGTTCCCAGGTGTACTCTGGGCCACGACGGGAGTTCCAACGAACTCGAACAAGAGGGATTCTCTTGTTTTTGAGGACCTTAACATCCCGGTCCATGATTTCAACTGGCTCCTCGACGAACTGCAACCGCTCGTCGATAGTGAGTTCCTTAAAAGGAACTATGAGGGTCTCATCTGACAGGCACTTTTTCAGATTCGACACGTGAAAAACATTGTGAACTGCCCCGAGTTCTGTTGGTAGGTTTAGCTTGTAGGCTACTGGGCCTATTCTTTCAGTGATTTCGAATGGTCCAACATACCGTGGATTGAGTTTGCCTCGTTTACCAAATCGAACCACACCCCTCCAGGGTGAGACTTTAAGTAAAACCTGGTCCCTGACCTGAAATTCCAATGGCTTCCTACGCTTATCCGCGTAGGCTTTCTGACGGTCGCGTGCTGCCGCCATGCGTTGTCGTATTTGTGCAATCTTTTCTGTGGCGTCCACTACAATCTCTGGACCCGTAATCTGACTATCCCCCACCTCTGCCCAACAGAGAGGTGACCGGCATTTACGCTCGTACAATGCCTCGAATGGAGCGGCTTGTATGCTGGTGTGATAGTTGTTATTGCATGAGAACTCCACCAGAGGGAGGTGCTTTTCCCAGCCGTTGCCGAATTCGATAACACACGCCCGAAGCATGTCTTCAAGAGTTTGGATTGTTCGCTCAGACTGCCCATCCGTCTGAGGATGATACGTTGTGCTCATGTCTAACCGTGAGCCGAAAGATTTGTGCATCGCTTGCCATAGTTCTGACGTGAATCGTGCATCCCGATCCGAGATGATGGAGGTGGGCACCCCGTGCCTCGAAACAACTTCTTTAAGATAGATGCCTGCGAGAGTGGAGAACTTATCCGTTTCCTTTATAGCCAGGAAGTGTGCAGACTTGGTGAGTCGATCCACGATCACCCATATGGTATCATTCCCACGCTGGGATCTGGGTAAGCCTGTAACAAAATCCATGGAAATTTCTTCCCATTTCCATTGCGGTATCTTGGGTTGCTGAAGTAGAGCCGCTGGTTTCTGATACTCCACTTTGACTCTTGCACATGTCAAACACTTGCCAACGTTAGTTGCAATGTGGCCTTTCATGCTAGGCCACCAGTATGTAGTTCTTATATCGTGGCACATTTTATCCGACCCTGGATGTACCGAGTAGCGAGACTTGTGTGCTTCGTCCATCACAAGCTCTCGTAAACCGCCATAAAGTGGGACCCAAATACGCCCTGTTACATAGTAGGCGCCGTCTTCCTTTTGTTCCATTCGTTGCCTTGAGCCGCGTAAGGCTTCAGCCTTGACGTTTTCGGGTTTTAATGCTTCTATCTGAGCAGTTCGTATCTGTGCTGGAAGACTAGACTGAATAGTGAGTTGCAAAGCTCGTACAGGCCTAGGTGTAGTATCTTTTCGATTGAGGGCATCAGCCACAACATTGGCCTTGCCTGGATGGTACTTGATGGCGCATTCGTAATCGTTTAGTAACTCGACCCATCGTCGTTGACGCATATTCAATTCCTTCTGCTTGAAGATATGCTCGAGACTCCTGTGATCGGTGTAAATAGTGCACTTGGTACCGTACAGGTAGTGTCGCCATATCTTAAGCGCAAAAACAACAGCTCCCAACTCTAAATTGTGCGTCGTGTAGTTCTGTTCATGAACTTTGAGTTGACGAGAAGCGTAGGCAATAACTTTATCCCGCTGCATCAATACACAACCAAGCCCCTGTATCGACGCGTCACAATAGACTACAAACTCATCCGTGCCCTCTGGCAATGAGAGAATAGGTGCGCTGCAAAGCCTATCCTTTAAGTACTGAAAAGTCGTTTCTTGTGTATTACCCCAACGATAGGTAACACCTTTCTGTGTCAACATAGTAAGCGGCTGTGCGATCTTGGAGAAGTCTTTAATAAATCGTCTGTAATACCCCGCCAAACCCAAGAATTGGCATATTTCCGTTGGTGTACGCGGTGCAGGCCAGTTCCTGATCGAATCTACCTTGGATGGATCGACATGAATCCCATCCCTGTTCACCACATGACCTGAGAAGTGGACTTCACGAAGCCAGAAGTCGCATTTAGAAAATTTGGCGTACAGTTGCTCCTTTCGAAGAAGTTCCAAGATTAGACGTAAGTGTTGCTCGTGTTCCTCCTGACTCTTGGAGTAGATCAGAATGTCGTCGATGAAGACAATGACGAACTTGTCTAGATAGGGTTTGCACACCCTGTTCATAAGATCCATGAAAACTGCAGGCGCGTTCGTAAGCCAAATGGCATGACTAGAAACTCGTAGTGACCGTAGCGAGTTCTGAATGCTGTCTTGGAGACGTCCTCATCCCGGACTCTCAGCTGATGATGACCAGACCTTAGATCAATCTTGGAGTAGTAACACGACCCTTGCAACTGGTCGAATAAGTCGTCTATACGCGGAAGAGGATAACGGTTCTTCACCGTTATCTTGTTGAGTTCCCGGTTGTCTATGCACATCCTGAAGGTATCGTCCTTCTTTTTCACAAATAACACTGGAGCTCCCCAGGGCGATGAGCTTGGACGAATAAAGCCCTTTTCCAAGAGCTCTTGTAGCTGCTTCGATAGTTCTTCCAGTTCGGTTGGTGCTAAACGATATGGTGCGCGGGCTATCGGTGCTGCTCCAGGAGCTAACTCAATCTGGAACTCGACTTGGCGATGAGGCGGTAAACCGGGTAAATCTTCAGGAAACACCTGAGGAAAGTCACGTACAACTGGAATATCCTCCAGTTTCTTTTCCTTTGCGGATGCGTCAGTGACAAGTGCCAGAATGGCAGTGTGCCCCTTTCGTAAACATTTCTGCGCCTTTAAGAAAGAGATGATGTCAACCACAGCACCACTCTTGTCGCCTTGAACTTCGAGAGGTTCTTGACCAGAACGAGGAATGCGAACAATCTTTTCTTTGCATAGGATTTCTACTTGCTGTTGCTGCTGGCGATTCTGATCTGCAGGCCGTGGGCACCTAAATCCTTAGCTTCATGGCCCATTTTGAGACACCCCTGGGAATGTCCCTCGTTGCACTAACCACTATGGTGTCTGTTACATTTGTTACACAGTGGGTGAATTCCCCGATATCCACCCTGCCCCTGACCACCAGAAGTTGGCTGACTCGGGCTCTGGTGATCACTATTCTTGCGTTGCTGCTGTGCTTGAGACTGAACTGTAGCGGAACCCTTGCTGGAATACCCATCCCATTTCCGCTTGTTGTCACTAGGAGTAGCGGGAGTAGCAGAAGTGGTAGCGGTAGTAATAGCGCTGATACAACTAGGCAGCCTGTTCTGTTCCACTGCCTGATCCGTGAGGCGATGAGCAAAACGCTGAATGTCTTGGATATTGTCGAGGTTAGCCGATGTAGCATGGCTCTGAATCTCTGAGGCTAGACCCTTGAGGTACAATTCGATACGCTTGCCTGGAGGGTCCACCATGGTTGGACACAAGATGGCCAGTTCGTTCGACCGTTTCGTATAAGCTTCAATTTCTGACCCCGTCATTTTCAAATGGTAAAGCTCCACTTCCAACTTTTGGATGCCATCACGCGTGCAATATTCCCTTTTAATGTGTTCTTTGAATTCGTTCCAGGGTGTGGCGTTAGCAGCTGCCAACCCTAGTATCCGTACTTGCGCGTTCCACCAGGTTAGCGCGATTTCTTCCAAAGTACCAGTGGCGTACTTGACCCTACGAGCCTCAGGGCATTCACACATCTCAAATACTGACTCGAGCTTCCCAAGCCAATGGAGTAGTCCCACTGCTCCTTCTGTACCACTGAATGTGCTTGGACGACAGTCCATGAAGTTCTTGAATGTGCAGACAGGTTGTTGTGCGTTCTGACCCGTTGCGCGAGAAAGATACATCAAGGTTAAGCGCGAGAGTTGGGTCACGAGAGTAGGATCTAACATCCTAGGATAGGTTTGGAATAGCAGGTTATACCTCCTGCTTGTGCGGCTGCAAGCGCCGCAACAACTTGTTCGTTAATGAGAGCCGTCAACTGGGCTTGAGTCATGTTAACACGTCCAAACATGATCGAGTAGTAAAAGTAGCATAAGTGTGCATGGTTCGCGAGTAGTGCGATGACAGAAGAGTGTAAGCACATAGGTGTTCTCAAGTAATAACAAGTAGTGAGCAAAGTAATGTAAGCACACTACATGCAAAGTTCTATGCAATTCTAACATGTAGGCAATAAACGTAAACCTTATTACCTAGGATGTTGAGTCTTGCACGTGGAGCGAAGCGTCGTTGTGGATCGTTGAGAGCACTGTTCTGGTTATAGTCTGGTTTTAATAAAAACGTTTTCCCATATTAAAACCAAGTTCTCTATAACCAATGGCTCTGATACCAATCTGTCACACCCCCAAAATCCACACGCGGAGTATCACCGCTTGGAGGCGTGACTGACCAGGATCAAGCCATCAATCATATTGAACATAGCATAATATAAATAAGATAATTCGTAAAACCCAAATCAATACGATTGATGTTCTAAACCAAACATAATATCAATAGCGGAAGCGTAATAATGAAAATCCAAAGTATGTAAATGTAAACCCAAAGTAATGTTAAGTTTGATTGTTTAAACGTTTTAACATGGCATCCACGATCCATGCTCCACAACGACCTGCTCCTTCCTAGTGCAAGCTCCATAAGTATCTAAGGTCCTGCAAGGCATGCAGCAGAGAGTCAACAACTAGTTGAGCGAGTTCACAGTTAATAGTTCAGTAATAGTATAGTGTGAGTAGTAGTATGTTCGTTCGTTATGTCATGTATCGTATTAGTTTCCATCACGGCCTCCCAGGCAGGTATGCGAAGATTAGGGGATGTTCTTCCCAAGTATTCTAGACTAGGTTTATTTGTATCGCGGCCTCCCAGGCAGGTGTGCGAAGATTAGTACATTTAGTTCGCGGCCTTTCTAATGCAGGTGTGCGAAGTCAGTCATAATATCGCGGCCAACCCTTGGCAGGTGTGCGAAGATCAGTTCAATAAGTGTTACTAGTCTAGCCGTATCTTATCGTTAGGTTCTATCATCGGAGTATATACAATAAGTCATCCAATCCCATTCCCACCCGGGAACCCCATGCCTTGGCTGTGTGAACTCACCTTTGCTTTGCTCGGTTGATAAATCGTTTGTCCTAAGTTGGTCAACCACATCCTATTATGGTTACCACTTGTTAGGACGGTAAACAAGTAAAACACGTATAAGGTACATGTATCTAACATGTATTTGTCAAGTAGGGTACTGGTAACAGTTATGGCATAACGACTTAATCATAAATAATCCATTTATAAAACAATTAACACGAAATGACACGAAACAGTAAGCTGTGTGTGGCTTATAAAAAGTTTGGGGTTTTCTAGCGTGCGGCCCACTAGAATAAGGCCCCAATGTATGTCTAATGTGCAGCCCACTTGTCAAGTGTGTGACCCACACGGGAGTGTGCGGTCCATTGACAAGTGTACGGTCATACCAGTGTGCGACATAACTTATTGGAATCAGAAAAATATTAATATAACAATCGACATTCATCGGTCTTTCATATTATTTTCAACCTCTAAATAGACAAGCAATTAACAAATATACCACCAAGTTTCACAATTAGCACCCATATTCAACTGTTTCATCGAAGTAACCTTTAAATACAATTCAAGTATATAGCAGTTCATCACCCAAACATTCTATTACTATATACCCTAAACAACATTCATTATTCCAACTCAAAAATTTCCACCATCATAGTCATAATTATATGAAAAACCCCAACTCAAATAAGTCCACCAAACATACATAACTGTTATGAATCATTTATGCAAACAATTAACGAACATGTATGTATTTCTAATAAACAATTTAACCATGACTTCCATAGTTTAATATACATACACACTGTAACAACATATAACGTTTCAATATTCACACAAAGTCACCACCATTTCAATAGATCAATCCCCTCAATAGACATTTGTGTATATTCTTAACTAACGAAAACAGTGTTCTAGCATTTTATTATCATTTAAGTCATCAAATCATAAGGAAATCAAGAGCATTTGTTTGGACAGTTTACTCCCTAATCAATTTCCTTAAACATGGTGCATTCATGAAGTCAAAGAACACAACATACAAAACAATTTTTACGTGAGCATGCACTGACCGAAGAGAAATATGGAAAGGACACCCGCTGCCATCGTTTCCGTTGTCGGATTCCCCTGTCGCCGCCGTGAGCGGCGGCGCCGCTGCTAATTCTTTGCTCCGCTGCTGTGCCACCACCACGAAACCACCACTGTTGTCGCCGGTTCCGCCGTCGCCGGTGACTCCGGTTCTATTGTTGCCTTCTCTTCCACGATGTCTTAACTTACAACCGAACATCGCTTCCCACCACCGCACCACGGTGGCTCCGCCACTACCACCGTGCGTCGTCGTCGTCACTGTCGGTGCTACATCTCTGTCGTTCTCTCTCTCTCTCTCTCTCTCTCTCTCATCTGTTGAAGTTGTCGTGAAGATGAGGGGGTATGTGTCTCGAAGGTGATGACTGAAGTACAAGAGGTTTAGGTGTATGTGTGTAGTGGTCGGAGAGGGTCGTCGGAGAATGGCTCCTGGTCGCCGGAATTCTTGATCGGACAGAATGGGAGGTGTGCGGCTGATGAGTATTGTTTAGGGTTTCTCTTTTTTTTTTTTTTTTTGAAGTCATAAGCTAAACAAGAACATGACATGATACGTGCATTACAAATGATAAAGGTTTAGGGGGGGCGGTTGCAGGCTAACCGAATTGGGCTTAAGCCCATGCACTTGGGCTATCAAAACAATTTAGTAAATTTCACAAGTTTTGAGATGTGGCACAACCATACACTCGACACAAATATAGGCCCACTTTAATCCCATACGAGCCTTACTAACTCGCGGCCCACAAGTGTCACATAAATCCGCGGCCTGAATCGGTTAGTTTCCCAACATATTAATTTACACAATTACTCGCAACTTGATTTCTTGCAAACACAATACATGCATAAACATATAATAGTGCACGCGATAGGTAAACAAACACAAAGATACACGCTAACGATTGTGGAATTCAAGTAGTGCTAACCTTGTTATTCGGGTTGTCACACTTACCCTTTTCCTTATCAGAATCAGTTGACTTCTTTTTATCACCCTTACGGGTGAGTTTACCCTTCCTGACTTGAGACTCAGTCAGGGTAGCAGACAACTGGATTACTTGACGAAGGGTGGTAGGATTAACACCGGTGATAATGTCCTGAATGGAATCGGGTAAACCATCGATATACCTCTCAATTGCCTTATCCAACGGGGTAACCATCGTGGGACACAACAAACTGAGCTCCTCAAATCGATCCGTATAAGTACGGTGTTCTCCCCCGACTTGTTTCAAATCATCGAATTCCCGTTCCAAAGCTCGAATCTCGTGACGGGGACAGAACTCTCTCATCATGAGAGCTCGGAGCTCTTCCCAATTTTGTGCTAGTGCCACTTCAGCACCCCTATCACGCATCACTCCGTTCCACCATGTAAGAGCTCGCTTCTCGAACACACTAGATGCAAACTCAACTTTGCGGGCATTCGGACACTTCACATGTCTGAATGTGCTCTCGATACTCTCAAACCACTGCAGGAGCGCGGTTGCTCCTTGTGACCCAGAAAACTTAAGCGGCTTCGCAGAATTGAAATTCTTGAAATTACACTGAGCATTATTGTTGTTATTGTTGTTGTTGTTGTATAGTTCGTGGATTTGGGTCACAATGCCTGGAAGCACAGCAGCCATTTGCTGAGAGACAAGGGCTGCGACTTCCTCAGCAGTATAAGTTCGAGCATCGGTTCGAGCGTCGCATCGAGGAGGCATTGTCTAACAAGGAAACATGAGAAACGAGTGAGGTCGATAATTGGAAAAACAAAAGAGGCATTGAAAACATTCGACAAAACAAAGGAAGGTGATCATTCGTTTGTTACCTCGAACAAACAAACGACACGCGGTGACGAATCAAAGTAAATGGGTCAATATAATGTATTGCGAAGACATGCTCGCCTATAAGTGAACACTCACCCCAAGAGTTCCCAGGTAAGAGTGACTGGTCCGATACTGCGGATTTGTACGAACACTCTAGCCTTAGACAGAAAACTCAGGGTACATGCATTCCCTCTTCCAGTTTGCACGTGTTCACATTATTTAAACCCAAACTTTGACGAGAGTTTGAAAACTTAGAGGGTTCAAAACCTAGTAATCAATCATCCAATGATAGATGATTAATTTTCGAAGCGGATTCGTTATTGTGTTCTCGTTGTGGTTATCACCTAAGGATAGGTGACGGTATTGTTTTTAAATCTAAACACAAGTAAACTTGTGTTAGGGTCCTAAAGTTATAGTCTAGGTCAAAGCATTGCTAATAACCTAATTCCCTATAACCATTGGCTCTGATACCAACTCTTCTGTCACACCCCGACCACGTTAAAACAACAAACCGTGGCGGAAACGTCGGGGAGTGTTGCAACAGAATTATTGTTCCATAACCATGGTAACCAAATGTTTCGTTTTATTGATTCATTAAGTAATGTACATTGTCTTTAAATCAAAACAAACAAACTACATATTATTTATAATTGTTTTTAAGTCACTAAGGCCTCGTCCAGGTCCTATGTAGCTTCCTAGCAGGCAACATCAAGCAATACCACCTGAAACATATGTAAAAATAGAGTCAGCAAAGAAATGCTGGCGAGTACATAGGTTTTATGAGAGTATTGGATTCATGGCTCGTTTATATGTTGCAGTACCTCGTTAGACTACAAGAGTCAAAATACAAACCTTGTTTTGAAAAGTGTATTGCAACATAAGTAACAAACATAAATCGAATTGGTTATAGTTTATAAAAATCTCGTAGCCATGACTCTTAACCCAAAAACATTTGTTTTAATAAACGAAATCGTATAACATCTCGTAAAAACTCGTTAATAAAACTCGTATGGTTTATATCATTTCGAAAACCTCGTTGTGTGACATCGTTTCAAATCGTTTCCCAAGTGAACTAAATAATGACACGCAATGTAATATGATAGAAGCACTTATATATAAGATGTACCGGCGGCGTATCTACCATGCTTTTATCATGCTAGACCCATCCCATTATCTAATCACTACCTAAAACCAATCGTTTAACTCGTTTCAATCGTTTATCTCGTTTCAAATCGTATTCGTTTTAATAGTGAAACTACTTTTGGTCGTTTCGCTAACAACATTCAAACCTTCGTGACTCGTCTAACTCGTTTCTCGCATTAACAAACCACCAAAGGGTAAGTTAACAATCACAGATTCGGTCGTTACCTACATAACCCCCACACATAACCATGGGTGTAGTCTGATAATGGGATTTGTCAGATCCTATGGTAACATAACCTAATACTGGTCGGCTTGGCCAAAACTAATGAATGTCATTCGTTATGTAATTACAACCAACAAGTCTTGTTCACCTTATTGAAATCGTTATTAGTTTAGTACAAACCATCTTAATCGTTTTGAAATTATCGTTTAAACCTTGAAATCGTTTTGTACATATGAATCACCCCAAAACAATTGAAAATAGTAAAATAGGGGAACTATGTACTCACATTGAAGTGCAAAGTATCCTCAATCTAGAGAACTCAATAAGCTCAATCAAACCAAGGAAACTCAAGCAGCACCTAATAATCGGATCGCTAGTCAAACAATAGACACCTAAATCGGAAATCGGAAAGAATGAGGTCTTGTAAACCAAATGAGTGTAGGAACTCATGTGATATGGTTTAACAAAGCCTACATTCTAAATCGGAACCTAACCTAAGTGCTTTCGACCCATCGCGACCCATTAAGGTAGCTTATGCTACTTTAACGCGTCGTGCGTGCAAACACGCGTTCGAGATGTCTAACTAGTCCTATGACAAGTATTATTTGCCTAAACATGTTTAAATAGGTTGCATAATCAGTTATGTGACAAAATTTTAGGTTACGTAGGCTTAAAATCCAATTATGCATGAAAAGGGCATTTTGGTAAATTACCTAAGGCATATAAACCACCTATTATACAACTACTTAAACTCGGTGACCATGAGGTATAACCTTGGAAGGTTATTCCCTATGCAACTATGGTCACTAAACATGCTTGGTCGGATCCTAAAGATCGACCAAACGGGTCGAGTTCGAAAGTCTAAGCGGTGGTTTAGACCGCTCGACTTACGACTCTAAACAAGCACTAACTAAAAGTGACGAGCTAAACATTTCGAAACATGTTTAACCTACTGATTTGGTATCAAAACAAAGTGTTTTGATACCTAATAGTAGTTCCGTTGCAAAATGCGTGCTAAAACGCATTTTGACCGAAACTTTGACTCGTCATGTTGGTGCAAAGAATTCCAGACAAGGTCAAGCCCAAAGAACTGAAAGTTCAAGAACCAAATGTTCAAAAACCAAAAGTTCAAGAACAGAAAGTTCAAGAGATGAAAGTGAAGATTTCTCAAGGGCAAAAAGACAGACTGAGGAAGAAAAGGAAGAAAGCTCGAGAGTATTTGGAGAAGATTTTGTCCTCGGGTTCATCTGTTGGTAAAAATAAGAGTTCTGATGAATCGACTCCCTCGAATGCTAAGTCAAGCCAGGAGAATTCATCGGATACAAATCTGAGGACGAAAGAAGAAAAGAAGAAGAAGAAAATGGTCGGCGATGAATCTGACAGGTCAAAGTCAGACAAGCCACCTTCCGGCGATGAATCTGACAGGTCAAAGTCAGACAAGCCACCTTCTGGCAATGAATCTGACAGGTCAAAGTCAGACAAGCCATGTGCAGGCAATGATTCTGGTTCGTCAAAGCCAGAGGAGCCATTGGTTGAGGTAAAAAAGGAGAATTCAGGTTTAACAATGGATGATGCAAACTTTCCACCATTGTTGAACAAGAATTCGAAATCACCCAAGGACCGGCAGGCTTGGGTGAATCTGTTTAAATAGAAAAAACCTGATACGCCGGAGATCCCAAGTTTATATCGTGGATCAGGAATCGGCATCATTCTAGTGTTTGAAAAGCTTGTTTGAAAGATGTTGAATAGTGTTTGAATTTTAGAGGTTAAAGGACTACGCCGGAGCTTCCAGCTTGGTAATTGAGAAGCAGGAATCGGCATCTTTCTGAATAATTTGACAAGTGGTAAAGAGGTTTCTGTAGATGTTTCATTCCTACAGTAAAACCTATAAGTGGTATTATTTGGTTTACTTACAAGTGGTATTTGATTGTTATACTTTGAAGAGATTATCTTTACAAGTGATGCAGAGATGTTTGAACTGCAAATGGTAAATCAGGGACATTAAGTTGTGCTTGATTTACTATTCATATGAGATTGATAAACAAGATGATGGACCATATCCCCATGCTTCATAAGTGGTAAACTTAAAAATGGTAAACACAAACTCATTTTCCGGAAAAATCATTTTGATTAAAACAAACTTAAGTGTTTGAAATCTAAATGAGAAAATGGTTTGTTGAAAGGGGGAGTTCAGATTGTTTATGCCTAGCGAATGGAGATTTGATGTGATTCGATATCAGTTGTCAAGTTTCTATACAGTTTGTGTTGTTTTCTATGTTTTCAAGTGGGTCAAGAGTCTAGTAGTTTTCAAATTTCCTTTGAAATGTGTTTGCATTTTAGGGGGAGTAGAAAATTTCAGAAAATCCATAAACATTAGAAAATTTGAAAAAGCTAAAAACATGATAAAATTCAAAAATGAGTTTCGTTGTGAAAAGAGGAAATGATAGTACATCAGTGGACTGTCACAACATGCTAAAGATTTGAAACGTTAATAGGTGATAAACAGTTTTACTGTGGATATGTCAGTAGGTTTTTACACATTTAGTAAACTGTGATGAGATATAAATCTAAAAGTTCAAACTTGCTTGTTCTGCGGGTTAACACAAACTTGGATATATAGGTAACCCCTGAAATCTTGTTTGAAAGGTCCCTTATTCTTAGATACTAGGTCTTTATGCTCAGTGATATCTGGGGTATTATCCCGGGACTTCTGCTGTATAGAAGTACTGACCTAGTCCCCGGATAATGCTTTCCGCAAATGCTTGAAACACAGCATCGCCCTCAGCAAGCTGATGAAACAATAAAATTGATAGTCGCTGCTGTTGTAATCAAAAGATCCTCTAAAGGGTACACACCAAAAGTCGAAGCCGTCATCTCTCTGCGTATACGGAAGTATCGACCTGAGCTCTCACGGCCCTCGCATCTAACCCCTATACAGATATCAGCTGTGGTATATTCACCTGTAAGACTGAATATTGGGATCTGGATACGGGAGTATATTCAAGTAGTGGGACAGAAGGATAAGTTTAAGTTCTTAAAACATTAATATCGTATCAGTTGAACTTTGTGTGAAAATTTCAGTGGACCGATATACTGACAATCTAGGTAAATTGTTTAGAACTGAAAATGAAATCAGCTTAACGGTGTTAGTGACATGTCTCATAAACTGATATGATCCTCTTACACGAACTCACAAAAATATGTTTGTAAATATTTCATTGTCTGCATTTCATTTCTTTACATTTCAAAAATCCAAAAAGATTTTGTGTGTGTTTTAGCATAAATTTTGAAAAATTCAAAAAGATTTTCGACAAACTGATGTTGGAAAGCTGATTATCAAAATTCCGAGTGCTAAACATGATGACATTGTTGTGAGGGGGAGTGCTTTTAATTGTCAATATATGTTTTTAAATCAACAAGTAGTTCATCATATGTGAATGATCTGAGAGAGAGTTAGTATTGGTGCATGCAAATTATTAAAATTAGAAAACTTACTTTTGGGTTAAGAATGTGTAGGTGTAACCAAGTTTTGGATTCAGTGGACATAGCTAAAGCCAGGCATCAAGTTTGAACATGTGAAGGCCAGACAACGATCCTGAAGATATTGCTGAAGAACAAAGAAATACCAGCAAATCGAGAGGGGGAGTCTGAAGACAGAGAGAGAGAGAGAGAAGCTCAGAGGACTGATAAAGACTGAAGTCGTTGTAGACTCGACACTTAAGACTCGTCAACATCTGAGGGGGAGTCTGTTGGTGCAGTCATCTGTCGTCTTCGTCTTATGTCGAGTCTTGAGTTTGTTGCAGTTTTGATTAGGCATGAAATCAAGATATATGAAAATGATAGCTGGCCGTTTAAAGTCAAAGCTGGCCGTTTGAAGACAATGGTTCCGTTTGAGAGAGGCTTCCGTTTGAAGCCATTCCGTTTGAGTGTTAACTGTCCGTTTGAGCACGTTCAAACGGTCAGGTCAACTACTATATATAGTCCTCAAACGGTAATCATTTGTAACGATAGGGAAAATTGATACCGAGGTGCTGCCGGTATTTCCTCTCGCTGTAAACATTGTCAATTGAATATAAAAGAGGATTAAAGTGATTTTCGAGCTGTTTTCTAGTGCGTTTCTTAGTTTCCGCCTCCGAAACGTACGAGAGCTCTTCCGAACGACTCATTCAGGTCGAAACCGATCCTACACTTCACTATACCTAGTTAAGTGGTAATCAGCGGGTATAGTCACTAAGGACTATAACCAACGTGATTACGCTCACGTTGCGAAGTTCAAACGAACTTCTCGTTGACCAACTCATGGTCAAAGCTGAAAGTCAAACTATATTTGACTTTCAAACTAGGAAAACAATAAAAAGAATAAAAGAAGGCTCACTAAAGTCCTTGCTATCTTTTCTACAAGAAAACCAAGTTCCCAATCAGATGAGAATGCTCCCAAAGCAGATTTGTAGAGAAGAGAAGAATGAATGAGCAAAGAACAAGTGAAATGGATGGGCTATATATAGTTTTTTCGCAAACCGTTAGGATCATTCCTTGGAGAAGAGGGCATGATCCAAGCCATACAAGTGTTAAGGACTGATTGGGGGACTTGGAGAACACACAAACCAGCCCCTAGCATTGAAAACTAGAGATCAAAACCAGCAAAAACGAGCTAAATGACCAAATTCAATGTTTCTGTCTGGCATGCCCTCGTGCCCCGCGTAAGACTTCTCTTAGTCTTACGCGCCCCGCCTGACCATCTTTGGCAGATTGTCAGTTTTAGTCCCTGAACTTGCAAAACATGCATTTCTGCCCATTTTTGACACGTTTAAGCCTCGTTAACCTCATTTCAAGGCTCTAAAATGAAGTTAAAGAATTGGGAACTCAAAACATGCTCAAAAATATCTTATATGTCGGTTCGTTTGGTCGTACAATCGCGTTGTTCGGTTAATTACGACGAAAGTCGTAACCAACGTGTGTACGATCCAAAATAAGCGACGAATGGAATTTTAACATGCCAATAACTAAAATAAAATATTTTAATGATTACATAAATTTTTGGATGTCCGGATATATCCAGAACGTATGATATGCGCGAAAATGCAAACTTGTGCACTTTTTGACGCTTTTAGTCCCTGAATGACCAATAAGTTTATTTTTGGGCACCAAACAACTCAAAGCCTATTTCTAAGCTTTGTAAACGATATTTAGGGCATATTTAACTTATGATCAAGTTCTGAAATGTTCGTTACTATACAAATCGGTATAGTTTCGCAGTTTGACACAAATAGTCCCTGCGATCGAACAAACTTGTTTTCGACACACCAAACCATTTAAAACTTATTTCTAAGTTATTTAAAGGTTATTTAAGGTATGTTAAGCCTATTTCACTATCCCGGAGTGTTTGTCGCACTTAACTGATTGCGTTTACGCACCAGTTTGCGTGTAACCTTCCAGAAAGCGATTTAAAGCTTGAAATCGAATCGAATCGAATTATAAAACCACCAACACATAAAACACACATAATAACACCAAAACACATTGATTTATTGATAATTAACATCGTTTTGCATTGTCCATCGATTAAAGAGCACAGTTGTCACACCTAGGCCCCTCCACTCTTATTTAGTTTATATCTTTGGCTTTTTAACTCATTCGTGTGTTACTACAAGTCTCCTAACTAACTGGGTTACTTATCCTAGTTAGCTTAATCTTGTTTATTATACACTCTACAATTCTTATATAATGTTTTATATTTTCGGGGTGTTACAAGTCCACCCCCTTAAAAGGGTTTCGTCCCCGAAACCGAAATATGTACCAAACAGTATAGGGTAGAGCCGTTGCATCTTCTCCTCAGACTCCCAGGTGGTATCCGAACCCTTCCTATGTTCCCATTGAACCTTCACTTGGTTAATCTTTTTGTTTCTCAAACTCTTCACTTTACGATCTAAAATCGCAATTGGCTTTACTGCATAGTTGAGGCTGTTATCCACCTCGATATCATCGTAGTGGATATGAGTAGTTTCGTCTGCTAAACATTTTCGGAGATGTGACACGTGGAATGTGCTATGTATTCCACTCAACTCCTCAGGCAGTTCGAGACGGTATGATACCTTACCAACTCGTTCAACGATTTCGAATGGTCCAATAAATCTTGGCCTCAATTTTCCTCTTTTTCTAAACCGTATTATCCCCTTCCACGGCGATACTTTCAACATTACTTTATCGCCCACTTGAAATTCAATCGGCCTCCTTCGTTTATCCGCAAACGACTTTTGTCGATCCTGAGCCGCCTTTAGGTGAGTTCGGACCAAGTCGATCTTCTCATTCGTAGTTCGGATTATATCAGTATGTGCTAGTCCTCGTGGACCCACTTCTCCCCAACATTCCAGGGTTCGACACTTTCTACCATATAACATTTCATACGGGGCCATTCTAATACTCGCGTGATAGCTATTGTTATATGAGAATTCGACCAAGGGTAGATGGACATCCCAACTACCCCCGAAGTCGATAATGCAAGCACACAACATATCTTCTAACTTTTGTATTGTTCTTTCACTCTGCCCATCCGTTTGAGGATGGTACGCGGTGCTAATGAATAGTTTAGTTCCCATTTGCTCTTGGAATCTACGCCAAAAGTCCGAAATAAACCGAGTATCTCTATCGGACACAATGGATATCGGTACCTGGTGGCGTGCCACGATTTCATTGGTATACACTTCTGACATCTTTTCAGATGCATAAGTCTCACGAATCGGAATGAAGTGAGCACTTTTTGTCAATCTATCCACAACTACCCATATAGCATCAAAACCACGCCTGGTTTTGGGCAGTTTGGTCAGCAAGCCCATTGTAATTTGTTCCCATTTCCAAACTGGAATGTCCAATGGTTGTAACTTACCATATAGCTTCTGATGCTCTGCTTTGACTTGTAAACAAGTCAGACACTTCTCCACATACCTCACAATATCTCTTTACATTCCGGGCCACCAATAAGTTTGCTTTAAATCATTATACATTTTAGTTGCCCCTGGATGGATCGAATAATGGTATTTATGGGCCTCGTCAAGTAGAAGTGCCTTGGCTCCACATGAGTTTGGAGCCCAAATCCTCCCAAATCGAGTTTTCAATCCATGGTTACCGTCCACCAAGTCTTATAACTGCCCAACTATTCTTTCCTTCTTCACATTTTCTTCCTTTATTGCTTCAGTCTGGGAATTTCAGATTTGGTCAAGCAAACCCGATGTCACAATTAGTTGCATCGATCGCACTCGGATAGGCGTAAAATCTATCTTTCGGCTCAACGCGTCCGCCACTACATTAGCCTTCCCGGGGTGGTAATGTATATCACAATCAAAGTTTTTGACAGTTTCTAACCACCGCCTCCGCCTCATATTTAATTCCTTCTGATCGAAGAAATACTTCAAGCTTTTATGGTCGGTAAAGATAGTGCATTTTACCCCATACAAATAATGCCTCCATATTTTCAAAGCGAACACCACCGCCGCCAACTCGAGGTCATGCGTAGGATATTTCTTTTCATGAGTTTTCAGCTGCCTTGAGGCATAGGCTATAACCTTGCCTCGTTGCATCAAAACGCAGCCAAGCCCCGAATGCGATGCATCCAAGTAAACTACCATATCATCCGTTCCGTCCGGTAATGACAATACCGGTGCATGGGTCAGTTTTTCCTTAAGCGTTTGGAACGCCCTTTCTTGATCTTCGCCCAAGTAAACTTTTCGTCCTTACGAGTTAATTTGGTTAATGGCATAGCAATTTTGGAGAAATCCTGTATGAATCTCCGATAATAACCCGCAAGCCCCAAAAAGCTTCTAACTTCCGAAGGATTCTTTGGTGGATTCCATCTTGCCACGGCTTCTATTTTCGACGGGTCTACTAACACCCCGTATGCACTAATGATGTGCCCGAGAAATTGCACCTCTCGTAACCAGAAGGCACATTTCGAAAACTTTGCTTACAATTTCTCTTTTCTGAGCGTCTTTAATACTTCACACAAATGAATTGTATGTTCTGCTTCATTCTTCGAATATATCAAAATGTCGTCAATGAACACTATCACCGACTTGTCTAGCATAGGCTTGTAAACCCGGTTAATGAGGTCCATGAAAGCCGTGGGCGCATTAGTTAACCCAAAGGACATCACAAGGAACTCGTAATGTCCGTACCGTGTACGGAAAGCCGTCTTCGATATATCTTCCTCTTTGACCTTCAACTGATGGTACCCCGATCTAAGGTCGATTTTGGAGAACCAACTTGCGCCTTGCAATTGGTCAAATAAGTCGTCGATTCTTGGGAGTAGATATCGATTTTTCACTGTGAGTTTATTCAACTCCCGGTAATCGATACACATGCGCATGCTTCCATCCTTCTTTTTCACAAACAGCACCGGTGCGCCCCACGGAGACACACTCGGCCGAATAAACCCTTTGTCGAGGAGATCTTGAATTTGAGACATCAATTCTTGCAATTCCGAAGGTGCGAGCCGATACGGCGCCTTGGCCACAGGATTCGCGCCGGGAATTAATTCGATTCCGAACTCTACCTCACGTTCTGGCGGCATTCCTGGTAGATCTTCCGGAAATACGTCGGCATATTCATGTACCACTGTGACAGCTGTGCTTGTGATATCATTTTACAGACTCCGAACAATACAATATTAATAAAACAGTGTGTTTTGATCCCAATGTTTGTCTTTTATGTTTGGTTTTGTGCCCATGTTGATTTTTGATCGATTTTGAACTCTATATCGCTTTCTAGGGAGTTATACGCAAACTGGTGCGTAAACACGATCAGTTTAATGCGACAAACACTCCGGAACATCATCATAAACTTAACATACCTTAAATAACCTTTACATAACTTAGAAATAAGTTTTAAAGACTTTAGTATGGCAAAAACAAGTTTATTCGCTCTCAGGGACTATTTACGTCAACTTGCAAAAGTCTGCCGTTTCATAAGGCAACTTACAGTCCGGAACTTGATCATAAGTTAAACATACCATATATAACCTAAACATGGCTTAGAAATAAGCTTTGGTAGGTTCGGTGTGCGAAAACATGCTTACATGATCTTAAAGGGACTAAAAGTGTCAAAAATGGCGTAAGTTTGCATTTTCGCGCATATCTTATGTTCTGGACACATCTGGACATCCAAAATTTTTGTACACACTAAAATATTTTTATTTTAGTGATCGGCATGCAAAAATTCCATTCGTCGCTCAATTTGGTTCGTTTTTACGTCCGTTTGAGTTTCGTCGTAATCTAACGAACAACGCGACCGTACGCCCAAACGAGCCGACATCCGAGAATGGTCCAAGCATATTTTGAGTCCTCTAAACTTTATTGACCTTGTAGAGCCTTGAAAATGGCTTAACGGGGGTCAAAAAGGCCTGAAATGGACTCGATTACATGCAGGGACCAAAGCTGCCAAATTTGAAACTGTTGCTGATCTGGGGAGCCCAGGCGGGCCGCGTAAGCCCTCTCCCATTTCTTATGCGGGCCGCATCAGCATGCCCAGTTCCAGAAATTGATTTTAGCAAACTGTTGCAGCTTCAGGGGCTGTTTGTGCAATTTCTTGGAATGTTAAGCAAGTTTGTTTGATCACCAAGGCTTCTAATCAGCTGGTAACAAATGGATGGCCATGATTCATTGCTTAATGGCTAATCAAAACACTTGTGATGATCTTGTTACTTCACAACAACTATAAATAGCCATCCATTTCTCCTCATTTCCTTGCACATTCTCATTTTCTCTTCTTCACATCTGACTTGGGAGCTCTCAAGCATTGGGACCTTGTATTCTTTGTTGAAAAGATAGCAAGGACCCTTAGTGAGCATTCTTTCATTCTTTTTATGGCTTTTTCCTTATGTAGTGCAGAAAGTCAAACGTTTGGCCAACAATTTGACTTTCAGTTTTGACCATCAATTGGTCAAGTCAAAGTTCAATTGAACTTTGAAACGTGATTGTAATCACGATAGTTATAATCCTTCGTGATTATAGCTGCTGATTACCACGTTAGCTAGTTGTAGTGTCGAGTCAAAGTTTCGGTCAAAATGCGTTTTAGCACGCATTTTGCAACGGAACTACTTCAGGGTATCAATACATTTTGTTTTGATACCAAATCAGTAGGTTAGACATGTTTTGACATGTCTAACTCGACACTATTAGTTTGTGCTTGTTTAGGGTCATAAGTTAAGCGGTCTAAACAACCGCTTACACTTCCGAACCCGACCCGTTTGGTCGATCTTTAGGATCCGACCAAGCTTAGTAAGTGATCATAGTGTCATAGGGAATAACCACTGAGGTTATAACCTTATGATCACCTAGGATTGGTTAGTCATTTGCTAGTTAGCTTGTATGCCCATAGGAAATGACCAAAATGCCCTTTTGAAACATAAATCCGTATTTTGATTATGTGAACATATTTTTGACATGTAATCTGATTTAGTAACATGTTTAGGGATTATTGGGCATGTAAGACTTGACATAGCACATAGTTAACCATCCGGACATAGTTTTACGCTAACGACGCGTTATAGTGGCTTATGTTACCATAATGTGTCGAAATGGGTCAAAAGCACCTAGGTAAACTCTCCAATCAGAATGTAGGGCCTATTAAATCATACCATATGAGTTCAATTACTCATTTGATTTATAGAACCTCATTCTATCCTATCTCCCGATTTAGGAGCCGATTATTAACATAGTTACCTATACTAGGTGCCGGTTGATTCCGTGATACTTGGAGCTTAAATTGGTCTTATTCACAAGACTAATTAGCAATCCCAAGTGAGTACATAGTTCCCCTCTTTTACCGTTTTCAAATATTTTGGGGTGATACACATGTACATACGTGTTACTTTCGTGCTTTTCATGCTTTTATGACATAAACATGCTAGTTTCATCTAGTACATATCTAGTACCTGATTTCAATTATGTTTTGCTATGTATGTCAAGCATGCTAGCACATTGATTTGTTACACATTTGTTGCATATGTTTACTTAGCATATGGAACACATTGTTTTACATGACATTTCTGCTATGTATGTTTACTGAGCATGCTAGCACATCGTTTTACATGAACATTTCTACTAGGCATGTTTACTTAGCATTCCTAGTACATGGTTTTCACATGCTACATTGGTTATGACATTTGGTATGTTAAATCAGGACAATAATACATTCATTAACATTGATCACGCCGCTCGGACTTATGTAATGGTACCATAGGAATTGACAACTCCCGTTTCCGACTTCCTAGGTTTGTTTGGAAGTTGGGAATGACAGAATCCGACTACATAACTTTAGATAAACCTTTAATTCGTTTAAGGGTTTGTCGCCACAGTCGCAAGGCTTGAATGTATGCGATTAACATTACTGCATAAATGTTTGTAATCATAAAGCATTGTTTTTCTGCAAAACATAACATTTGATTTAAACTTAGGTTTATTCAAAAATATTGTTTTGTACATTTTTACTATGGGGTTGAGTAACTTCTAGTTATTCACCATACATGACACAGTTTATACATTGACATCATCACATAGTTTAAGTAGATGATTTCCTACTTGCTATGCATTTCATTTGGTTATACATGATACACATGACATTAGACATGGTTTATACATAAACATTTTGACATTTAACATGACATTTTGTTGGTTATTAATAAGTGACTTATGTAACGGGGCTATGCGTTATATGATAAAAGCATGGTGGATACGCCGCTGGTACTTCCTATATATAAGTGCTTTTATTGTATTATACATTGTTCCGTTATCTAAATCACTTGGACAAGGCATGAAATATTTTATACTAGAACAAGACATTGT
Organism: Helianthus annuus; assembly: GCF_002127325.2. Classification (NCBI taxonomy): domain Eukaryota; kingdom Viridiplantae; phylum Streptophyta; class Magnoliopsida; order Asterales; family Asteraceae; genus Helianthus; species Helianthus annuus. Next base: position 101,097,331 of record NC_035444.2, on the reverse strand, counting down.
TTTACAAAGTACACATTTTATCCAAATACATTTTCACTTGGTTATTCATTTAACCACGCATTATCATTCATCATAATTTGATTTTCATTGATTTTTCACATGGTTTTACAAAGGAAAACATTTTACAAGGTTCGTGACTAAATTTTATTAAACACTTCTTTTAAATACAAGTCATGAATCTGCATAAACAAAACCTATGTATCTCACAGGCATTTTTATGCTGACGTACCTATTTTACATGTGTTTCAGGTGCTAATGCATAAGGGTGTTTGTGCTACACTTAGGCGGACTCGGGCCTTAGTGACTTAAAAGACAGTTATTATGTAGTTTTAGTTGAACTCAAAGACAATGTAACTTTTATTTTAATAATACATAACTTTATTTGCCATGGTTGTTGAAACAATAATTCTGTCGCGACTCACCTCCCCGGCGTTTCCGCCGCGGCTTTCGTTGTTTTACCGCGGCCGGGGTGTGACAACCACCGGTACGTCTTTAATCTTTAGTGATCCTTTGTCTGGTTCGTTTGCGTATATCATAAATGCCCTACAACCGTGCCTCATGAGCTTGTGAGCTTTTAGCATTGTGCACATAACGGGATTACCACCTTTCTCGCCATATATGGTAACCGATTTTCCACTTGGAGATGTTAATTTTATCTCCTTGCGGAAACATACGACTTTCGCATGGTGTCGGGATAAGCAATCCATCCCGACCACTACTTGGAATTGTCCCATCGACATAGGAATCAAGTCTATTGAATATTCCCCATCGTCAATGTTTATCTTACAATCTCGACATATATCACACACGAGGAATTTTTTGTTATCACCTACTTTTACCTCTAATGGCATAGGCAATTTGGTTAGTACAAAAGAAGGATGTCGAATAAATCCATGTGAAACAAAGGATTTATTCGCACCCATATCAAATAACACATGTGCAGGAATTGAATTTATGGCAAATATACTTGAGACCACATCGGGCTCCATTTTTGCCTCCACTGCTGTTAACTGGAAGGATCTTACTTTTGCTCTTGGTGCCTCAGTGGGTGTTTTCTTGTCATCTTTCTTTCCGATCAACTTCGGGCACTCAGATTTCTTGTGACCCGGTTGATAACATTTGTAACACACCGACACCTTCCCTGGGCACAACGCAGCCGTGTGCCCTGTGACACGGCTTGTCCTTAAACCGACACTCACCCTTGTGCCCCTTTCCGCATACTTTACAGCTTGGTGAATTGCTTTTTCCCTCTTGCTTCTTCGACGAGTCAGTCGTGCGTGCCTTTTTCGTAGGGCTTGGATTAACCACTTGCGCCCTTCTTTCACCTCTTTCAATTTGTTTCTTTAACTCTATCTCCCTTTCTCGAGCGGTGTTGATGATTTCGGTGAGGGTCTCGTATTTTGAGGGAGTCATGAACTCCCGATACTCTGTGCTTAGCATATTATAATAATAATACACCTTCTGTTCTTCGGATGTCACCAACTCATCACAAAACCTTAGTTTGTCGAGAAAGATCCCCGTGATCTTATCAATGGATTCACCCTTCTGTCTAAGCTGAATAAATTCTTCTTTGATTTGATTGATAACCGCTTTGGGACTGTGATGTTTAAGGAATGGTACCTTAAACTTGTCACATGTCATTGCCTTCGCCGCTTCACTACCAATTTCCTTTTTCTTATTATCCCACCAGTCTTTTGTTTGACCTCTCAGCTGACCCATGCCATAGGCTACGAAGTCATTCGTGTCACAGTGGGTTCTCTCAAACACCCCTTCTATATCACTCAACCACCTTTGGCACACTATCGGATCCACTTCTCCGTTTTAGAGTGGTGGTTTGCATGCCATAAATTCTTTATACGAGCAGCCCTTACGCTCTCCCATTTTCTTCTTAGCTACATTAGCATTATCTTCCAATTTCTTGACTCGCTCGTCAACAACTGATAGTACCATATTTTGGATCTTATCAATAAAACCAGATAAGCTATTTTCGATTGCCTTTCCTATTTCCTCGGCAATCACTTCTCTCATTTGCTCGGTGACTCTAGGCACCACATCATCATTTCCCGTATCCGTCATCTTTAAAACTGAAATGTTTACATCATGTGTTAAACATTTCATCTATATCATGTGGTTTATTTACTTTGGTTTAGTCAAGTTCGTAACTTGTTTAACTGTTCTTACTTAATGCACTTTCCGGGTTTGAGTGTGTTAACACACTCTTCCCGTGCATACCAATTCCTGTTTCGTTTATATTAAAGAACCTACTAAAATGATTAACTCTTACCGGATATTGATCAAGCCTGAACCGAACACACTTTGTTAATAACCTTGAGCTCTGATTACCAACTTGTAACGCCCGTTTACATTTTCAAAAGTTTTAATATAAAAGATACTTAATTATATATAAAGTACCTTGGACTACATAATTAAGAAATAAAAATTTATAAGTATCATCCACTAGTTACCTACCGACTAGTTTAAACATTTCAAAACATAGTTAACAAAACCATTTACAACTTCACCATAGTATACACAAAGTTAGGTTTAACGCGGAAGCTTCAAAATTTAGTGTTCGGTTCTTGAAAGCATGCTTGATCACCATCCGGAGTGTCCACATCATTACCTAGAGTCAAAACCATTTACAATGTTAGTTTTGACATTACAATGAGGTGTATAAACAAGTTCATGTATGAAAAGATAAAAAAAAATATAATTTTCTAGCCTTGATTCTGCCGCGTGTCGCGGCGGAATTCATTGAGTCTTTCGCGAGTCGCGGCGGCTCCCGCGTGTCGTGGGGGATTACAAAGATTCTTCCGCGTAGCGCGGGAGAACCCTTTTTCCAGCAGGTGCAGGTTTAAAACCTGCATTTCTGCCCAGCTCCGGAAATTCACTATTTTCCAACTTTAAAAGGTCATAACTTTTTACTCGCTAGTCCGTTTTTACCGATTCTTTTTCCTACAAGTCCGTAATAAAATTACGGATCTAATCATGTAAATTTCTCATCACGAAAATCGAGATGCCAATGTTTTGTCCCCGATTTCCTTGTTTAGTTTATCCAACCCATTAACAATGGTTGCATTATACCACTTTTTAGTTTCTTTATACTCTTAAGCATGATTACCCAATATCCCGGGCTTATAACCTTAGTGTAATTGCACCATTCGTGGCTTTGTGTTCCCTTTGAACTATAGGCCTGTTTCCTTGGAATTCAAACATTCCGTTTTAAGTGACAATTGTAAGTACTTCTTATTGTTTGATCTAATATCCTGGATTCACAACTTTAAAGTATCAAAGCTGAATTCATAAGTGTAGTGCAATCCAACACTTAACAACATAGGAGTCTTTCAAGTCGTTACTTTCATGATTCATTTTATGACTTCGATTCAATCCGTTTGGCTACATAGTGGAAACCATAACTTTACTAATAAGCCAACCTAATTTCCAAGCCTTTATTTTGACCCGTTTGATGGTCGAGTGAACTTCGCCACTTCAAGACACATCAAACGCATCTATTACACTACGACTCCATTACACATTAAACCCAAACAAATATGCATAATTTAACGAGACTATAGTCACGTACCTTTAAAGCACACCTTTTCCACGAGTATCTCCTCCGGCGTGTCCGCTTGACGTTCCAGATTCCTTGCCTAAAGAGTTCAATTCATAACAAGTTTAGTAATCTTTCATAAGCTTTAACGCATTATATCTTAACGTAGTCAAATCTGCGTTTTCACCCAACCTTTAACATTTTAACCCTCATTTAGGCGTTTTGTCAAACACCTAGCGGGTCAGATTTCTACATGATTTAAACCAAGTTCATGACTTGAGATTATCACCCAAATTAACTTCAGTTAGACAATATACCCATATTTTAACATCAATAATTTAGAGATTATCTCATAATTTCAGTTTACACTAGAACAAGGGTTTTAATCCTAGTGTTTATCAAGTTCTACTAACTTATTAACCACCCACTATGGTGATTTTGATCCATACAATTATCATATAAAATTTTAACAATAAATCATCTAGGGTTTGTCCCTAAACCTTATATCACTTCCAATTTCTTGTTTACAACACATAATTAAGCTCAACACTCGATTTCAATCACATGCAAGAAATTTGGGTTGAATCAAAACAACCTAATTCGATATACCTTATGATCCCCTTGACGAGGTGATCACGATTCTATGTCCAGCTTTCGATTTTAGCTTGGTTTGAGCCTTCAATTTGAGAGTTTAGTGAAAGTTAGGGTTTTGAGAGTGGAGGGTCGCCCTCTCCTGTCTTTGATCGAACCAGGACCTCAAAAATGGGGTGTTTGGTTTTTATTTTTTATTAACTTAGTAATATAAGTTTTAATTTGTCAACCTAGGCCCATCCACTCTTATTTAGTTTATATTTTTGGCTTTTTAACTCATTCGTGTGTTACTACAAGTCTCCTAACTAACTGGGTTATTTATCCTAGTTAGCTTACTCTTGTTTATTATACACTCTACAATTCTTATATAATGTTTTATATTTTCGGGGTGTTACAAGTATACCTAGATGATATCTGTAAAGGGGTTAGATGCGAAACCATGAGAGCTCAGGTCAGAACTTCCGTTCAGCAGAGAGATGACGGCTCGACTTTTGGTATGTCCCCTTTAGAGGATCTTTTTCACAACAGCAATGATTATCAATTTTATTGTTTCATCATTTTTGCTGAGGAAGAGCTTATATTTCAAAGCATTTTGCAAAGTATTATACGGGGACTAGGTCAGAATTTCCATTCAGCAGAAGTCCCAGGATAATACCCCAGATATCACTGAGTATAGAGACCTAGTATCTCAGAAAGAGGGACCTTTCAAACAAGATTTCGAGGGTTACCCATATATCCAAGAAATGTTACCCACGATATAAGCAAGTTTGAAATTTAGGTTTATATCTCATCACAATCTACTAAATGTGCAAAAACCTACTGGCATATCATCAGTGAGACCGTTTATCACATTTTTGACTTTACATTTCTTTAGCATGTTGTGATTGTCCACTGACGTACTATCATTTCCTCTTTTTACAACAAAACTCTTTTTCATTTTATCATGTTTTTGGATTTTTCAAATTTTCTAATGTTTTTGGATTTTCTGAAATTTGAAAGAAATTTGAAAACAAACTATAGAGAAAGTTGACAACTGATATCGAATCACTTCAATTCGCCATCCACTAGGCATAAACAATCAGAACTCCCCCTTTCAACAAACTATTTTCCCATTTAGATTTCAAAACACTTAAGTTTGTTTTAATCAAAATGGTTTTTCCGGAAAATAAGTTTTATTTTAACCACTTGTAGGTTCGGGGTTCATCACTTTGCTTTTCAACCACATGTATGAGGATTACATCAAGTTCAAATTAATGACGTTGAGTAATCACTTTGTCAGAACAAACCTCTGTACCACTTGTAGGAAAACACTTGTAAGCAAATCAAGTACAACTTAATGTCCCTGATTTACCACTAGTAGGAATATCACATCTACAAAAAGTCATTTTACCAATAAAAACGCCGATTCCAGCTACACACTTACCAACCTGGAAGCTCCGGAAATTCATATTTATCATGTAAAAATTTAACCATTATACGATTCATTCACAAAAACAATTATCAAGAAAGATGCCGATTCATGATCCGCAATTACAAACTTGGGATCTCCGGCAAGTCAGATTTTTTAAGGGAAAAGAATTTCCACCCAAGTCTGACCAACCTTGGGTGTTTTTAACTCTTGTTCAGTTGGGTTATAAGTTGCTTTCTTTGTAGCATAAAATTCTTTAACCCCTTGAACTTTACCCTCCAACATTTTCCCAAAAATTTTCTTAACATATCCATTGAATGCTTTCTCAACATCAAATTCCTTCTTCTCAGAATAGAATTCACTGAAGGCACTGATTTTTCTTCTTTCATCTCAATTTGTGGCTTTTCTGGCTTTGTGGAACCAGATTCATCGCCGACTTTTTCAGAAAACTTCTTAACAACCCACATTTGGTTGTCTTTGGCTCTTCTTTTGTAAAAATTTTTCTTTGAACATTCACCAACTTCATAAGTTGAATTTTCAAAAATTTTGAACTTCTCAGTTGGTGGTTCAACATCGACAACTTTTTCTTTAAGTTTTTTAGAGACTTCCTGTTTTGTCTTTTTAGCTCGAAAACAGTTCCATGCAATGTGACCAACTTCATTGCACTTGTAACAGGTTCTAGTCTCTTTTCTGTGAAAAATTCCAGTTCCAATTCTCTTCTTCTCAGCAAGAAACTCCTGGTTTGATTGTCTCCAGAAAGGTTTCTTCTGTTCTTCTTCAGCACTTCTTCCTGAAACAAATTTTGTGTTTGTTTTAGAAATTTTGTCATTTTTATAATTTTCAGGTGGAATAAAACCTAAACCTTTCTTTTTGAAATTACCATTATGGTTTGGTTTCTTTTGAAAACCAGAACCAGAACTATAACCTTTTTTCTTGTTTAATCGTTGTTGAACTCTTGGAGTGTATTTTTTAGGTTTTCCAATAAGATTTAAATCTTTTATTTCAGAAATATTAATTTCTGTCATTTTGAAAAACTTTTTGATCATTTCAAATCTAACACTTCTTATTGGAAACTCTTTATCAGAATATAATTTGTCAGAATCATTCAAAGTATATGCTACTTCGAATGTTTCATCATTCAAATTTGATTTTGATAACAAAAACTCTTTACTGTAAACCCGTTTAACCGACGATTTTGGACTGTTGACTGACGAACTCAAACTTCCAGACTCAGACTTTGACTCAGACTCCTCATCTGTACCCAGCACCTGATCGACCACCTTTTTAATTAACACAGACTCATGATCAGTGTCAGACGATGTGAAAGTGATGTTAATATTTTCTGGTAAACCATCAGTTGTTTCGGATTTTAGTTTTATATTGACTGCCTTTTGGACTTGCTCCTCATTTGGCTTTCTGGGAGAATATCCTTCCCAGATCGGAGGCGGAAGAGACTTACCAGTATCCTTCTTCTTTGGCTTTTTATCCTGAAACGCTTCGAAACCTGCAACAGTTGGATAAATTCAATCAATAAGATAATCAGAACTAGAATAACTTTGCAATAAGCGTCTGATTCTCTCATTCTCAATTTTCTAAGTCTGCAACTCTTGTTTCAGCTTAGCACATTCTTCAATGTAATGATTAATTGCGTTTTGCTTCGTCATCATTGTTGCATTCATCATTGTCAAAGCATCTTCTCTTTCAGAATTTGTCTTTTGAAGACCAGTTATTGTTCTGTTCAAAACATCGTAAGATTCCTTCACGTAGATAAGATTGAACAGTAATTGTTCCTTCATCTTCTCAAGCTCAGCCAGTGTTCATCTTTAGCTACACATTCTTTGTAGGATTCTAGACACTTTGAACAAGGCTTGATGATTTCCACAATTTTTTCTACTTCAATAATCTTTTCAGATTCAACAACTTTTTCATCTTTAATCACCTTCTCTGTTTCAACAATCTCCTCAGCAAACAGTCTCTTCTTTTTGAACACCACTTTCAGACTTCATTAGCTTTTGTTCTTTTGCAGATCGTCTTTCCTTCAATTTCTCCAAGCGATCTGCAAAATAAAATTGAAAACTTTCAGGAGATAAATGAATTTTTGCAACATTAATATGCCTTTCTTCCTCATCATCACCACTATCATCAGTTGGTGATTGATCAAACTCTATTGACTTTTCAAAACTATCATCTGAAAGACTTGAATCAGATGATGTTTGATAAAAAACAGTTGCTCTTTCTGAACTTTCTTCTGAAATTTGTGAGCTTTCATTTGTTGAAACAAACTTTTCTTCTTCACTTGACACAATAACTCCAACAGCTTTCATCCACTCTGTAAACATATCTAGTTCTTTCACAATTTTAGCAATGAAAGCTTTGAACTCTCCTTTCTCATCCACAAACATATCCCAGCTAAAACCTTCAGGTAATCGTTCATCATCTTGATTGATTAGGCAAGCTTTGCTGTCGGATGGAATGTATTTATCCCAGCTAAAATTTTCTTGATTCACCAAACATGCTCTTTTTGAAGAATCTTCTAGTACTTTTCTACCATGAGCCACTTGTGGTTCTTGTTATTGTTGTTGGCCAACTTGTTGATATATGGCTTTCCGGTAGTAATCATCTTTTCGGAACGGATTCTTTGTTTCACTTGGTTCTCTATTCTTGCATTCCCTCTTGAAATAACCTTTCTCCCTGCATCGAAAACAAGTAACTTTAGATTTATCAAAACCTAAAGTAGAAACATGTGCATCAAGAAAGTCATTTCTTCCAGTAATCATCTTGAACTTTTCAGCTCTTCTTAGGACACTAGCTAGACACCATTTGATGTCCATTAGCTCCTTTTCTTCAGCGTCTATCTGATCGTAATCCTCATTTCTCATCATAGGATTCCCGATCCTCCCTGCAACTAGACCTTCATAGGATTGTAACACTGTTGCAAGTAAAGACATGTGATCTTTGGCAATTTCTTCAGAGAAACTTTGACCTTCTGGAAGATTCAATGCAATATTGCATTGTATCACACAACCACCACCTTTTGTGCTTTAAGAATGGAAGCTTGATGATGAACTTTTGGGATTAACACTTTGGTATGAAGAGAAACCACTGCTGCTATTAGAACTTTGTTCAACATTTTCAGATGAGTTTCGAGCACTAAATGCAGTTTGTATTTTCGGGCTTCTTTCAACCTCTTGAACACTTCCTTTGTAGTACATTTTCACGTCTTGTTGACCACTCGGATTATTCATCATCGCAATCTTTTGCTGTTCAAGATCTTAACTTTCAATTTTCTCGATAAACTGAGAAATCGTTAGTCCATCATACTCTCTGGTGTTCTTGAAGATCATCAAAAATGTACCCCACTTTTTCTGAGGTAATGCATCAGCAAGTTTGTCTACCCATTCTTCTCTATCTTTGGTTATGCTTAACAACGACATAGAACGCACTAAATGGCAATATCGTTCAATCAGCTTCTTTGTATCTTCCACTGGCAAACTAGTGAAAAGATCAAATTCTTTCTTAAGAAGTGCCTTTTTACTCTTAATCATCTTCTCACTTCCTTCAAACTTAACTTTAAGAGCATCCCAAATTGATTTTGAAGTTTTGTCATGTTGAAGCAGTACAAAAATGTCTTCTTTAATAGCTTGCTGAAGTAAACTGATCATCATTTTCTCAGCTCTGTACATTTCTCGTTCTTTGTCATTGAACTCAGAAATTTGTTTTTCAGTTTGCAGTTCAGTACATGGTAGAACATATCTCTTCAAAATACATTCCCACAATCTTAAATGGTTAGCTTGAACCCAGTTTTCAAAGCGATCTTTCCATCCATAATACTCTTCAATGCTCATTAGCTTCAGGGGTTTTTGTGTAGTTCCAGTTTCATTTTCCAAATTCATGTTTTGAGCAATGGAAACAGGAGTAATCGAAGATGTGGCGAACGGGTTATAAAATTCTTCACTCATGATTCGGTAACACATTTTTGAAGAACAGCACACTTCAAGCGAAATAAGGTCTTCAAGCGAAATACCTTGAAATAACGTTTTCAAGCGGAATACCCAACAAACAGTTTCAAGCGGAATACCCAACTAACTGTTTCAAGCGGAATACCAACTTGGAGCGGAATCTCAGATTTCAAGTGGAATCTCTGGTTTCGCTTGAACTTTCAAGCGGAATAGCAATTTTGGAGCGGAATCAATCACTCTTGAAGCGGAATCACAGGTTTCGCTTGAAAATCTCAAGCGGAATAACAATCTCGAGCGGAATCAGAAGGTACTCGTTCAAGCGGAATAACAACTTTGGTCCATTTTAGTCATTTTTAGATCGGATTTTAATCTGAAACTTTCAAGGGTTTGTTAATATGCAGTTTTACACAATATATGAGAAATTTAGCTGATTTTAACCGTAAAAACTTGTTAATTTTAAAAAGAAGGTGTAGAAAAAAGAAATTTTGAGCTGAATCGGAAAGAACTCCTCAACCTGAGCTCTTATACCATTTGTAGGATCGTTTTCAGACCCGAACGAGTCGTTCAGAGGAGTTTTTATCTGTTTCAGAGGCGGAAACTAAGAAACAGACTTCGAAACAGCTTGCAATTCTCTTTAAACTTGTTTCTGATTGATTTAACAACGATTACATGCAGAAAACAAACCGGCAGCACCTTGGTATGAAAATCCAGAACTGTTATAGAGATTTCGCTTGAACATGCTATGTATAGAGCTTGGGGTTCCGCTTGAAAGACACAAGAAACATTTCAAGCGGAATCATATAGATATGATTTCGCTTGAAACTGTCACAAACCTTTTCAAGCGGAATCACCACTTTCAAGCGGAATCACACTAAGTAAACACCTATACCACCTATTTTCTCGTACAACATGCCCTGATCTAACATATCTAGTACAAGACTCGATACAAGACGAAGTCGACAGATGTATGCACCAAGAAAGATGCATTCATCCTCTCTTGCATCTTCTTATCATCTTCCAGCCTGATATATCTCAAAGCCCTGTTCCGAGCTTCATCCAAGTTCCTGCAAGGGTTCATCACAAGATCTTGATAAAATTGGGAATCCTTTTGCAGTCCCATCTTGAATGCTTGGACTACTGTAGCAACATCAAGGTGCGGAATATCCAAGGATTCCCCGCTGAATTTGTTCACATAATCCCTTAGGGATTCTTGAGGTCCTTGAGTTATCCTGTAGAGATCACTTGTTAATTTTTCAAAACTCCTACTGCAAGAAAATTGACTATTAAATAAATTCACCAAATGAGCAAATGATGTAATTGAGTGCGGAGGAACATTCAAGAGCCATTTCAAGGCTGATCCTATTAAGCTAGAACCAAAGCCCTTGCACAAGCATGCTTCTTTAAGATCTGGAAGGATAGGATTGATTTCCATCCTTTCCCTATACTGGGTAATATGCTCCTCAGGATCTGTGGTTCCATCATAAAGCTACATGTTGGGAGTCTGAAATCTTTTTGGGATTTCAGCATCACAAATAGGATGCACCAACCAAGATATCATGTGGCTATCCTGGGACACTTCAGGAATTGCCCGAACCACCCTAGGTACACTGGATATCATATCCTTTAGCCTCTGAAGTTCCCTAGACAATGCTGATGTCACACCTGCATCCTGCAAAGATCCAATACCGTTAGTAGCAAGCGTATTATTATTATTAGATACACTACCGATCTGAGGATTCTGTCCATATCCTGAAGCATATCCTGAGCTTCTCTCAGTTGACACTCTAACTGAAGAAGGTATCTCAAGAGTGTGATTCTAGGGACGGCTAGGCACAATATTTTCCCGATTATCTTTTGTATAAACCGCAGAACTGAAGTTCAAAGCCCTGGGTTGCAGGGGAGTGACAGTATCCTCAGTGGGTCTGCTCGAGCTAGATTTCAAGAGTTGTATTTCTCTTAAAATCATTTGGTTGGTCTCCTGCTGCTGCCTCATCTGTTCATGCACACTACCAAACAAGGTCAGAATTTCATCATTAGAGGCCAGAACAGGGGCCGATTCCTGAATACTCCGAGTAGGTATAATATCCTGAGGCTGTGAGGAGGTTTGCGTCCTTGGTGGAGGTGGAGGAAGCACCGAACCAACTGTTGCAGAAGTTGTAGCAGACACAGTAGAAGAGCTCATGCTTGATCTTGAAGCCATTTCAAACAATGTAGTAAAAAGTTTGGAAAAATACAAAACCAAGTAGTGATCTAGCAAAAGTTTTTAGAAAAAAATAGCACCACTTGCCCCACGGTGGGCGCCAAATTGTTTTGGTCAAAAATTACCGAAGCAATTTAATGATCAAATTAGTTAAGTGAGGTAGCGTGCTAAAAAATGTGTTGAAAATATGTTGATTAAGTTGTTTGTAAAAACAGTTTTCAGGATACGACTCAGGATATTGAGCTGTATCTACGATCAAACTATGAGCAAAAAGTAAAAGGGATAACACGAGATATACGAGGAAAGCCCTTGATCAATCTAGATCGCCGACACAAAACCTCGGGAGCTGACAATCGCAATTGCCTTGTTCTTCTTATTGCTTTAAACATCAGGATAAAATGCAGGATATTGATCAGATCGCTAAGTGTTACAATGCTTGTTGTGAAAGTGAAAGTTGCAAGAGAGAAAAGTGTGAGAGAGCAGTGAGTGTTGTTATGTCCTATTCGATCTGATTTATCCAATTATTTATAGCTAAGAATCATAAACAAAAACTCCTATAAACGGGGGATGCTTCCAAATATTCCATAGTTAACGTTATGGACCGAGTAAAGCGACTTCAACGTCTTCCTTTGAACGACTTAGACCGAGTCTTCCGGGGAAAGAGTCCTCATGAACGTTACCAGCTTGGACTCATACTCCTGCACATAATCCGTTAGTGATCCTCAGGATACTTATTCAGGATGTTACCAATATCCTGAATCAGCATCCCGGGTATGAACACGTATCGTACAAATAAGATATAGCTTTAGATATTGACCAGGATATGGGCTCAAAATATCACCCATAACAAAGATCATCATCAACAATTTGAAGAAGAAGCTTGGATCCAAGAAAGGAAAGTGGGCAAAAGAACTACCTTATGTACTATGGGCTGATAGAACAACTCCCAAGAATGCTACTGGCCAAACTCCATTTTCTTTGGTATTTGGAGCAGAATCAGTGATCCCTACAGAGATGGTGGTTCCTACTGCAAGAACAAGCATCCGTGATCCTGAAGGAAGTGCTGAAAACTTGGTTCAAGACCTGGATACTATAGAAGAACTCAGTGATTTGGCAAGGATAAGGATGGCTAGTTATCAACAAAGGATGGCTGGAGCCTACAACAAGAATGTCAAGATCAGGAAGTTTCAAGTTGGTGATATGGTATTGAGGAAAGCATTTCAGAACACCATGAATCCTGCTGATGGAAAGTTGGCACCTAAGTGGGAAGGTCCCTATCTTATTGAAGCTGAGGCAGGAAAGGGGGGCATATCGATTGCTAACAATGGAGGGTGATTTGCTACCAAGAGCTTGGAATGCTTTCCACCTGAAGAAATATTTCAAATAGTAAGGATCCAGGATCCTCTACCATTTCCGTGATCCATATCCTCGAAGGATCCTAACAGGATAAGGGATCCTCATTTTGGTAATGATCTAATCTCAAACTATTTTATTCTTTAGTTATACCAGATATAAGGAGAAGGATCCTGGATCCTTTATCCTCCTTTCACTTTTTGAGTTTTGCAGAAAGATCATGTATCCTTAACTAAGGATTAAATAACCACAGAAGACCCCAGTTATTTGGGCTTGACCCCAATTATTTGGGCTTGACCCCAGTTATTTGGGCCTGTCCCCAATATCGCCAGTAGCGCACGATGATCCTGGTACAGTTCATGGCAATGGGACCAGTACTCGCTTTAGGGGCTGACAATTTCATTGTACTGGCTGTATCCGGGATCCTACGTATAATGGTAGACGCACCATACATCCGTTCCTAAGGTTTCTAACGTTTTCACGTTAGCTAAGGTTTTGGCATTTTCATGTCACTAAGTTTGGATAGTCGCCAGTGAGGGTGATACTCCAGTTTACACAAGATCCTTTGGGGTTTTCCCTAGTTTTTTGGGCTTGTCCCCAGTTTTTTGGGCTTGTCCCCAGAATTGTTGGGCTTGTCCCCAGTTGCTAACTCTTCTCTTATATTGGCTTAGTCCCAAGTTCTGTTTCATTTCAGGTTTTTGAAGTTAAACAACTAAGGATCCTTGATCCTAACCTTTCACTAAGGTTTGTTTTTTGGTTATCCTGATTGTAAATATTAAAGGTTTAGGATCCTAACTTGGATTCTCAAGTATGATCCTTAATTACTTTAATTTTATTCTTTATTTATCTAAGTGACCCTTAACCATTGACAACAGAACACATGATCCTTGAACTATCTACTTTTTTTTTTGAATTTATCTATTATAGGATATTTGTTCCTCGATCATATCCTAAAACTTTTTGATATGATCTATTAAACTTTTCTTCTTTACTTAATAAATTCAAACAAAGTGTATAATAGCAACTGAAAGGTAAAGTGTATACAAATGTAACAACACATGATAAGCCAAAAGATTAAAGTTTTATTTATTCACAAAATGTTAAACCCTTAAAGGTTGTCAAAATTGCCAACCCAAGTTTCTACCAACAATACGTGGCCCGTCCACTTGGGTTGGCAAAGGGTGTCCATTGTTAACAGGTCTTAAAAGTGTAGGAAATAAAAGATGGCAGGATAACAAGTGGTTTCATCCCCCAAACAGAAGAGGATCCCTCCACCACCTATTATCCTACCTATTGTTCAAAGGATCCATGATCCTCAACCCTAATAGCTATTGTTTAGTTATTACAGACCATCATTGTTTGAAATCAAAACATCACCAAAACATTAAAAAATGCGCTCCGGCAGCGTCTAGATAAATCCATCATCGCCCATTTCTGCAGCTCACACCTTAGCTGCATCACCACCAGCATCAGCACCTCCAGCTTGATCCTTCCCGCTGCTACTCGCCTCAATCACCAAGACCTCGGTAGCCTCTTCTTCGTCATCTAGCTCAGCCATCTTCGCCTTCCAGCCCTCCTGGTCCCAAGTGGTCCTGTCGAAGTAAGGATCCTCAGCCTCCTTGGCCATTTGCAGCTTGATCTTGTACATGGTGGTGGCAGCAGAGATTTTAGCATCCTCCAGCACCTCATGCTTCTCATGATCAGCATCAATTTGGGCCATGACCACCTGCTTCTTTGCCAAATTAAGATCTTTTTCGAGGGAGGAGATGGTTAGGTCCTTGGCCAAGAAGATCTTTTGGAACTCCAGATGCTTCTGCTCAGCCTCTTCAACATATGTGTCAAAGAGAGTCTGGATCTCGGCGAATTTCTGCAAAAAGACAAGGTAAAGTTCAGGATTCATGATCCTCAAGTGGGCAGGATACTCAATCAGGAACAAGGATCCTTAACTCAGAGAAATACTCCTCAAACTGGTGGCGGATGAGAGGCAAGCCTTCCAGATTGTCAGGTTCAGTGGCCTTCCTCTTCTTTCCTCCCTTGGAGGTGATAGGTTTGGGGATTATAGCGCTTGGGCTAGCAGCAGATTTCCTCTTTGCAGACCGATGAGCCACAGTGCTGTCACACCCCCAAAATCCACATGCGGAGTATCACCGCTTGGAGGCGTGACTGACCAGGATCTAGCCACCAATCGTATTGAACAATGCAATTAAGTAAATAAAACCAAGCCCAATATAATTGGCGTTCAAAAGAAACCAAACGTGTTTAAGTAATCAACGGAAGCATAGTAATGTTTAAATAACCAAAACATAGTTTAAAGTTCAAATGTTAAGTACGGGACATAACAGTCCATAATCCCACAACGACCTCTCCTCCCTGTGCAAGCTCCATAAGCACCTAACGACCTGCAAGACATGTAACAACGAGTCAACAAAAAAGTTGGACGAGTTCACAGTTGGTTGTTTAGTTTTACCAGTTTGTTTTGAAATCATAAGTTGTTGGTTAACCAGTAACTTTTTTTTCCCAAACCATAACCATAATCAGTGGGGGCTTCCCCATGTGAACCACTAGACCGTTACCATATCGACGACTGACGAACAATGGTTGTGCCCTACGTCAATGTCTATCATCATTGACAATTTGCCATGATCCATTAGTACACGCCCGTTCGAACGACACGGTGTGAGGTTTGTCAAACCTAATAGCGCTATTAACTAATGACCCGCTCGCCATCGACCTCGGCGATTAAGTCGATATAAAATGAGGGACTTCCTGATAGAGTTTTGTCTAGTAAGTTGTAAGGTTGTTGTCCTACCCAAGGAGGACGAACGTACGTATTCTACCCAAGGGGAATACGCAGGATTAATATTGGCATCCTACCCAAGGAGGATGGCGGTACATATCCTACCTAAGGAGGATATGTAGGTTCCATTTTAATTCTTTAACCCATTCCCAAACCACCGGGAATCCCATGCCTTGTAGAAAGTGTGAACTCACTTCGGTTTGCTCGGTATGCTTAATTACTTGCACAACCAATTCAATCAAAGCCTATAGTAGGCATGTATACACAATCACAATCAGATTATGTTTGTAACAATTCACATGCAATCTATGTCTCAAAGGGTGCTTAGGCAATCATTATCAAGTAACACATAACAGCTATTTCATGTTCATACAATTTGTGTTTCACATAATTGGGTTTTCAGTCTATTCTAACATGGTTAATCATTCACATACTTAACAAAGTTAACAGACTTAACAGAATTAACATACAGGACAGAGTTAATAAATTAACAGAGTTAACAACTTAACAGGGTTAATGACTTAACAGAGTTAACAACTTAACAGAGTTATTAACTTAACAGAGTTACTAACTTAACAGAGTTACTAAATTTGACGGAGTTAACATGCTTAACAGAGTTAACATACTCCACGGGGTTTACATACGTAACATACTTAACTTAACAGAGTTTAGTTTACTGTATCAAAGCATTCGACAAAATCACCTTTGTGGCAAAAACACCTGGGACGAAATCACCTTGGGACGAAAACTCCCATGCGACGAAATCCCAAGGGTTTTCGTCGAGCTTAATGTATGGCGAAAACACCTAGTGTTTTCGTCTGGGTGGGGATTTCGTTGGGGTAGGGGTTTCATTCATCAACAACAGTTACGTATAATGATCACTGATATTCGCTAATTTACACATATTTTAGTCCCCCATTTTATCCCCATTTTATGCGTTTTCGGCCGTAAAACCGTCATTCGGATACTTAATCATGTATACTTTTGTTTACAGGCCTAAAACAGCACACCAGACAAGATGATAGTGAAAACGAGGACTTTCCGGACGAAACGACAAAGCTGCGAACATTGTGTTGAAATTCTGACCTGGGCAAGTGGAACGGTCGTGCCACCAGGTGAACAATCGTGCATCTCTGACAAATGCAGTCCAGTCCGGCAGTGAACGAGGGTGCGACCCGGCGTGCAAGCATATCCCGGTAATGAACGGGCGTGCGGTTGGTTGCACCCGGTGCGGATCCGATGTCCAGCCAAACCCCGGAACTGCACCACCAGTGCAGTTGTCC
Source organism: Helianthus annuus (assembly GCF_002127325.2). Classification (NCBI taxonomy): domain Eukaryota; kingdom Viridiplantae; phylum Streptophyta; class Magnoliopsida; order Asterales; family Asteraceae; genus Helianthus; species Helianthus annuus. The sequence continues at coordinate 101,080,190 of NC_035444.2, read as the reverse complement.
ATGCAACATGATCCCAAAAGTGAACGATCGTGCGTCCAAAGGAACGGTCGTGCGAGATCGAAGGCCAGTCAACTCTGCTGATGTCATAAAAGTATGGTGCAACGTAATGAAAAAGTGAACGGTCGTGCACTTTATTAGCACGACCGTGCGATCGTAAAATGATATAAAAAACTTGAAGAAACATTCTGCCCGTAACTCTGGACATTTGGGAAGTAATTCTGGCGATTTTCAGGCTCCGGAGGCGTTAGCTTTCACCCGGATTCAAGCCACATTGTGCCGATTAGCTTCATTATCTTCCAGATTCTTAATCTAGTGCTTGTTTATGGTTTGGTTTTCTAATCTTTCCAGAATTTTGTTAATCTTTCAAGCATTTAGATTAATGTTTATGTATTATTGTAGCCTTTGGGCAAAAACACAACAATCCCTTGCTTGATTATAACCATTTGTATGTTAATCTTTGTTCGTAATGTCACTTGGAAGTATTTTCTATGTTAATCTTTGATGATTAGTTTGCAACCTTGTTATTGATATTGATTTCTTGATTATAAGTAATTGTGTTGGATGATTGGTATTTGGTTAGTTAAAATAGTTGACAAATGAAGCTTAATTAATCATGTATTAGTAAACTTTAAACTTGGTTAACTAGTTTAGCTTGGTTAAAATGTGTGCACCATGATACTAGAAATGGTTAGTGGTTTAATAAAATGTAATTATTGTTAATCAAGAAAGCTTGCCGTCACGTAAGGATCTTATTGGGTTAAATGGTGTTGTTATGAATTCTTGCCATGATTTGTTAGCTTAGTTAGTAGTTTAGGCCAAAATTGCTATCTTGGTGAATTTATGTGCAAGATTTGTAAAATGAACTTGGTTGTGATTTAATCTAGTTTATGCTTGTCTCGGTGGTTGCATTGTTTTTATCGGTGTCACTTTCTTTGTTTAAGTGAGGTTAGAAAACTCCTAACGGATGACTAACTTATTTTTAAGAGATTTTCATAGACATTTATCAATTGCACGTTAAAGAACAATTTTAGGTGGTTAAAGTGTGTTTATCGTTTTAGCTTTCCGAATGATTGTCATGTTAGGATTCCCGAAAGGGATACTAATTCTCTTGAAAATGAAGAATTAAAAAATGCTTCTAGTGCCAAAACCGACTTAGTTGACATGCTTTGGTTGTGTATTAAGCAAGGCTTCTTATTTATTTTCATATTTGAAATCTATTATGTTTTTATATGTATTTGTTTATGCTTACTTTAGTTTAATTAAAATCAAACAACTTATCTTTTTACCGGTAGTTTAATGACAAAGGCCTAGTATTATTCCTCCGCCCATTTCATTGGATCGATACTTGGTTCTTACCGATGCTTTACTACATATATGACGGGGTACACTTGCTCTTTCGTGTGTGTTTTAATGTTGAAGTATAAATCACTTTTATAAATTTAAAACCGAATCGTGTGTAATTTCATTATAAAAATATGTGTAGTCGCGCACACGTCAAGTTTTTGGCGCCATTGTCGAGGAAGTGGCGAGCCTTAGGAACGACCCGAGTCATTGTTTTATCGGTGTATATACTTGTGAATATTTGTTTATATTTGTGAATATTTTCTTGATTATTTATTTGTTTATTTATTTGTTAATATTTCTTGATTTTAATTCATTTTATTCGTTTTCGAGATTATTTTGTACACTTGTAAATTTTTTGTTCCATTTATTTGTTCTAACCGGATTCATTTATTCATTTATTTGTTGAGTTTTCGGCTCTGAAAAATCAATTTTTATATGTTGGACCGTTGTTTTGACCCGAAAAGTCAGTCAAGGTAGTTCATCTTGGTATATAAAGGCGGAATCAGTATATATGAAGTTACACAGCTTGTCCTTTCAATTCCTATGCTTTTTATTGCTTTCTGAATAGATTTTGACAGAGTTTCGTCCCACAAGCACACACATCCGTCCCACTATGTTCGCTCGAATGAACAGGTATTTATAGACCTGAGTGGTTCGCTCATATGGACTGCCATATGAGCGGACCTACTATAATGACTAATAAGCGAACCTACCTGTTAACCTAATAAGCGAACCTTCATAACCCTAAGAGTGAACCTACCTCTATCATGTACATAAAAGCGAACCTACAACATTCAAACATGATTTTGACTATCTAGACCCTCTGTTGACCTATCTTTACCTAAGACTTCACGTAGACATAGTCAACAGACATTCTATGCATCAACAGACTCCCCCTTGGATGTTGACGTAGTCTTTATTAGTCTTTAGCTCCTGAGTCTTCGGTCTTGGTCTTTTCTCCGATTCTGTCTTCTCTTCGTAAGCATTCTTCACAGGTTTCAAGATTAACACCTGACTCTAACTTCCATCTTCCCTTTAGCAGTTGATCCAGACTCCCCCTTTCACAGACTCCCCCTCTCAGTATGCTGGAATCTGAGATATCTGGTTCAAGCTTTGACAATTTGCCTCTGTTGGGAATAATGAAATCTTCAAACCTGTTACTCAACCAATAACATTACAATCTATCTTTTCTTACAATAAACTACAAACTCAATCAGCTCTTAGAAATCCACTCAAGTATTCAGGTCCAAATTAATGACCCTGATCACTTGATTAATCTACCAAGTTCAATTTAATGACCCTGGATGATCTTTTGACGAATCAAACTGATTTAGTAAAAACATTTCAACTTTTTCTGAAAATAACAAGTATCAAGTTAATGAACTTGTTTGTGACTTAGAAAACAAACAAACTTCCAACAAAGTAAGCTCTCCTCATTCTTCAGCTCAGAATCTCCTGCATCCGCTTCATCTTTCTAGAATCCGATAATCAACTTTCCACTCTGGTTTGTCTAAAATAAAACAGAAAGAAAATCTTTTTGGATTTTTAATGTGATCTAAACTAAGAAATGAAACAACCGAAAAACTTAAATTGCAGAAAGTAAACTATTTACAAGTTTATTTTTGGCAAGCGTGTCAGGGAATCATATTAGCTTTACAGACAAATTACTAGTACCGTTAAGCTACATTACATATTCAGACTTAAACAATTCACCTCGATTGTCGATATACTGATCCATCTTAAATTCTCACACAAACTTCAATCTATTCAGGATACAGTTTAAGTGTCTTAAAAACTTAGTTCAATTCATGTGTACCACCTTTTGAATATACTCCCGTATCCAGAATCCCAGATATTCAGTCTTACAGGTGAGTATACCACATATGATATCTGTAAGGGGTTAGGTGCAAAACCGTGAGAGCTCAGGTCAGAACTTCCATTCAGCAGAGATGACGGCTCGACTTTTGGTGTGTCCCCTTTAGAGGATCTTTTAATTACAACAGCAGCGACTATCAATTTTATTGTTTCATCAGCTTGCTGAGGGCGATGCTATGTTTCAAGCATTTTGTAGAAAGTATTATTCGGGGACTAGGTCAGTACTTCCATACAGCAGAAGTCCCGGAATAATACCCCAGATATCACTGAGTATAAAGACCTAGTATCTCAGAATATGGGACCTTTCAAACGAGATTTCAGGGGTTACCTTATATCCAAGTAGTGTTCCCCACGAATTTCACAAATTTGAAATTTTAGGTTTATATCCTGAATAAATCTACTAAATGTACGAAAACCTATCGACACATCTATAGTGAGACTGTTTAACTCATTTAGTCTTTCGAAATCTTTAGCATACTGTAATTGTCTAGCCGAGGTACTATCATTTTCCCTATATACACAAGCTCTTTTTCAATTTTATCATGTTTTTGTATTTTCCATTTTTTACTGTTTTTGTATTTTCTGAAAATAAACTATGTACAACTATCTATCTCCCCCTAAATACCAAAACACGTAAAAAATCGACAATCCATCACAGATTGTTTCTCGTCTTCATCCGCAACAGTACTCTCATCAACGCTCACAATTCCATCCGACGCCGAAAGCAATTTCATACCATTAAGTTTTAACAAATATTGAAACCAATTTTTATCAAAAGCTTTGGTATGCAAATCAGCTTTTTGTTCGTCAGTGTGGATTTTCTCAATTCGTATCAAGTTTTTCTCGAAGCAATCGCGAATAAAGTGATGACGAATCTCTATATGTTTAGTTTTAGCGTGATGTACTGGATTTTTAGTAATGTTAATTGCGGCCTCATTATCAACAAACAGAGGTGTGTTAAGAAACTGCAAACCGTAGTCGCGCATCTGTTGCTGTATCCACAGGATCTGAGAGCAGCAACTGCTAGCAGAAACATACTCTGCTTCACATGTAGATAGCGCCACAGATGTTTGTTTCTTACACTGCCAGGTAACCAATCTAGGACCAAAAAACTGGCATCCTACAGTTGTTGATTTCGCGTTGACTTTGCAGCATCCGGAATCCAAATCGGAATACCCTTCGAGCTTAAAATCGCCTTTCTTAGGATACCATAACCCCAATGACGGAGTACCTTTCAGGTAACGTAATATCCTTTTGACAATAATCATGTGCGATGCTCTCGGGTTAGACTGAAATCTTGCTGCGAGGCACGTTGGATACATAATATCAGGACGTGAAGCAGTCAGATACATCAAAGAACCTATCATGGAACGGTAAAACGTTTCATCAGCCCTATCTCCGGTGAGATCTGGGTGAATCCCATGATTAGTCGCAAGTAGGGTAGCAGCTGGAGTAGAACTTGACATTCCAAATTTCTCTAGAATATCATGCACGTACTTCGTTTGATGAATGAAAATTCCCTCAGGAAGTTGTTCAACCTGTAAACCCAGAAAGAATTTCATCTCCCCCATTGATGACATTTCGAATTTCTGCTTCATCACCTGTTCGAAATCTTTGCACAATTTCTCATTCGTTGACCTAAAAATTATATCGTCCACATAAATTTGTACTATCAGAAGATGACCATCAACGACTTTAGTGAAGAGACCTCTTTGACCTTCCCATAAAGAAACGCTGACTTTACATCCAACTGATATACTTTGAAATTCTTCCAAGACGCAAATGCTAGGAAAATTCTGATAGCCTCTAGTCGTGCAACAGGAGCATAGACTTCTGTGAAATCAATCCCCTCCTGTTGACTAAAGCCCTGAACAACAAGTCGAGCTTTGTTCCTTACAACCACTCCTCTGTCGTCCCTCTTACATTTGAAAACCCATTTTGTATTGATTTTCCTTTGACCATCCGGCAAATCCACTAACTTCCACACTCCCAACTTTTCAAACTGACTTAACTCTTCTTGCATTGCTATGACCCAAGAGTCTTCAGTAAGCGCCTCTTTGTAAGTTCTCGGTTCAACCTGCGAGATAAAACAACTTAATGAAAATTCAGTTTGTAAAGGTGCTACTGTAGAATAAAAACATGTTAAGCCCTGGTCAATTTGACGTCTCGTGCGAACGCCCGATTAGTAACATTCTGCTCTGCATCTTGTTCACCAACTTGGTTTGTTTGACTTGACAACTGGATCTGCTCCCCCTCAAGATCTGAATCACCATGGTCAAATACTGGCATGTTATCAGCTTCTTGATCATCATTCACCTCCGACTGATTACCAGGAGCAACTTCATCATCATGTTCTGTGACAACTCGTGTCTCGACCCTAATCGTCGAGAGAACGGTATGTTATTATTTATTATTATTATTATTATTATTATTATTATTATTATTATTATTATTATTATTATTATTATTATTGTCGTCATTATTATCTTTATTATTATTATTAGTGTTTAAACAATAATAACCGCGTCGAGAGAAACGTGTCGTTTAACGACTAGCCGAGCCAAGCATATATAACTTAACGTAAACACGTGATTGCTATTTCAACCGTTTAATAGAACACAAAAATTGACGGGTTTATACCCATGGGCTAAGCCTAACCCAACTCCCCTAAACCCTAGCTTATAAGCACCTTATACCCCACCCCTCACTTTGAAGCAAGTCGAAAACCCTAAACATATATCAGCCGCACATACTCCCTTTTCCCCCATGCAATTCCAATCACCAGAGTTACGTTCCGGCGCCGATTCCGTCATTCATCCTGCTGGCAGAACACACCTCTACGCCACCCCCTCCTTATTATATCCTCCATGTATCATCACACCCGCACAACGATTAATCCGACGACAGCACCGTCGTTTACGACGGCGGAGGTGATGGTGGTTTTTTTCAGCTTCAGGTTGATACAGGCTCCTTTCCGGCTGATAATGATGAGGGAAATCGATGTCGACGGTGAAACGGGTGGTGGATGGTAGCCGAGAAAATGACAATGACGACTGAAGATGGTGGTGGTGGCCGTACGGCGGCTACGGACTCACTGTCGAGCAGTAGTGGTGTCTAATGACGGATCGAGTGAGTGAGAAAAAGGAGATCAGCGGCGGCGTTAGGCGGCAAAGCCACTATTTCGGCGACCGAATTCCGGCAGCACTCGGGTTCATTTCTGTATTAACGACAGCAGACATTCATTGTTTCCGGGTCAGTATTATGCCATTGTTTGTACTGTTGTACTCTTGATCTTGTATTACGGTTGACTGTTTGTTCATTTGTGTGTACATAAGGTTCGAAAGTTGTTGAAACTGTTGGAATTAATTGAAAAAGAGACAATGGTTTGCTGATGACTAATGTTTAGGATGATAATGGGATATCCTTATAAATTGCTTGATTAATTAGTTAATTGTTGAGTTTTAACGTGAGTGTGCTGATGATATTTAACTAGTAAATATTGGTAGGATGCTTAGTTGTTAACTGTTTTTTTGAATGGAAATGTAAAAAAGGTCGTTTGTTTAGATATACAAGAGTTAGAGAATGATTCATGTCCACTACTGTTTGTCTAGAAGCAATTCAAAAGGAGCAATTTAAGTTTACCCTATTTTGTATACATGATATGAATCCAGCATATGATGTTTTGTATTGATAAGTGTTTGGTAATAATTTAAACCTACACGTGACTGTTAGTTTATTAGGGGATTTTATGCATAAGTCATGCTATGAAGATTTGTCTAAAGAAAATGCCTGATGTTGCAATTTGTATTTTGGGGTTATTATGGTCAAACGAATGTTAAATAGCGAGCATAAAAATTGACTGATCCTTTGATTTAATCTCGATTATATTGATATATTACGGATAAATGATTGATGGCGAATTTTATAAAAATAGGTGCTTGATGATTAGGGTTATAATAGGGATTTTGTGTATTACTATCTACATGTATGAATTAAATTAGAGTTCAATGTATTATAGTTAATGGACCGATAACATATGGCTTCTGATTAAGTATTGAAGTCAAGGGCCGATTGGGCCAGATCTGTGATGGGCCGCACACACAAGCCACTTGAATAGTTTGTTATATTGGTTTGCAAACGCATTAGATGGATATGTATATATACATATAACAGATTAATATGCATTAAATATATATATTTATATATTTGAGTCACACATACACATATAACAGATTAGTTACGTAGGGCCGCACAACTTTAAACGTGTATGTGGCACAATGTACTTTGTTAACATGGATGAGATATGTCATGACTAATTGATATAACCTGCGTGAAGGATATGTATGTTGCATGTACGTAACTTGTGTAATATGTGACAGAGTACGTGACTCAATGTAAATATGAAACTGATTGTTATTGATAAATCATGTTAGGACGTGCTTGATCAATTGATAAACAAAGTAACTAGTCATACCGAGCAAACAAAGGTGAGTTCACACAGCCAAGGCATGGGGTTCCCAGGGTGGGAATGGGATTTGGAATATTTACTTGTACATCTCTAGATAATGGAACGTAATGATATGGTCCTCAGGGTGAGGAAGGGTAATGGTGAGATACGACTAGACTAGTATACTAATTGAACTGATCTTCGCACACATGCCAGGGGTTGGCCGCGATATTAGGACTATCATTCGCACACATGCCTTGGAAAAGGCCGCGAACTATATACTAAAACTTCGCACACATGCCAGGGTGGCCGCGATACAAATATACACAGTCTTGAATACTTGGGAAAACTACCCCTAATCTTCGCATACATGCCTAGAGGGCCGCGATGGTAACTAATACGATACATGGCTTAATGAACGAACATAATGCTACTCACACTAATACGACTACTGAACTATAAACTGTGAACTCGCTCAACTAGTTGTTGACTCTCTGCTGCATGCCTTGCAGGACCTTAGGTACATATGGAGCTTGCACAAGGAGGAGCAGGTCGTTGTGGAGCATGGATCGTGGATGCCATGTTAAAACATTTAAACATTTGAACTTATGTTATACATTGGGTTTTCATACTTATGCTTCCGCTACATTTTGAAACTATAATTATGTTTTGAACACCTATCGTATTGAATGATTGGTTTGCATTTATTTTACTTGATATTAATTACATGTTCAATATGATTGGTGGCTTGATCCTGGTCATGTCACGCCTCCAAGCGGTGATACTCCGCGTGTGGATTTTTGGGGTGTGACATGTTCACCAGCATTACTAGGACCTGCTTCATCGTCATTTGAAGTTTCCAGAATATTCTGCTGGGAACCTGAGCTGCGACCAAACTCTCGCAAAATATCCAGCTCATCAAAGAAATCTTCATCTTCCTCTGATTCTTCTCTCATGTCAAACGAATCCCAAAGTTTGTCATAATTATATCTCCATGAATCACCAGGATTCTGTGCGGCATAGTGTAACCTTGACATTCAACATTCGCTGCTTCAATAATCCGCTTCTCACTTGGAACGAAGACACGCTGTGTAGGACTTGAATAGCCAACAAAGATACCCTCAATGCTCTTCGGACCAAATTTTCCTTTAGGCTCTATTACCGTACAAGGAGATCCAAACGGTTCTAGATACTTCTGTGACATCTGTGCTTCTTTAACCATCAAACAAATACCAAACCAATGAAATATTGTATTTCATACTTGGGATTTGTATGAATATGTGTATCGTTTGCACATATTGATTCTTGTTTGATTTCGGGCCTTAAATCGCTTTCTGGAAGGTTATACGCGATCTAATGCGTAAATATAACCAGTTCAATGCAACAAACACTTCGGAATAGTGAAATAGGCTTAACGTACCTTAAATAACCTTTACATAACATAGAAATAAGTTTTGGATGGTTTGGTATGCCGAAATCAAGTTTATTCGCTTACAGTGACTAAATTCGACAAACTGCGAAAGTATGTCAATTTGTATTGTAACAGACCTTCCGGAACTTGATCATAAGTTAAATATGCCCTAAATATCCTTTACATAGCTTAGAAATAGGCTTTGAGGTGTTCGGTATGCTAAAATAAACTTTATGCTCATTCAGGGACTAAAAGCGTCAAAAAGTGCATAAGTTTGCATTTTCGCGCATACTTTACGTTCTGAATCCGGACTTCCAAAAATTTACCTAAGCATTAAAATATTTTATTTTAGTGTTTTGCATAAGAAAAATCCATTCGTCGCGCAATTTGGATCGTTTTTCGCGTTTATGCGCATTCCGTCGTAATTAACCGAACAACGCAACCGTACGACCAAACGAACCGACATCCAAGATATTTTTGAGCACATTTTAAGTTCCCTATACTTTAACTTCATTTTAGAGCTTTGAAATGGGGTTAACGGGGCTTAAACGTGTCAAAAATGCATCAAATACCAAGTTTTGGGGCTGCAGGGACCAAAACTGCCAATTTTGAAAGTTGCTGACCTGCAAGGTCCTTACAGTCCGTATGGACCTTTGCTGACGGTCCGTAAGCATGTCCCAGATCAGCAGAATTGGTTTCCAGCTGTTCCACACCTTTGCTAATGGTTTTTCATCAATCTATGGGCTATTTTTGATGGTTTTTAAGTGCCCATGGTATCCAAATACCATGTGCCCACATGTACGGCTTAGATCGAAGCTCAATCTTCGAGAAACGATCTTAACGGCTCTTGAATTCCTATAAATACCCACCCTCATTCATTCCTCCAACTCACACTTGATCTGATTTTGGCTCTCTAAGTTGAAGTTTATGCTTCATACCTGAGAGTAAATAGGATCAAGAGCTTGCGGGGACCTTCTGTAAGTATTCTTTCGCGTTTTTCATTCGTTTTAGCGTTAAAGTCAAACTGCGTTTGACTTTCTGCATTGACAAGTTTATGGTCAATGCGAAGTTCGTTTGAACTTCATAACGTGAGCGTAATCACGATGGTTATAGTCCCTAGTGACTATACCTACTGATTTCCACGTTCTCTAGGCTCGTGACGAGTCGTATTTTCGGCCAAAATGCGTTTACTCGCGTATTTTGTAACCAAACTACTCTAGGGTATTAAAACCGTTTTTTTTAATACCAAACCTGTTTTCTAACTTTACTAAACATGTTCTAGCATGTTTAGCTCGTCGCTTTTAGAATTGTGCTTGTTTAGGGTCGTAAAGGTAAGCGATCTAATCAATCGCTTATACTTTCGAACCCGACCCATTTGGTCGACCATTAGGGTCCGACCAAACACATTAGGTAACCATAGTTGTATAGGGAATAACCTTCCGAGGTTATACCTTATGGTCCGTCGTTTAAGTAGTTGTATGATAGGTAGTTTATATGGCTTAGGTAAATTACCAAAATACCCTTTTTACGCATAAATTCATTTTAAGCATATGTGACCTAAATTTTGACATCTAAACTGATTAGGAAACTATATTAGACATATTAAGGCATATTCTACTTGTCATAGGACTAGTTAGGCGGTCAGAACGCATTTTACGCAAACGACGCGTTAAAGTAGCATAAGCTTCCTAAACGGGTCGTAATGGGTCAAAAGCACTTAGGTTAGGTTTCATTTTAGTATGTAGGCTTTGTTAAACCATATCATGTGAGTTCCCATACTCATTTGGTTTACGAAACCTCATACTATCCAATCTCCCGATTTAGGTCCGGTTATTTATGTAGTTACCTATATAGGTGCCGTTTGATTTCGTGATCTTCTAGCTTTGCTTGGTGGTTATCCTAGGACTTCTAAGCAATCTCAAGTGAGTACATAGATCCCTCTTTTACTATTTTCCAAACATTTTGGGGTGAAACACATGTGCCTACTTGTTACTTTCATGATTTCATGCTTTTATATCATATACTTGCTATGTTCATTAGTACGTTATTAGTACATGATTTCATTGTGTTTTTGCTATGTATGTTTACATAGCATACTTAGTACATCATTTTACATGACATTTCATGCTATGTATGTTCATCATACTTAGTACATTTTACATCACATGTTATGTATGCCCATTGTGTGCATACTTAGTACATCGTTTTACAAGACATTTTATGCTTGGTATCATGCTATGTATGTCCATCCGTCGCATACTTAGTACATTGTTTGTGCATTCTTACCTATGGTTTGGTTGTTACATATTTCACTTGCCATACATGATATTATGTTTACACATTACTTGATTATCATTTGACAACGGTTTAGACATGGGCAATTTACATTGGTAGTTTATGTGGGTAAGTGATTTGAGTAACGAGACGTGTGTAATGTGATACAAGCATGGTGGATACGCCGCTGGTACTTCCTATATATAAGTGCTTGTATTATATTACATGGCGTAGCGTTATTTAAATCATTCATTTGGATTTATACATTTTTAACAAATAACATATTTTTCACAAGACATTGTTTTACAAAATAGTTTGTTTTATACAAACTCATTTTTACTTGGTTATTCATTTAACCTTACATCATTCTTTTTAACTATACATATCTATCATTGATTTTCAAACAGTTTATAAAAGCAAACACTTAAACTAGATTCATGACAAGTTTTCATTAAACATTTTCGTAAACCTAAGTCATGAATCCTATTTTCACAAAACCTATGTACTCGCCGGCATTTTTATGCTGATGCATTTTCACATGTGTTTCAGGTACGATAGTTGATGATATTTGATGATGATATTGATGCATGCTCACATAGGATTGGACGAGGCCTTAGTGACATTAAAAGATGCAAGACTAGTTAATTTTTGTTATGTTTCTTTATTGTTAAGCCATTGTAACTCATTTAATTCAATAAAAACGAAATTTGTTTAATCCATGGTTGTGAAACAATGATTTTGTTACAACACTCCCCGACGTTTCCGCCACGTTTTGTTGTTTTACGTGGTCGGGGTGTGACAGAAAAGTTGGTATCAGAGCCAATGGTTATAGGGAATTCCGTTATTAGTAATGCTTTGACCTAGACTATAACCTTCCTAGGACCCTAACGCGATTTTACTTGCGTTTAGTCATAAAACAATACCGTCACTTATCCTTAAGTGACAACCACAACGAGAACATAAATTTAAATCTACCTTGAAAACTAATCATCTGTTCTAGGATGATTGATTACTAGGTTTTGAACCCTTTGTTATAAGGTTTCGAATCCTTTAAGTTTTCCAAATTTCGTCAAAGTTTGGGTCTAAATAATGTGAACACGTGCAAACTGGAAGAGTGGGTGCCTGTACCCTGAGTTTTCTGTCTAAGGCTAGAGTGTTCGTACAAATCTGCAGTATCGGACCAGTCACTCTTACCTGGGAACTCTTGGGGTGAGTGTCCACTTATAGGCGAGCATGTCTTCGCGATACATTATGGGGACCTATTTACGTTGATTCAGCCTTTGTGTGTCGTTTGTTTGCTTCGTGGTTCAAACAAATGACCATCACCCATGCTTTTGGTCGGTAATTTCCTATTCTTACCCAATGCCATTTCACTTGTTTCTCTCTCTTGTTTCCCTTTTAGAATGCCTCCACGACGCGACAATCAGATACCTAATGAAGAACTGGCAGCTATTATTACGCAGCAAATGACTGTTGCAATCCCGAACATCGTTGCTCAATGCAATAATGCCCCTTGCAACTTCAAGACGTTCAACTCAGCTAAGCCATCAAAGTTTTCTGGGTCTCAAGGAGCGACTGCACTTCTGCAATGGTTCGAGAGTCTAGAGAGCACCTTCAGACATGTTCAATGCCCAAACGAGCGAAAGGTAGATTTCGCATCTAGTGTATTTGAAAAGCGGGCTTTGACATGGTGGAATGGTGTAATGAGAGATAGGGGTGCCGATGTGGCACTGCTCAAACATGGGAAGAGCTTCGAGCTCTGATGATGAAGGAATTCTGTCCTCGTCACGAGATCAGGGCCTTGGAAAGGGAATTCGACGATCTTAAGCAAGATAGCGGTGAGCATTGAGCCTACACGGATCGTTATGAGGAGCTGAGCCTGTTGTGTCCTTCCATGGTTACGCCTTTGGATAAGGCAATCGAGAAATACATTGATGGTCTCCCTGACTCAGTTCAGGACATTGTTACTGGTAGTAATCCTACCACAGTTAGACAGGCCATTGAATTATCTGCTACCCTAACCGAATCTCAGATCAGAAAGCGCAAACTTTTCCGGAAAGGTGACAAGAAACAAGCAGCTAATGTTCAGGAGGAAACCAAGGAAGGCAAAACCGAACCCTCTTAGAAGTGTAAGGCTTCGCAAAATTATGCAATTGTTGCACAACCCAACCAAAATACCCTTAACCAACCAGCTCAACCTCCTGCAAGGAAACCTTATGCCGGTACTGCACCGATATGCAACAAATGTAATGCACACCACTTAGCTCACCTACAGTGTCGTTTGTGTGCATCATGTGGGTGACTCGGTCACCTGGCAAATGCTTGTTGATTTACCCCAAAACAAGGTGGTCCAAACCAACCTCATGTAAATCCTGCTCAAGCTCGTTTTCCCCCAGGTTCTTGCTTCAACTGTGGCGAAATGGGCCATTTCCGAAGAAACTGCCCAAAGATTGCTAATGCGAATCCAGCGCAAGGTTGAGCATCGGACCGACTAGAAGACAATATTTTATAGAAATAATCAAGCATTATGTATTATTTTCTTTTATTGTCAAGGTCCATGAAACAATTGTTGTTGTTTATGAATAAAATCTTTTTATTTTACATTGCAATGTACAAATGTGATGGCATGTATAAACAACGTATCCCCTGCAATACCAACAATCAAGGAGCCGTAATCCTTGAAGAACATACTACCCCCAAAATCCTTCCATTTTATAATCTCTTGCGTTTTCCCAAATACCCGTTTCTTTCAAGGAAACGAAGTACAAGGCGCAAGTTACAACTCTATACGAATACCTAAAGTACCACTATAAATTCTTAATAGGGTACCCAACGGTATTTCCGTACCCTAAATTTTTCGTACCTTAATTCGAGTATTGCGTTTTCTTGGAAACGAAATCGAATTTTTGATAGATCATTCTATCTTTATAGATAGATTCTTGATAATGATTTAAGTGCCAAATGAAATCCACGGATTGGATTCCTGGTGTGCTTTAAGTATCCGCGTCCAAAGATAACAATTTAAAAGTCAAATTAAACAATTATGTGATTATGTGCTTATGTTCTCTCTTTTATATTTTTTGTGATCCAAAATTTTGTTATCCAAATCCTCGTAGAATCTTCCATATCTTCGTATAAGGGATTCATAGTAGGATATCAAAAGGTACTACCTCAATCCTTAATGGGCTTCAACGTTATAGTTAAAACCCTTGGATTATAAAGTACTATTCCAATATTTAAAGACATCATGTACTGATGTAATTAAAGATTCCTCTTGGGTAGTTTAGTTAAAGAGATCATTCGTTGATCTAGTTAAAGAGATTGGTTCGGCAATCTAGTTAAAGATATCATGCATTGATATAGTTAAAGAGGCCCTCTGGTGGTCTAGTTAAAGAGATCATTCGTTGATCTAGTTAAAGAGATTGGTTCCGCAATCTAGTTAAAGATATCATGCGTTGATATAGTTAAAGAGGCCCTCTGGGGGTCTAGTTAAAGAGATCATTCGTTGATCTAGTTAAAGAGATTCGTTCGGCAATCTAGTTAAAGATATCATGCGTTGATATAGTTAAAGAGGCCCTCTGGTGGTCTAGTTAAAGAGATCATTCGTTGATCTAGTTAAAGAGATTGGTTCCGCAATCTAGTTAAAGATATCATGCGTTGATATAGTTAAAGAGGCCCTCTGGGGGTCTAGTTAAAGAGATCATTTGTTGATCTAGTTAAAGAGATTGGTTCGACAATCTAGTTAAATATATCATGTGTTGATATAGTTAAAGAGGCCCTCGGGTGGTCTAGTTCAAGAGATTGTTTGTTAATCTAGTTAAAAGATCCTTTGGTGACCTAGTTAAAGGGACTCTATTGAAGTCTAGTTAAATCACCACAGGATTACTCGTTTGATCTTTTCAACTTCGTGTTTCAAGCCCTCACAAGTTTCCTCTAAATAAATTTCGGGACGAAATTTCCTGAAGTAGGGGAGACTATGACATGTGTGCTTCTTCAACCATCAAACAAATACCAAACCAATGAAATATTGTATTTCATACTTGGGATTTGTATGAATATGTGTATCGTTTGCACATATTGATTCTTGTTCGATTTCGGGCCTTAAATCGCTTTCTGGAAGGTTATACACGATCTGATGCGTAAATATAACCAGTTCAATGCAACAAACACTTCGGAATAGTGAAATAGGCTTAACATACCTTAAATAACCCTTACATAACTTAGAAATAAGTTTTGGATGGTTTGGTATGCCGAAATCAAGTTTATTCGCTTACAGGGACTAAATTCGATAAACTGCGAAAGTATGTCAATTTGTACTGTAACAGACCTTCCGGAACTTGATCATAAGTTAAATATGCCCTAAATGTCCTTTACATAGCTTAGAAATAGGCTTTGAGGTGTTCGGTGTGCTAAAATAAACTTTATGCTCATCGAGGGACTAAAAGCGTCAAAAAGTGCATAAGTTTGCATTGTCGCGCATATTTTACGTTCTGAATACTTCCGGACTTCCAAAAATTTATCTAAGCATTAAAATATTTTATTTTAGTGTTTGGCATAAGAAAAATCCATTCGTCGTGTGACACTTCGGATTTTCCCGGGAAACCTTTTTGATGTAACTTTGCGTGTATATGTGTTATAAAATGAAAGTTGTGATTTCCTTGTGTTATGTGCCGATAATGTGTTGTATGTATGTATGATATATATATATATATGTTAGAGTAGAAGTGAGCCGAGACCGCGAACCCGACTCGAGACCACCCGGTCTCGAGTGAATAGTGAACCGATGGGCCGTTGGGCCGCTTCCTTTAGCTTCACACGAAGCCCACTCGGAAACCCATAAGGGTGCATGGCCCTTGAATGGGTTATAAAATCCCCACATAAGCCACACTTCCCTCATTTTGACACTCCAACATTCTCTCACTCACACACACTCCCTCCCTCTCACTAAAACCCTAAACCCCAAACAACCACCCTCATCCTTCTCCTCCTACTCGGAACCAGCCGGAATATCACCAAAGCTCTCAGTTCAAGCTTGAAATCACACTCGGAAGATCGCCCTTTACACCCGTGTTAAGCCGGTTAGTGTCCTTTTGGATCTTTAGTGCCTAATACATGAGGAATGGTTGATAGCTTATGATAAAGATATTTGTTTGACTTATGGTGCACATGTTGTTGTTTGTTTGATTGAATAGCTTAATAATAGATGTTGAACATGTTTTAGTTAGATAGAAATGTTTAGCCAAGATTGTGTATAATTATGTGTTTGTGTGTTCTTGTTTCAATTATGCTAGAAATAGAATCAAGTATGATATTTAGTTGGGTGATTTAACAGGTTTCAGATGCTTTTGGTTTAATAATAATGTATAACTACTAGAATGCATGTTTCGGGATTGGTTAGGAGAGTCTAAGCATGATGAACAATTTATGATGATTGATGAACAGTTTGAAGGTTGTATGAACATTCAAAATTATGTGATTTTGATCTATTTTAGACAAGGAATAGACAAAGAGACATGTTTGTGTAATATTACTGGATAGTACAACATTATCATGAAATCGAAATCCTATTGGTTAGTACATTGCCAGGTTCTAGAAGGATTCAGGTGCATGTAACAGTGGTTGCGAGTCGGAACCCTTGGTTGCGACTCGAGACCAGAACGTGATCCTTCGAGATCTCCCGGTTGCGACTCGCAAACAGCACACTCGGGACCAAGCATGATGAACCGAAACCAAGGTTGCGAGTCGGAATCCCTGGTTGCGACTCGAAACCAAAGCGTTATGAACCGAGACCGAGGTTGCGAGTCGGAATCCCTTGGTTGCGACTCGAAACCGTGCATTTTCGAGTCGAAACCACCCTTGTCTCGACTGGGCTGCCTAAGTGTTATTGGGCCATGACTTGTTGGGCTATCTGTTGACTGAACTACATGTGTATCTGTTACTGTTTGTGAAAATGTTAGGACAGGCCCAATAACCCAACTGTTTGATTGTATGCATACTTAGTGCTCCTATACGTGTTTGCTATACGTGATTACTTGTACCCCTGCTTGACCTATATTTGGTAACCATGCTAGGACGTGGTGACCAACGTGATTGACCGGGTATTTAATCTACCGAGCAACCCAAGGTGAGTTCACAACCTAAAGCATGCGTTCCCGGTGGTTTGGGAAACGAAACTACAAACAACACTATCCCCTATGAGGGATACAACTTACTTTTTCTTCCCTTGTTATTGGGAACCTTTAGTTAATTACTGTTTATACGGATTGCAACTAACGGCACTGAACGAAACTCTATCACTCAAGTCCCTACTACATAATACCGATTAGTCGCCGGGGCCAGGCGAACGGGTTATTAGTTGATAGCGCTATTTAGGTTTTACCAACCTCACACCGTGCCATGGTTTGGGATCGGTCGTGAACTAATGTACTCAGGCATCCGTCAATGATGATAGAACATTGACATCGGGGCATCCTGCAGAAACGCAAACGGTTACCTAGTGTTCGGTATTGGAAAAACAGTTTAGTCGCTAACTTTTGGGGTAGCTCCCCATGGCATGTATAAACGAGTAAATTAACTGGTGAAACAAGTTTTTGGTAATTAAAACTGGACAACTAGTGAACTCACTCAGCATTATTGTTGACACCTTACTGCATGCTTTGCAAGTAACCAGTGACTGAGGAGCTGCTGCTTGGGGATGTGTAGTGTTCGTCAAAACCCGTGTGTTGGGTTTTACTTATCTTGAACCATGAACTATCTTTTTAAACTATTTGGTTTATGCTTCCGCTCTTTTGTTTAAACTTACTATCGAACTTAAACTACGATGTTGCTAACTACTTTAGATAGCAATTACTTTACTATTAACCAATGCTTAGTATAATTGGTGGTTGGATCCTGGTCAGTCACGCCCTCAAGCGGATGTTACTCCGCAGGTGGAATTTGGGGGTGTGACAGATTGGTATCAGAGCCATTGGTTATAGTGAACTTGGTTTTAAAAAGGGGAAAATCTTTTTGAGAAAAACCAGACTATAACCCGTGACTCGTGACGACACTACACTCCAAGTGCAAGGCTCGACTTATCTGACCTCATAGCTCGGACCCATATTTACTTGCTTGTTTGTCTTATGCTTTCTGCTTTACTATACGTACTAGTTTGCCTGATTAGATAGATACGCCTCCCCTCTTCTATCTCATTCTCGCTATGTTACGACACCACACTCATACTATGTTTTCTGGTTATGAAGACGATGAGTGGACGCGGACGAGGAAACGTCAACATGACTCAGGCTCAGTTCACTAACCTGATCAATACGGTGGTGCAGCTTTCGCAGCTCACCCTGGAGGTAAAACTCGTTATTTTAGGATGTGTAGATCCTACCATCGCATCGTCTTGTCACCTCTAAACCCATTCGTATCACTCTCACAACAGGTCAGCATGCGCCTGTGCAACCACGTGTCTGTACTTTCAAGACCTTCATGGATTGCAAGCCTCTTCCTTTCAATGGCACTGAGGGTGCCATAGGTCTTCTGCACTGGATCGAGAAGGTCGAAGCTGTCTTTGCTGTCTGCGAGTGTCCCCCTGCTAATTGGGTGAAGTTTACTACTGGTACTCTTGAGGGAAGCGCGCTTTCGTGGTGGAAGGCGCAAATTCAAATGCTTGGTTTGCAGACTGCTAACGCCACTGCATGGGAAGATTTCAAGGATAGGATCAAGGAAGAGTACTGTCACAGGGATGACATCCACAAACTCGAGGACGAGTACTATGAACTCAAGATGGTTGGGTCAGAGATTGAGACCTACACCAAGCTGTCCAACGACTATGCTGCTCTTTGCCCAAACATGTCCCGACCCATGTATCGAAGGATCGAATTGTACATCAAAGGCTTAGCCCCAGAAATCAGGAGCCATGTGACCTCGGCCAACCTCACTACCATACAGCCTATGGTTCGTCTTGCCCACAAACTCACCAACCAGGCTGTGGAAGAGGGCAGGTTGCCCAAAAGGATCAGTGCTGCGGAAGGAACTTCCAGTGATGGCAAACGAAAGTGGGATGGAAATCAGGGCAAAGATGCTAACTCTACTCAGGCCCCAGCTCAGCAAAAGAAAACTGACAACAACAAAGGCACTCAGCAACAGGGTGGCTACCGGGGAAGCTACCCTAAGTGCAACAAGTGTAACAGGCACCACAATGGGGCATGTAACAAAAGTCAGTGTCAGCAATGCCACAAGATGGGGCACGAAGCCAAGGATTGTAGAAGTCAGTTCCCAGCAAGGCAGAATCAGCAACAACCTCAACAGCAACAGCAGCAGGGAAACAACCGAGCATGTTTTAAATGCGGGGCAACAGGGCACATGCGAAAGGATTGCCCTGAGCTGAATCAGAGTCGCAACAACAATCAGGGAGCTGGGAACAATGAGCAAAACAACAATGCTGGAAATGGTGCAAGGGGAAGAGCTTTTGTGATTGGAGCTGGAGAAGCAAGGAACGACCCCAACGTCGTGGCGGGTAAGTTCCTACTTGATGATCATTATGTTTCTGTGTTATTTGATTCCGGTGCCGATGCCAGTTATGTATCCCTTCGCATTAGTAAGAAACTTAAACACCCGCCTGCATTATTAAGTTCTAAGCATATCGTCGAGATAGCCAATGGTAAGAACATCGAGGCCACGCACGTGATCCACGACTGCACACTAGAATTGTCTGGTCACACGTTTAGTATCGATCTTTTCCCTGTCAAACTTGGAAGCTTCGACGTCGTCATCGGTATGGATTGGTTATCCAAGCATCGCGCTGAGATCCTCTGTCAAGAGAAAGCGGTTCGTATCCCTCACCGTTCGGGCCAACCCCTCATCATTCAAGGCAACAAAGGTGGAGAAGTCACAGGCATTATCTCGCTTTTAAAAGCCCAGAAGTGTTTACAAAAAGGGCACACCGCTATCCTAGCACTCGTCACCGACACCCACGAAAAGGAAAAGAGGATTGAAGATTTCCCTGTAGTACGTGACTATCCCGAGGTATTTCCTGAGGAATTACCTGGACTCCCTCCCCACCGTCAGGTCGAATTCCAAATCGAGCTAGCTCCCAGAGCAGCACCCATAGCTCGTGCACCGTACCGTCTAGCCCCTGCAGAACTGAAGGAACTCTCTACGCAACTACAGGAACTATTGGATAAAGGATTTATCCGTCCTAGTTCATCACCCTGGGGAGCCCCAGTACTCTTTGTCAAGAAGAAGGATGGCACATTCCGAATGTGCATCGACTATCGTGAGTTGAACAAGGTCACCATCAAGAATCGTTACCCTCTCCCGCGCATCGACGACCTATTCGATCAGTTGCAAGGATCGAGCTACTATTCTAAGATTGACCTGCGATCAGGCTATCATCAGCTGAGAGTTCGTAATGAAGACATCTCTAAGACTGCGTTCAGGACTCGTTATGGTCATTACGAGTTCCTCGTTATGCCTTTTGGAATGACTAACGCACCTGCGGTTTTCATGGATCTCATGTACCGAGTGTGCAAGCCTTATCTCGACAAATTCGTGATTGTGTTTATCGACGACATTCTGATCTACTCGAAAAGTCAAGAAGAGCATGAACGACACCTACGCCTTATCCTCGAACTCTTACGCAATGAGCAATTGTACGCCAAATTCTCGAAGTGTGACTTCTGGCTCCGAGAAGTCCATTTCCTTCGGCACGTGGTCAACAAGGACGGCATTCACGTCGACCCCGCTAAGATCGACTCGATAAAGAATTGGCCTACACCTAAGACTCCAACCGAAGTTCGCCAATTCTTGGGATTGGCAGGATACTACCGCAGATTCATCAAGGGATTCTCAAAGATTGCACAACCCCTCACGACTCTTACTCAGAAAGGCATTATTTACAAGTGGAATGAAGCTCAGGAGTCGGCCTTTCAAAGGCTAAAGGATAACCTCTGTAGCGCTCCTATTCTCTCGTTGCCTGAAGGCACTGAGGACTTTGTAGTTTACTGCGATGCGTCTATCCATGGGCTCGGTTGCGTGTTGATGCAACGCGAGAAAGTTATTGCCTACGCCTCTCGGCAACTCAAGACGCATGAAAGAAACTACACTACACATGATTTGGAACTGGGAGCAGTGATCTTTGCTCTTAAGATATGGAGACATTACCTGTACGGTACCAAGTGCACTATTTACACCGATCACAGGAGTCTCGAGCATATCTTTAGGCAAAAGGAGTTGAACATGCGACAACGCCGATGGGTCGAACTCTTGAATGACTACGAATGCGCCATCAAGTACCATCCGGGCAAGGTCAATGTCGTGGCAGACGCCCTCAGCCGAAAGGACACTATACCAAAGCGCGTGCGAGCATTGCAACTTACCATCCAATCTAACCTCCCTACCCAGATCCGACATGCTCAAGTCGAAGCATTGAAGCCGGAAAACATCAGGGCTGAGTCTCTGCGAGGATCGAGACAGCGATTAGAACAGAAGGAAGATGGCGCTTACTATGTAACAGGGCGCATTTGGGTCCCTCTCTATGGAGACTTACGTGAACTCGTGATGGACGAAGCCCACAAGTCCCGCTACTCAGTACATCCTGGTTCGGACAAGATGTACCACGACTTGAAGACTACATATTGGTGGCCTGGCATGAAGGCCCACATAGCAACATACGTCAGCAAATGTTTGACTTGCGCGAGAGTCAAGACAGAATACCAGAAGCCAGCAGGCCTACTCCAACAACCAGAAATCCCGAAATGGAAATGGGAGCAAATTTCCATGGATTTTGTTACAGGGCTACCTAGGTCTCAATGTGGAAATGACACCATTTGGGTAATAGTAGATCGATTGACCAAGTCCGCGCACTTTCTGGCTATTAAGGAAACAGACAAGTTTTCTACCTTGGCGGAGATTTACTTAAAGGAAGTAGTTTCGAGGCACGGGGTGCCAACCTCCATTCTTTCCGACCGAGACGCTCGTTTTACTTCGGAATTGTGGCAAGCTATGCACAAATCCTTTGGCTCACGTTTGGACATGAGCACCACTTATCACCCGCAAACGGATGGACAGTCCGAACGCACCATCCAAACCCTAGAAGACATGCTTAGAGCATGTGTGATCGATTTTGGCAAGAATTGGGAGAAGCATCTACCGCTAGTAGAGTTCTCCTACAACAACAGCTACCACACTAGTATTCAAGCAGCACCTTTTGAGGCATTGTACGGTCGTAAATGCCGGTCACCTCTTTGCTGGGCAGAAATCGGTGATAGTCAAATCACGGGCCCAGAGATGGTGGTAGATACAACGGAAAAGATTGCCCAGATCAGACAACGCATGGCGGCAGCTCGTGACCGTCAGAAGAGTTACGCTGATAAGCGTAGGAAACCACTAGAATTCCAGGTCGGTGACCGGGTTCTACTTAAAGTCTCACCCTGGAAGGGTGTGGTTCGCTTTGGTAAACGGGGCAAGCTTAATCCGCGATATATCGGACCATTCGAAATTACCGAGAAAATCGGTAAGGTTGCTTATAGATTGAACCTGCCTGAAGAACTGAGTGCGGTACACAACGTTTTTCACGTATCTAATCTGAAGAAGTGTCTATCAGATGAAACGCTCGTAATTCCCTTCAAGGAACTAACTATTGATGAACAGCTACACTTTACTGAGGAACCGATTGAGATCACGGATCGAGAGATCAAAATCCTCAAACGTAGCCAGATACCTCTTGTACGAGTCTGTTGGAACTCGTGACGTGGCCCAGAGTTTACCTGGGAGCGGGAAGACCAGATGAAGCACAAGTATCCCCAGTTGTTCCCAAACGAAAACACCAGCACTGGAGCTACAACTGAATTTCGGGACGAAATTCCAAACTAACGGGGGGATGATGTGACACCCCGTTGAAACGTTCTCACTTACACTAGCTTGACAGTGACTTCCTTAACTTTCGGGACGAAAGTTCTTAAAACTTGGGGATAATGTGACACTTCGTATTTTCCCGGGAAACCTTTTTGATGTAACTTTGCGTGTATATGTGTTATAAAATGAAAGTTGTGATTTCCTTGTGTTATGTGCCGATAATGTGTTGTATGTATGTATGATATATATATATATATATGTTAGAGTAGAAGTGAGCCGAGACCGCGAACCCGACTCGAGACCACCCGGTCTCGAGTGAATAGTGAACCGATGGGCCGTTGGGCCGCTTCCTTTAGCTTCACACGAAGCCCACTCGGAAACCCATAAGGGTGCATGGCCCTTGAATGGGTTATAAAATCCCCACATAAGCCACACTTCCCTCATTTTGACACTCCAACATTCTCTCACTCACACACACTCCCTCCCTCTCACTAAAACCCTAAACCCCAAACAACCACCCTCATCCTTCTCCTCCTACTCGGAACCAGCCGGAATATCACCAAAGCTCTCAGTTCAAGCTTGAAATCACACTCGGAAGATCGCCCTTCACACCCGTGTTAAGCCGGTTAGTGTCCTTTTGGATCTTTAGTGCCTAATACACGAGGAATGGTTGATAGCTTATGATAAAGATATTTGTTTGACTTATGGTGCACATGTTGTTGTTTGTTTGATTGCATAGCTTAATAATAGATGTTGAACATGTTTTAGTTAGATAGAAATGTTTAGCCAAGATTGTGTATAATTATGTGTTTGTGTGTTCTTGTTTCAATTATGCTAGAAATAGAATCAAGTATGATATTTAGTTGGGTGATTTAACAGGTTTCGGATGCTTTTGGTTTAATAATAATGTATAACTACTAGAATGCATGTTTCGGGATTGGTTAGGAGAGTCTAAGCATGATGAACAATTTATGATGATTGATGAACAGTTTGAAGGTTGTATGAATATTCAAAATTATGTGATTTTGATCTATTTTAGACATGGAATAGACAAAGAGACATGTTTGTGTAATATTACTGGATAGTACAACATTATCATGAAATCGAAATCCTATTGGTTAGTACATTGCCAGGTTCTAGAAGGATTCAGGTGTACGTAACAGTGGTTGCGAGTCGGAACCCTTGGTTGCGACTCGAGACCAGAACGTGATCCTTCGAGATCTCCCGGTTGCGACTCGCAAACAGCACACTCGGGACGAAGCATGATGAACCGAAACCAAGGTTGCGAGTCGGAATCCCTGGTTGCGACTCGAAACTAAAGCGTGATGAACCGAGACCGAGGTTGCGAGTCGGAATTCCTTGGTTGCGACTCGAAACCGTGCATTTTCGAGTCGAAACCACCCTTGTCTCGACTGGGCTGCCTAAGTGTTATAGGGCCATGACTTGTTGGGCTATCTGTTGACTGAACTACATGTGTATCTGTTACTGTTTGTGAAAATGTTAGGACATGCCCAATAACCCAACTATTTGATTGTATGCATACTTAGTGCTCCTATACGTGTTTGCTATACGTGATTACTTGTACCCCTGCTTGACCTATATTTGGTAACCATGATAGGACGTGGTGACCAACTTGATTGACCGGGTATTTAATCTACCGAGCAACCCAAGGTGAGTTCACAACCTAAAGCATGCGTTCCCGGTGGTTTGGGAAACGAAACTACAAACAACACTATCCCCTATGAGGGATACAACTTACTTTTTCTTCCCTTGTTATTGGGAACCTTTAGTTAATTACTGTTTATACGGATTGCAACTAACGACACTGAACGAAACTCTATCACTCAAGTCCCTACTACATAATACCGATTAGTCGCCGGGGCCAGGCGAACGGGTTATTAGTTGATAGCGCTATTTAGATTTTACCAACCTCACACCGTGCCATGGTTTGGGATCGGTCGTGAACTAATGTACTCAGGCATCCGTCAATGATGATAGAACATTGACATCGGGGCATCCCGCGGAAACGCAAACGGTTACCTAGTGTTCGGTATTAGAAAAACAGTTTAGTCGCTAACTTTTGGGGTAGCTCCCCATGGCATGTATAAACGAGTAAATTAACTGGTGAAACAAGTTTTTGGTAATTAAAACTGGACAACTAGTGAACTCACTCAGCATTATTGTTGACACCTTACTGCATGCTTTGCAGGTAACCAGTGACTGAGGAGCTGCTGCTTGGGGATGTGTAGTGTTCGTCAAAACCCGTGTGTTGGGTTTTACTTATCTTGAACCATGAACTATCTTTTAAAACTATTTGGTTTATGCTTCCGCTGTTTTGTTTAAACTTACTATCGAACTTAAACTACGATGTTGCTAACTACTTTAGATAGCAATTACTTTACTATTAACCAATGCTTAGTATAATTGGTGGCTGGATCCTGGTCAGTCACGCCCTCAAGCGGATGTTACTCCGCAGGTGGAATTTGGGGGTGTGACACGTCGCGCAATTTGGATCGTTTTTCGCGTTTATGCGCATTCCGTCGTAGTTAACCGAACAACGCAACCGTAAGACCAAACGAACCGACATCCAAGATATTTTTGAGCACATTTAAGTTCCCTATACTTTAACTTCATTTTAGAGCTTTGAAATGGGGTTAACGGGGCTTAAACGTGTCAAAAATGCATCAAATACCAAGTTTTGGGGCTGTAGGGACCAAAACTGCCAATTTTGAAAGTTGCTGACCTGCAAGGTCCTTACGGTCCGTATGGACCTTTGCTTACGGTTCGTAAGCATGTCCCAGATCAGCAGAATTGGTTTCCAGCTTGTTCCAGCTGTTCCACACCTTTGCTAATGGTTTTTCATCAATCTATGGGCTATTTTTGATGGTTTTTAAGTGCCCATGGTATCCAAATACCATGTGCCTACTTGTACGGCTTAGATCGAAGCTCAATCTTCGAGAAACGATCTTAACGGCTCTTGAATTCCTATAAATACCCACCCTCATTCATTCCTCCAACTCACACTTGATCTGATTTTGGCTCTCTAAGTTGAAGTTTATGCTTCATAGAGTAAATCGGATCAAGAGCTTGCGGGGACCTTCTGTAAGTATTCTTTCGCGTTTTTCATTCGTTTTAGCGTTAAAGTCAAACGACGTTTGACTTCTGCATTGACCAGTTTATGGTCAATGCAAAGTTCGTTTGAACTTCATAACGTGAGCGTAATCACGATGGTTATCGTCCCTAGTGACTATACCTACTGATTTCCACGTTCTCTAGGCTCAGTGACGAGTCGTAGTTTCGGCCAAAATGCGTTTACTCGCGTATTTTGTAACCAAACTACTCTAGGGTAATAAAACCATTTGTTTTAATACCAAACCTGTTTTCTAACTTTACTAAACACGTTCTAGCATGTTTAGCTCGTCGCTTTTAGAATTGTGCTTGTTTAGGGTCGTAAAGGTAAGCGATCTAATCAATCGCTTATACTTTCGAACCCGACCCATTTGGTCGACCATTAGGGTCCGACCAAACACATTAGATGAACATAGTTGTATAGGGAATAACCTTCCGAGGTTATACCTTATGGTCCGTCGTTTAAGTAGTTGTATGATAGGTAGTTTATATGCCTTAAGTAAATTACCAAAATACCCTTTTTACGCATAAATTCATTTTAAGCATATGTGACCTAAATTTTGACATCTAAACTGATTAGGAAACTATATTAGACATGTTAAGGCATATTTTACTTGTCATAGGACTAGTTAGGCGGTCCGAACGCATTTTACGCAAACGGCGCGTTAAAGTAGCATAAGCTTCCTAAACGGGTCGTAATGGGTCAAAAGCACTTAGGTTAGGTTTCATTTTAGTATGTAGGCTTTGTTAAACCATATCATGTGAGTTCCCATACTCATTTGGTTTACGAAACCTCATACTATCCAATCTCCTGATTTAGGTCCGGTTATTTATGCAGTTACCTATATAGGTGCCGTTTGATTCCGTGATCTTCTAGCTTTGCTTGGTGGTTATCCTAGGACTTCTAAGCAATCTCAAGTGAGTACATAGACCCCTCTTTACTGTTTTCCAAACATTTTGGGGTGAAACACATGTGCCTACTTGTTACTTTCATGACTTCATGCTTTTATATCATATACTTGCTATGTTCATTAGTATGCTATTAGTACATGATTTCATTGTGTTTTTGCTATGTATGTTTACTTAGCATACTTAGTACATCATTTTACATGATATTTCATGCTATGTATGTTCATCATACTTAGTACATTTTACATCACATGCTATGTATGCCCATTGTGTGCATACTTAGTACATCGTTTTACAAGACATTTTATGCTTGGTATCATGCTATGTATGTCCATCCGTCGCATACTTAGTACATTGTTTGTGCATTCTTACCTATGGTTTGGTTGTTACATATTTCACTTGCCATACATGACATTATGTTTACACATTACTTGATTATCATTTGACAATGGTTTAGACATGGGCAATTTACATTGGTAGTTTATGTGGGTAAGTGATTTGAGTAACGAGACGTATGTAATGTGATACAAGCATGGTGGATACGCCGCTGGTACTTCCTATATATAAGTGCTTGTATTATATTACATGGCGTAGCGTTATTTAAATCATTCATTTGGATTTATACATTTTTAACAAATAACATATTTTTCACAAGACATTGTTTTACAAAAAAGTTTGTTTTATACAAACTCATTTTTACTTGGTTATTCATTTAACCTTACATCATTCTTTTTAACTATACATATCTATCATCGATTTTCAAACATTTTATAAAAGCAAACACTTAAACTGGATTCATGACAAGTTTTCATTAAACATTTTCGTAAACCTAAGTCATGAATCCTATTTTCACAAAACCTATGTACTCGCCGGCATTTTTATGCTGATGTATTTTCACATGTGTTTCAGGTACGATAGTTGATGATATTTGATGATGATATTGATGCATGCTCACATAGGATTGGACGAGGCCTCAGTGACATTAAAAGATGCAAGACTAGTTAATTTTTGTTATGTTTCTTTATTGTTAAGACATTGTAACTCATTTAATTCAATAAAAACGAAATTTGTTTAATCCATGGTTGTGAAACAATGATTCTGTTACAACACTCCCCGACGTTTCCGCCACGTTTTGTTGTTTTACGTGGTCGGGGTGTGACAACTTCAAGTTCGGCTTGCGGTTATTGATTAACTCAAAACACGTCTTGTTGAACTTCTTGACGGTAAGAACTCTGTTGAGAGTATAGCATGCAGCAGAAACAGCTTCAGCCCAGAAATTAATTGGCAACTTAGAGTCTGCAAGCATCGTTCTGGCTGTCTCGATTAGCATCCGGTTTTTGTGTTCTGCAACTCCATTCTGCTGCGGAGTGTACGGAGCACTAAACTCATGCAGTATACCTCTTTCATCACAAAATTCTTCCATCTTACTGTTTTTGAACTCAGTACCATTATTACTTCGAATTCTACAAATCGGCCTCTGGTACAAATTCTCAATTCTCTTAAACAATGCCATCAAGCTGTCAAACGATTCGTCTTTCGATTTCAAAAATGAAACCCACGAAAATCTGGAATAATCATCAGTTACGACCAAACATTAGTAATCTCCTGTTATACTCTTGACATTCACCGGACCAAACAAATCCATGTGAAGTCTTTCCAAAGGTCTTGAAACTGAATTGACTTGCTTTGTAGGGTGTGACTTTTTCTTCTGTTTGCCTTTGACACAACTTATGCACTCCCCTTCCAGATGAAAACCTTTGACATGCACTCCTATGACCAAATCGTTATGCACCAAGTGATTCATCTTCCTTCGGTGAATATGCCCCATCTTTCGGTGCCATAATCTTGACTCTTTTTCCGTTGCTCTTGACACAAAACAATGAGCCTGACCCGTGGTTGTAGTAGCGATGCTCATGTCCAACACGTACAGATCATTGACTCTTTGTGCCCTCATGATGATCCATTCCTCAGGTATTACAAATCCCGGTTTCAAGATCAAACATTCTTTGTCAGTGAAATGAGTAGTATACATCCTGTCACAGATCTGGGAGATACTCAGCAGGTTGTTCTCCAGCTCAGCGATGTAGTTAACTCTCTCAAACGTTACGATGCCGTTCGATAACATTCCTTCACCTATGATCTTTCCTCCTTGATTACCCGCAAAACCCACGTAACCACCGTTAATGTCTCTCACATCATACAGTAACGCGGTCTTCCCTGTCATATGTCTTGACGCTCCACTATCCATGATCCATCTGGATACAAGTTTTGGAAGATCCTGCACATAACAAATCATCATTTAAACAACTTCAAGAAAGATGCCGATTCATGCTTCGCAAACCAGGAAGCTCCGGCAATTCAAACTGTTTAGTCAAACATGGTGTCCACCCAGGCCTCATCAGCCTTAGGTGTAACCTTGACTCTCGCAATTTGAATTTTGAAATTTTCAGCCTTGAGAGGTGGAAAATTTGCATCATAATCAACCGTAATTGATTCTTCAGCCTTTTTCACCTCAGAAGTTGAAACTTTCTTCTCAACTTTTGATTCAATTTTAGGTTTCCACACCTGTTGAGTTACTGCAACCCTTTTGTAAAATTTATCATTTTGAGTTACCAACTTCTTTATGGGTTCATTTTTCACTTTGATGTTATCAATTTTAACATTCTTCTTTTCAACAACCCTTTTCTCATCATCGGTGCTTTTCCCTTCACATCAACCTTCTTCTGTTGAACTTTCACAGCTTCAGTCTTAGGCTTCACAAATGTACATTTTCGTACAATGTGACCAACCTGATCACATCTAAAACAAGTACGAGTATCAGCTACTCGACTCGTGCCTTCAGACTGAGCCTGTGAAGCTCTCTTCTCAAAGAACTCTTTATTAGATTTTGAAAAAATTTGTTTCTCTTCATCAGCTAGTGAACTCGAACTATTCACAAACGTTTTCTTCTCAACAAACCTCTTGTTTGGAACATTTCTTTTCTGATACTGTTTACCCCCCTGATAACCACCCGACCAGTTGTTTCTGTTGTTACTGTAAAAACGCAGTGGTTAAACAGATTTCTTGTTGTAAATCTTTTCTTTCACATATTTCATTTTATCTTTCTTTTGACACAGATTATTCACTGCTGACAACTCAACTTCAACAAGTTTGAAAAAAATTGTCAATTTGTTCATGTTAACATTCTCGATCGGAAACTCTGAATCCGAAAACAACTTAACCGAACCCATCATCTTGTACATGACAAGGTATGATTCTTCATTTAAGTTGTTTTTGGACTGTTGTTTCGGAATGTATTTGTCCAGAAAACACCCATCCTCCTCAGAAGTGTCACAATCCGGTTTTAGTACTTTGTCAACCACACTTTTTACCACATCATTTTGGACACTATCGTCATTGGAAGACGTGAACGTGACATCAATGTTCTCAGGAAGTTTCACTTCACTTCCTTCCTCAAGTTCAACCAACCCAGATTCCTTTTTAGTGTAATTATGCAAAATTGGTGGTGGAACTTTGTGAAACCCTACACCGGTACCGCCAGAAAACACATCTTCGCCAGCTTTGTTTTTCCCTATCGGTTTGGGAACAATGTGCTGCAACACAAAGCTTGCGGAGCTATAACTGTTGTGTTTCAACTGAATTCGCTCATTCTCGATTTCAGCTTCTTGAACTTTAAGTTTCAATTTAGCGATTTCATCCAGTTGTTTATTAATTGATTCTTCTTTTATTCTAATCACAGCTCTTAGATGTTCGTTTTCTTTAAACGTTTTACCATTTCGATCAACACTTTCTTTAACAGTGCTTTTGAGTTTTTCAAATTTTTCAGAAATCTGACGGTTTTCAAGAATTAACTTTTCATTTTCATTCTTAACCTTTTCATGATCAATTTATCTTTTTCAATTTGAGCAGTTAATTCTCGAATTCATTCAGTTGAAGCTTTCACTGTTTTGTCACGACCAAGAATTTGATCCTCAACACTTCTGACCTTCGCTGTCAGATTTTTAATTTTCTCACCGTTGAGGTATGTGACAGTGCTACAAAAATTGCATTCTTTGTTGCAATTTTTGCAGTCAG
The DNA here is from genome assembly GCF_002127325.2 of Helianthus annuus. Lineage (NCBI taxonomy): Eukaryota > Viridiplantae > Streptophyta > Magnoliopsida > Asterales > Asteraceae > Helianthus > Helianthus annuus. The sequence goes on along the minus strand of NC_035444.2, from coordinate 101,048,886 downwards.
CATTTCCATAGATCTTCTTACCTGACGCATTTGTTGACGAATTTTGACTGACCTGGTCTTTTGACTCAGACATAGAGTTAGAGTCTACCTCAAGTGCTTTCGCAGCTAGCACTTTGTCAGCCATTTTTCCCAGGTTCTCTGCCGTCAACTCCTGCGTAGTATCGATAATGCCCGTATCAACCTTCTTTGATTTCTCGATTTCTTCTTTTTCTATCCTCTCTTTCTCCTCTTTTTCCTTTCTCTCTTTCTCTTCTTCAATCATTTTCTTGGTTGGCGTTCCCCACCATTTGTGTTGCCAATACTCATCCTCTTCTTCGTACTCCTTGATGATGGCTTCTATATCAAGTGTCTTGTCATCAATTGCAATGTTGCCATACGGATCAAGGTAGCATTCTCTGTCCGGATCCCATTTTTTCGCTCTCTTTGCTTCTGAATAGACACCAGACAGTCTAATGATCTTGTTCTCAGCAATCAGTTTTCTATATCGATACTTCTGCTCTTCCGTACGGTTATCTTTCCAGGGAACATGTTCATTGTTTTTCGCCATAAATGCGTAACCAACCGCATCTTCCTCCGGTAGAACCTCTTTGCTCCAATCATACCCCTCATCATCATAAATCACTGCAAGAACCCTCGATTTGTCTCTGTTATCTTCAGCCTGCTTCAATCTAGGCGGCTCAGATTTATTCTGATGATATATTACCTTCTTGTAGTAATCGTCTCTAAACGGATTCTCTGACTCATCAGCGTACGCGTTTCTACATTCACGCTTGAAGTGACCCTTCTGCTTACACAAAAGCACGTCACCTTGGATTTGTCGAACCCCAACTTTGTAGACGGACCACCGATCGTCTTCCTCCCGGTAATTTCCATGAAACACTGTGTGCGTCGAAAAACACTCGCCATCGCCCAACGAATGTCGATCAGCTCCATTTCTTCAGGATCTATCTGATCGTAATCTTCTTTCGTCAGATTTGTACTCCCGATCTTACCAGCCACCAACCCTTCATAAGATTCTAACACAGACGCTAAGAATACCATCTGTTGTTTAGCCGACTCCTCATCAAAATTCTGAGCATTCTTCAAATCTACCGCGATGTTGCATGAAAACTTTGCATCAGAACGATTTGCTGAAGATGAAGATCCACTGTGATAACCACTGTGGCTTCCGCTGTTTGGACTGCTTTGACTTTCTTTGCTTGCTGAGGAAACATTCTCAGCTGAAAATGCAGTCTTTGGAGAAGTTGCTTTTGGCATCATGCTTTTTGGATAATAAAGATCCAAATTCTGCTGATAAGATGAGTGATTGACTTTGTACGTTTTCTTCAGTTCCAGCTCGTGACTTTCAAGTCTCTCAATCACCAAATCTGGAGTCAACTTTTCAGGAGCAATAGTGTTCCTCGACATAAGCGCATAATATCTCCAATCCACCTCGTCTGGTAATGAATCGAATAGTTTGTCAACTAGTTCTTCATCAGAAAACTTGATTTCATGTCTTGCTAATTCCAGCTTCAGATGATCGAACCTTTCTATCATTTTACAAACTGACTCATTTTTTAGACAACCAAACATATCAAACTCTTTCCTCAGAAGCTTTCGTTTGTTTTTCACAATTTCCTCGCTTCCTAAACATTTAGCCCTAAGTTTATTCCACAGATCTTTCGCATTCGAATAATCTATCAAAGAAATGATGTCTTCTCGGACAGATTGGAATAGCAATGCCACACACTTTTGTTCTGCTACAAACGAATCAATCTCATCACTCGATGTTAAAGCTTCACCATTCTTGTTTCCGTTTTCATATCCGTTTTTCAAGCTCTTCCAACTTGGAAACGCAAAGGCCATCATCCAATCTACAAACTTTCTGGACCATCGGCTGTACTCCTCAATAGCCATAAGCTTTGGTGGTTTATTGAACGTCCTAAACGCACTTTCAGATTCCCAAGCCTCTTTCTTCCTTTCTTTTGGTGGATTCTCGTTCGTATTGCTTGAAGACGTATAATTGTTTCCAGAATTACCCGTGAATGCGTACATGTCGCTGAATGGATTCAAGAAAATATCATCCATTTTGATTGTACCTGCAAAATCAACCAACACTTAGAAAAATTTTCGAAATTTTTGAAACAACAGGACACAAAAGCGGACCTATCTGTATGAATGACAGATAAGCGAATCTGTAAGATTCAGATAAGCGAATCAAGTATTGTCTGTTCGAGCGAACCTAACAAGTCCAAATGAGCGGACCAGACAATGTTTGTAAAAGCGAAAGTATCAAGTTGTTCGTTCGAGCGAATCTATACTTGAACAAATGAGCGAACCAGAAATGTACGTTCGAGCGGACCTAAATGCGTCCGTTCGAGCGAATCTATCAGTGAAACTGTCTGAATGAGCGAACCTGATTGGTTATTTCAAGCGAACCTGTTTAGAATTTTGAGCGAACCTAAACAATTTTTGTCCAAAAAGCGAACCTCTCGATGTTCGAAAAGGCGAACCTATGATTTTACCCAATTTTATCCATTTTTAATCCGAGTTTTAGCCTGAAACTTCCTAGGGTTTGTTACTAGTAAGTTTTACACGTTATACTCGATTTTCAGACAATTTCAACCGTAGGAACCACTGTAAACCGAAAAAGTATGAGAGAAAGTGAGTAGAAAAGGAAGATTTCTGCAGATTCAAGCTGTAGTATTATGAACTCCTCGTCCTGAGCTCTGATACCACTTGTTGGACCGTTGTTTTGACCCGAAAAGTCAGTCAAGGTAGTTCATCTTTCGTATATAAAGGCGGAATCAGTATATATGATGTTACACAGCTTGTCCTTTCAATTCCTATGCTTTTTATTGCTTTCTGAATAGATTTTGACAGAGTTTCGTTCCACAAGCACACACATCCGTCCCACTATGTTCGCTCAAATGAACAGGTATTTATAGACCTGAGTGGTTCGCTCATATGGACTGCCATATGAGCGGACCTACTATAATGACTAATAAGCGAACCTACCTGTTAACCTAATAAGCGAACCTTCATAACCCTAAGAGCGAACCTACCTCTATCATGTACATAAAAGCGAACCTACAACATTCAAACATGATTTTGACTATCTAGACCCTCTGTTGACCAATCTTGACCTAAAACTTCACGTAGACATTCTATGCATCAACATTATACTGGCCGATTCGATTATTTTTATTGCTTTAATTTTTATAAAATCTCGGGCCCATTTTCGGATTTTTATAAATTTTTCAGCCCATTTAAAAAAATATTCTGTTTCTTTTCAGCCGAAAAAAAGAGAAAAAAAGACAGCATTATTATATTAATAAAATATTCATTGTGTCATCTTTCATTTGCAGGTTGATGTCCTCAACCCCCGCTCCAGAAGTTGTTGAGCCGTCAGACGAGCCTGAGCGTGATCTGAGGAGACGTCATTGCGAAAGTTCTCGTGCGGTTGGCCTGCTTCTCGCAGTTGGTGAAACGGAACCGGTGGTACCCGCTGAGGCCGAGGGCCCAGCCAACGAAGGACACATCACTGTGGCGGACGACGACAAACCTTTGAATGAAACAAACCAACCCGAAGGAGAAGGCTTGCTACCGAGCATCGCCCGACCGACGGTAGCAGCACCGAGTTTCGAGATAAAATCCAGCATCATCAATATGATACAAAACTCGGTGCAGTTTGATGGGAAGGATCACGAGGATCCGCGTCGGCACATCGCAATGTTTCTGGAGGTGTGCTCGACTTTCAAGATAGGAGATGTTTCTGAGGACGCGATACGTTTGCGGCTCTTTCCGTTTTCATTGCGAGATAAAGCCCAATCTTGGCTTTTGTCACTTCCGGCAGAATCTATCACCACTTGGGCCGGGATGGCAGAACTATTTATGCAGAAATATTTTCCTCCAGAAAAGACGACTAAATTAAGGAACCATATCATGACGTTCAAGCAAGACGACGGAGAATCTCTACACACAGCTTGGGAGAGGTTTAGAGATCTTTTAATTGATGTCCCACATCACGGGTTGTCCAAAAGGCAACTAGTACTGACCTTCTACCATGGACTCAATTATGACTCGCAGGAGCATTTAGACGTGTATGCGGGAGGCGATCATCAACTGAAGCTTACGCAATCATAGAGAAAGCTGCGTTGAAGTCAAGTTCTCGCCACGATGGAGCGCGGAATAAGACATCATCCACTTCCGGAGTTCATGCTGTGGATACATATACGGCTCTTACTGCGCAAATTGGAGCCTTGGCAACAAGAATTGATCAGTCTCAGAATGTCTCGCGAATTCAATCACCATCATGTGATCAGTTCGGGGTTGCACACGTGCCAGGTACGTGTGAGTAGGGTGTTATGTTTACAGGACACGAGGAGGTGAACTACATGGGCAATCAAATCAGGCCCCAAAATAACCCCTATAGCAACACGTACAATCTAGGGAGGAAGAATCACCCAAACTTTGGGTGGAAATCTGGTTCTGGGAACCAAAACGCACACGGATATGCTCAACATGCTCCCGCGCCACATCAATCTCAAGGTCAATCCTCCCAGCCACACGCCTCTCAAAGCAACACAAAGCTAGAGGAAATGATGGCACAACAGCTGAACAACTCCAACAGTACTAATCAAATTGCTGAGAAACGATATCAGCAGCATGAGGAGCGGTTCTTGGTCAACGAAGGAGAAATGCGGAGTCAAAAGGCTTCCATTCAGACCATCGAGAATCAAGTGGGCCAGTTGGCAAAAATGATGTCGGAGAGACCCCCAGGTGGTCTTCCGGGCAATACAGAGCAGATTCTGAAGGGGCGTGGTAATGACCCGCACATATAACAAGTGTTGGGACATGAGTCTTGCTATCGACTCGCCGACAAAAATTTAGCATGAGTCTTGCTATCGACTCGCCGACAAAAATTTAGCATGAGTCTTGCTATCGACTCGCCGACAAAAATTTAGCATGAGTCTTGCTATCGACTCGCCGAAAAAAATTTAGCATGAGTCTTGCTATCAACTCACCGACAAAAATTTAGCATGAGTCTACGCTACTGACTCACAGATTAAAAATGTAGCAAGAGCGTCTTTGACGCTATAATGGTAAAATCGTCAATTTTTGTGTTTTTTTAGTTTTACCGTAATTTAGGAGTGTTTGGTAGTTTCCATTAGTTTGTACAATTTTTATACGTGCCGAGCGAAGGTTCTATGTTGGGATATTGATTAAACAGTTTACGTGTGAAAAAATGGCGAAAAACGGCCAAAACAGTTGCTGGAAATGGCTTCTGCAGAAAAAAAACTGATCTCCAGCTGTTGCATGACCGTGCCATGCGTCGCACGACCGTGCGTTTGCGGGCTGGCTGGCATGATGAGTCGCACCCCCGGTGCATCTCCGAGAACAGCGTGCAGGGTTTGAAAAGTGTCGGCCATGCACGACCGTGCGAGCTGTCGCACGATCGTGCGAGAGGCAGGGGCAGTTTTGTCATTTTTCATTCTTTAGGGTTCTCTTCATAAACAAATCGAAACCCTAACCCTTGCAAGAATCATATGTCGCGTGAACAACCGGTTGATTATCTGCCCCATGTTTGCATGAAAACTTGTTGAATTTTGTAAAAACCTCGCTATTAGAAGTTCAAGGGTTCAGAATCTGCAAAAACATGGTCGCACGGACGTTCCTTGTACGGAACTGTCGTGCCTAGCCGGCTGTTCACGATTGATCGTTATTGGCTCGGTGTTGCACGGTGGTGCCGTTGGTCGCACGCCGTGCGGATACGATAAATGCCGGCCATCTGTGCTGATACTCGGTGATGCACGACCGTGCGGTTGGTCGCACGTCCGTGCGACAGGCCCAGATCAGCAACACAGAATCTTCATAATAGTGTGTTCGGCTGTTTTTGATTGAATTTTTTCCTGCTCCTATTATTCTAATGATATCCCTCATACAGATGGATCATCCTTTCTTGCAATTTGACCCCGAGGATGAGAGAGAGGCTCTTTGTATCCCAAAACGCGACGCTTTATGGAATAGGCGAGGGCAATTCGGCATCCCCCGGAGACTAGATTGGGATGTTATGAGAGATCTAAATCAGCGTGAGTGACTTGAACACATGCTCACTATCCCACTTTCGCGTCTAGTCGATATCAACCGCCCCATCTATCGTGAGCTCACGATAGAGTTCTTTGCCACATATTCCTACAACAAACCCAAAGCGTATAAAAGGCCAAACTTTCGCTACAAGGAGTGGATAACTTTCAGGTTGGGTGGACGCTGGCACAATTGGTCTGTAGGTAGATTGGGTCAGAGGCTTGGGATATACACAAATGAAGACATGGGTTCCGAATTCTTCACGGAGCAGTTCACCGTTGCAACTGATGAAGCACAGGCCGCGTTTTGGGCTGAAAATGCAGTTGGTGACCCTTACGACCCGAGAGTGTCTAAAGCTTCATGATTGAGAGACCCTTTGCATCAAGTGATGCATCATATATTCAGCCACACCATTTGCGGGCGCATGGACAGTCTGGGGAACGGTCCAACACCAGATCTGATATTTCTTTATGCGCTGGTTGAGGGAGTTCACATCAACCTAGCTGCAAGGATGGCGGAATATTTTGTGAACAACTCAGGGAGAACGCCCAATAGTCAGATTCATGGCGGTCAGTATGTGATCGAAATTGTTTTCAATTTGGGCTTGATGACTGATGAGGTACTTGAGAGTCTCACTATGGTGACCGAGGGTGTATATGTTGATATTTGGTCGTTGAAGGTGATGGGGTTGATTGCTGAGACGGATCGCGAGGATAGATTGAAGGGTTTAAACAACGAGGTCTGGGACCCGTTGCCTCCGGCTGAGGAGGAGGACGATGATGAGGAGATGCATGATGAGGAGCAGCACGAGCAACACAGACCATAGATACCACCACATTCACCGCAGCATCACGCATACCACCAGCACCAGGATTGGCCCGAGGGCATTCCCTCTTACCCTGAGTTTTACCAGCAGTTCCAACAAATGCAAGTTAACCAGGAGCAGCATGGGATTCATATAGAGCAGATCAGGGCTAGTCAGGACCAGATCAGAGCTAGTCAGGACCAGATCAGGGCTAGTCAGGACCAGATCAGGGCAAACCAGGACAGCTTGTACCAGGGGGTGCAAGCTGGGTTCTCATACCTGTTTGGAGAGATGCATAATGCCTATCCCGACTACTTTCAGCAGCCTCCACAGTTCCCATACGAGAACCCACCTGGTTATGGAGGCGCAGGCCCATCCTACACGAGAGATGATGCTAGTGGCGATGACTAGGAGATGGTGGAGTTGATCGTTGGTGGTTTTGTTATTTCAGTACTTTATATTTTGGGTGTTCATTTTGGTTGTTAGTTCAACACCCCCGGTTATGTACTCTTTATTTTCAGACACTCTAATTTGTTTGTCCTGTCTTTTGTATGGATTTTAGTACTTCTATTTATGTACATTATGGTTTATATGTGTTTATTTTGTTTCTGTTCTATTTTGCTGTACCATGTGACATACTTGCAGATTTTGGATATCAAGTCTTCGACCGGAGCACATCACAGATACAGCTTGGAAGTCTCGTTGCATCACAATCATCTTGAGGGGAGTATTATTCTCCTTTATCTCTATATTTCAGGTTTCGCATTAGGGACAATGCGAAGTTCAAGTGTGGGGAGGGGTTTAACTTTGTTAACTTTGTTTGTCCTATATATATATATAAATATATATATATATATATATATATATATATATATATATATATATATAATCAGAAAATTCAGAAAATTAATTCAAAAATATCAGTATTTTGTACATATTTTTAGTAATAAACCGGTTGGTTGTGCTTTAGAAAGCTTCGGACATGATAAAAACTCGAGAAGCAAAATAAATTTTGAAAAAGTAAACCGGAAAGCGTGACAAACAAAGAAAGACTTGCATGATAGTTTTCACACTTTTATCCATTCCTTCCATTACGTGAGCATATTTGAGCCTTGAAATTGTTATATATTTGTTCAGTTCAGATATAGGAGTGAGCCGGATGTCATGTGTAATTTAGAACTTGTCACTAGTATGCTTGTTAAGACCATGAACTTGCGGAATTGTGTAGAAGTGATAGAGGCACTTAGATTACCCCTTTGTTGTTAGCATTGTTCTTTGTGTTGTGTTTCCCGTAAACCTTACATTACCTTTAGGATTAACCATGTCGAGCCTTCCCGTTTACCTTTGTTTACCCAACATAATCGCCCACTTAGCCAAATTTAGCCTTTTTATGTTTTAAACCTTTTAGTGTTGAAACTCGGTCAAAATAATCGTTTAACTAGCGCTTGTTATAGTTTATTATTCATTGTATAAATCCATTTGTTTGCAAAAAAAAAACAGAAAATAAAACACCCTAAAATAGGGTGAAGTAGACAAAAATCGAGAAATTTTGAATGCTAAAATCTTAAAATGTCGTTGATGAGCTCGATTTCACAAAAGTCGCCTTTTTAAGGAATTTATATGTATAGTTGTATTGTGTGTTGCTAGTTAAATGCTACTACCGAGTTTTAACCATTTCGCCACTTTAAATATCCATTTCCATACCCTTCGCCCAAGCCTAACGTTAAAACCCGTAAAGACCTCTTGATTTGCACTTTTTCGCATGTTAGTTGGTGGAGACGAGATCTTATGACAAGCTTATGATATTACACATTTCATTGACACGACATTGAGTGTTTGACGTACACATTTTGTGTATGTTTCACAAATAAAGCCGAGTGTATGTGAACATTGTGAGTTGTGTGAAGATTAGCACGTTAAGTCAATTGGAAGTGAATTCACGGCTTTTGGTTATCTACATATATTTGCATACGCTTGTTTGGTTTGATTCATTTGATGTTGTCTTTCGAAAAACCGGCTAACCGTTTGTAGTTATTTCAATAAATAGTGTGTAAATTATCGTTCTTGTTTGATTCTATCTTTTATTGCATTTTAGTTTAGCTTGCTTGAGGACAAGCAAGGTTCAAGTGTCGGGAGATTTGATATTCGCTAATTTACACATATTTTAGTCCCACATTTTATCCCCATTTTATGCGTTTTCGGCCGTAAAACCGTCATTCGGATACTTAATCATGTATACTTTTGTTTACAGGCCTAAAACAGCATACCAGACAAGATGATAGTGAAACGAGGACTTTCTGGACGAAACGGCAAAGCTGCGAACATTCTGTTGAAATTCTGACCTGGGCAAGTGGAACGGTCGTGCCACCAAGTGAACGACTGTGCATCTCCGACAAATGCAGTCCAGCCCGGCAATGAACGAGGGTGCGACCCGGCGTGCAAGCATATCCCGGTAATCAACGGGCGTGCGGTTGGTTGCACCCCGTGCAGATCCGATGTCCAGCCAAACCCCGGAACTGCACCACCAGTGCAGTTGTCCGTGCAACATGATCCCGAAAGTGAACGATCGTGCGTCCAAAGGAACGGTCGTGCGAGATCGAAGACCAGTCAACTCTGCTGATGTCATAAAAGTATGGTGCAACGTAATGAAAAAGTGAACGATCGTGCACTTTATTGGCACGACCGTGCGATCGTAAAATGATATAAAAAACTTGCAGAAACATTCTGCTCATAACTCTGGACATTTTGGAAGCGATTCTGGCGATTTTCGGGCTCCGGAGGCGCTAGCTTTCACCCGGATTCAAGCCACATTGTGCCGATTAGCTTCGTTATCTTCCAGATTCTTAATCTAGTGCTTGTTTATGGTTTGGTTTTCTAATCTTTCCAGAATTTTGTTAATCTTTCAAGCATTTAGATTAATGTTTATGTATTATTGTAGCCTTTGGGCAAAAACACAACAATCCCTTGCTTGATTATAACCATTAGTATGTTAATCTTTGTTTGTAATGACACTTGGAAGTATTTTCTATGTTAATCTTTGATGATTAGTTTGCAACCTTGTTATTGATATTAATTTCTTGATTATATTTAGTTGTGTTGGATGATTGGTATTTGGTTAGTTAAGATAGTTGACAAATGAAGCTTAATTAATCATGTATTAGTAAACTTTAAACTTGGTTAACTAGTTTAGCTTGGTTAAAATGTGTGCACCATGATACTAGAAATGGTTAGTGGTTTAATAAAATGTAATTATTGTTAATCAAGAAAGCTTGCCGTCACGTAAGGACCTTAACGGGTTAAATGGTGTTGTTATGAATTCTTGCCATGATTTGTTAGCTTAGTTAGTAGTTTAGGCCAAAATTGCTATCTTGGTGAATTTATGTGCAAGATTTGTAAAATGAACTTGGTTGTGATTTAATCTAGTTTATGCTTGTCTCGGTGGTTGCATTGTTTTTATCGGTGTCACTTTCCTTGTTTAAGTGAGGTTAGAAAACTCCTAACGGATGACTAACTTATTTTTAAGAGATTTTCATAGACATTTATCAATTGCACGTTAAAGAACAATTTTAGGTGGTTAAAGTGTGTTTATCGTTTTAGCTTTCCGACTGATTGTCATGTTAGGATTCCCGAAAGGTATACTAATTGTCTTGAAAATGATGAATTGATCAAATGCTTCTAGTGCCAAAACCGACATAGTTGACATGCTTTGGTTGTGTATTAAGCAAGGCTTCTTATCTATTTTAATATTTGAAATCTATTATGTTTTTATATGTATTTGTTTATGCTTACTTTAGTTTAATTAAAATCAAACAACTAATCTTTTTACCGTTTGTTTAATGACAAAGGTCTATTATTATTCCTCCGCCCATTTCCTCGGATTGATACTTGGTTCTTACCGATGCTTTACTACATATATGACGGGGTACACTTGCTCTTTCGTGTGTGTTTTAATGTTGAAGTATAAATCACTTTTATAAATTTAAAACCGAATCGTGTGTAATTTCATTTTAAAAATATGTGTAGTCGCGCACACGTCAATCACCTAGCAGTTATATCGACTGCACCAAACAATCGCTCGATCAAATTAAACCAACAACTATAACACAACACCCTAGATTAACAGGTTATCATTATGCTCGTTCCATATCATATACAAAAGTAACTGATATCATATACATATCAAAAAACATCAACAGAAAATCAACTAGAACGATGAACCACCAAGAATACAAGTCGTGGGAGTCTTAATTCACATACTATCCACAACTGAAACAATCATTCAGATCTAATCATTTACTCACGAAATCATCATTCAAATCATATGATCACGATCATTACACACTAACAGTTAATTCATGAAGCCAACAAATAATCAGTAGTAATTTCAATCAAATAATCATTAGTGGTCGATCACTAACCTAAGCAGGAGAGACAATAAATCGATCGATGTATGAGGCTCGAGTGCTCACGGCTGCCGTTGGGTTTCAAAGGAGAGCGAGAGAGAGGGTGAGAGGTGATTAGGGTTTTCCAGTTACAGTTTTCGCGTGAAGATTAAGAACAAACACTATAACTAATCACTACTGGGCCAAAGCCCTTTTGTTGTTTTCGTCAGTTAGTAGTGGACGAAAACACTAAAGTATTTTCGCCAACAGGGGTGTTTTCGTGCGGTAGGGGTCTTCGCCAGGGGGTGTTTTCATGGGTGGGGATTTTGGCCAAGGTTCCATTTTGTTTTTATTAATTATACAAATATTTTATCCATATAAAACATATATCAACAAACGTACTTATATTGCACATCAAATATATATATATAAACAACACTTTGCGAACAAGTATTAAGTCGAGTAGAGACCTTGAAACCTCGGGTTGTCACAAGTGCTGAGATCACTGACACTGAAGCGGGAGGCTGATTTCGAAGATTTTCAGTGCCTACGAATCCAAAACAACAGATAAGTATCCTTGTTTTATTTTTATTTAAACATTTAAGTATATACAACTTGGATACTTACTTGACATGGTGACTGAGCCGGAGGATACTTCTTGAGAATCCTTTGTGTTTGCTTGGAATGATCTTACTGCAGGATCAAGACTCCAGAAAGCAGCGAACCTCTCCTTTGTTGCAGGTGATGAAATGATGTGAGAAACAGAGATAGCTGCATAAAAAGGCATATGAAAGGATCAGTTATCCTCATAGGAACAGGAACAGGGTTATCCCATGATCCTTCTATAAGGATCCTCTATCCTACCATGGGTGGCCCACTTTCTTGGGAGATCCTTCCCATCCGGGATAGAATCCCTCCTAACGAAGAAAAATGCTTCTTCCAATTGGTGTCATTTTTTGTGGTCTTGAGGATTGGGTGTGCATCACCGGGTTTGTGTTTGAATAAGAAGCGGTGTGAACCATGGCTCACAAGGTTATACAGTTCGGCCAGTTCTGACATCCCCAACTCTATACCTTCCTGCTCAATGATTCTCTCTAGGGTATATAAAACCCTCCACATCATTGGCATAGCCTGAGTGTAGCACATGCCGGTGAGAGAAAAGAAGGATGCAGTGAAGTCAGGGAAGGGATAGGAGTATCCTATCAGGAATGGAGTGGCCGGAAAAGCAACCCAAGTTTCAAAAACAAAATCACTTTTGGAGGAAGGGTCAAAAGGTTTAAAGACAGAATCTGCCGGGAAGCAGTGACGGATCCGGTCGATCTCCGGATCGGTGAAGCAGCAGCGTTCCTTTGGAGAATCCTTGATAATCCCTTGGCTTATTAGGGGACTATCTTTCTGGTGATCCTTAGCCAGTGAGGATCTTAAAACCATCTTGGCCATGGATGATGATAATGAAAGAAGGAACGGCGGAAGAAGATGAAGAGAGAAGGAAGAGAGAAGTACCTGGTTGATCTTCGAATGAGGATTTAAAGGGAGTATCGCTCGAATTTAAATGCATATTAATCCTTATCTCTAACCTATATATAATGATTATTCTGCAGGGTTGTCGCTTAAATGACGTATGATCTGCAATGGCTAGTTAGATTGTAACGGCTATATATCCGTTAGTTAGTTGCAGATAAGATCAAAAAAATATAACTCGCTAATTTACATTTTACTCCTTATATTTTGGGGGCAATTGTTAGGGGAGGATTTTCCAATCCTAAGGATCATGGATCCTCAGACATTGCAGGATCAGGATTCAGGATACTTGTTGTTATCCTTATACTAACGGTTGTCTTTATTATGTATAAATATGTTTTGCAGGAGTATACACCTTGGAGTTGGTCTTGCCGATATTCTTGGGGAATATGCCTTCAATATTCCTATTATGGGTGAAATTCTGAGCCCATATCCTGGGTAATATCTTAAGTTATATCTTAATTTTATGATATATGTTCATGCCCGGGATACTCATTCAGGATATTGGTAACATCCTGGATGATATCCTGAGGATCACTAACGGATTATGTGCAGGAATATGAGTCCAAGCTTGCAACGTTCATGAGGACCTTTTCTCCGGAAGACTCGCTCTAAGTTGTTCAAAGAAGGACGTTGAACCCGCTTTACCTGGTCTCCAACGGCTACTAAAGAATATTCGAAGGCATCCCATACTTATAGAAGATTTTGTTTTCGTTTACTAGCTATAAATAGGTGGATAAATCAGATCGAATGGGACACAACAACATTCCTTGCTCTCTAACACTTTACCTCTCTCGCAACTTTCTCTTTCACAACAATCATTGTAACACTTAGCGATCTAATCAATATCCTGCACTGTAAACTGACGTTCGAAGTAATAAGAAGAACTAGGCAGTTGCGATTGTCAGCTCCCGAGGTTTTGTGTCGGCGATCTAGATTGATCAAGGGCTTTCCTCGTATATCTCGTGTCACCCCTTTTACTTTTAGCTCATTGTTTGATCATAGATATAGCTCAATATCCTGAGCTATATCCTGAAACTGTTTTATCTTGTAATAAATTCAGCATATTTTCAACACACATTTTTAGCACATTACCTCACTTAACTAATTTGATCACTAAATTGCTTAGGTAATTTTTGACCAAAACAATTTGGCGCCCACCGTGAGGCAAGTGGTGCTATTTTTATTAAAAACCTTTGCAAAATCACTGCTTGGTTTTCTATTTTCCAAGCTTTTTGCCACACTATTTTCAATGGCCTCGAGATCAAGCATGAGCTCTTCTACTGTGTCTGCTACAACTTCTACAACAGTTGGTTTGGTGCTTCCTCTGTTGGGTTTTTCACATGTTTATCAAAGTATTTTATCCATATAAAATAAAAACGCAGCGGGAAATATTATTTAAAATATGTTACTTACAAGATATAAAACCCATTTTATATGTAAAACCCAATACCCGGATCCATATACGAACATGCATGCTATCAAAAATAAAACACTACCATAGAGTGTTTAGAATACTACCTTCCAAGGAGTAGAGGATATGAAGAAGATGATGCTTTTTGAATGGTTACCTTCAAGTGTAGAAGACCTCAAGCTTGTATACCCCAAGCCTTCCAACAAACACCTTATGTTTAGCTAGGATTTCTACACTTATGAACTCACTAAAATTCCTCATGAACAACCATGCTTGGCCGAAAATATGAGAGGAGGTTGTGGAGTTCTTGCACTTGATTTATCAACTTGAAACCCTCATGATCAACCATCATATGGCCGATTTTTCTAGAGAGCATTTCTACAAGTCTTCCAAGTTCATATTTTGAAATTGTCATAAACAATTATCTTAAATCAAGTGAGAGAAAATGGCCACCCATATCATCCAATGAGAGAGTCTCTAACCATGCAAAGTGCATGGATTTTCATTGGACCAAAATGGTCTTGAAAAGACCACCCAATCAAAGAGCTTCTAAGACATGCATTTGCATGCAATTTGATTGGACAATCCTAGTCTTGGGAAGAGGGGGCGGCCCACTTTATTTATTTAAAAAAAATTCAATTTTTTCTTTTAAAAAATATAAGTCTTACATATATATATTTTATAACTTTTATAAAATATAACATCATATGTTATAAGACTTATGCTATTTTTATTTTGTTATTTAACCCATTAAATAACAAAATAAAATATTCTCTCAAAATAAGTTATCCATATAATTTATTAGTTTGTCAAGTGCAATTATTTAGAAAACCAAGTTCTAAATATTCTAAGTGTTAATATTTATTTGTTTGATCATATCATAAATAAATATTATAAGTGTTTGTCTAGCTTGTATCTGGGTATGACTCGACTTCGATCATAACGTACTAGCCACATCAATTTAATATGTGTCTTGGGCATACAGAGTCCAACATCCTCCACCTCCTCCAAGGATGCAAGCCTCCTCACAGCCTCAGGATATTATACCTACTCGGAGTATTCAGGAATCGGCCCCTGTTCTGGCCTCTAATGATGAAATTCTGACTTTGTTTGGTAGTTTGCAGGAACAGATGAGGCAACAGCAGGAGACCAACCGAATGATTTTAAGAGAAATACAACTCTTGAAATCCAGCTCAAGCAGGCCCACTGAGGATACTGTCACTCCCTTGCAACCCAGGGCCTTGAACTTCAGTTCTGCGGTTTATACTGAAGATAACCGGGGAAATATTGTGCCTAGCCGTCCACAGAATCACACTCCTGAGATACCCTCTTCAGTTAGAGTGTCAACTGAGAGAAGCTCAGGATATGCTTCAGGATATGGACAGCATCCTCAGATCGGTAGTATATCTAATAATAATAATACACTTGCTACTAACAGTATTGGATCTTTGCAGGATGCAGGTGTGACATCAGCATTGTCTAGGGAACTTCAGAAGCTAAAGGATATGATATCCAGTGTACCTGGGGTGGTTCAGCCAATTCCTGAAGTGTCACAGGATAGCCACAGGATATCCCGGTTTGTGCATCCTATTTGTGATGCTGAAATCCCAAAAAGATTTCAGACTCCCAACATGAAGCTTTATGATGGAACCACGGATCCGGAGGAGCATATTGCCCAGTATAGGGAAAGGATGGAAATCAACCCAATCCCTCCAGATCTTAAAGAAGCATGCTTGTGCAAGGGCTTTGGTTCCACCTTAACATGATCAGCCTTGAAATGGCTCTTAAATGTTCCTCCTCACTCGATTACATCATTTGCTCACTTAGTGAATTTATTTAATAGTCAATTTTCTTGCAGTATAAGTTTTGAAAAATTAACAAGTGATCTCTACAAGATAACTCAAGGACCTCAAGAATCCCTAAGGGATTATGTGAACAATTTCAGCAGGGAATACTTGGATATCCCACACCTTGATGTTGCTACAGCAGTCCAAGCATTCAAGATGGGACTGCAAAAGGATTCCCAGTTTTATCTGGATCTTGTAATGAATCCTTGTAGGAACTTGGACGAAGCTCGAAACAGGGCTTTGAGATATATCAGGCTGGAAGATGATAAGAAAATGCAAGAGAGGATGAATGCAACCTCAACATATGAATCAACTAACAGGAAGTCAGAATCCTCATACAAACCATATCGTTCCAAGCCATATGGTAGAAATGACAACAAGAAAGTGAATGTTGTTGAAGACGAGGATCCTGAGGAGTATCCTGATTTATCTGAATACTGTTTTTCTGTTAATATACCTGAACTGATGTATGCTATGCAGGGTTTAGGAGACAAAGCCAGGTGGCCTCGGAAGAATCAACAAAAGGCTGATTGGAAGAATAAGTCCAAATGGTGTGCCTTCCATGAGGATTTCAGACATGTTACTTAGGATTGCATTGCTCTGAGGAAAGAAATAAGTTATATCTTGAGCAAGGGATATTTGAAGGATCTCCTGGGAAGAAAGAAAAACAAGGGTCCAGATACTGAGAAGGATCCTGAACGAGTAGTATCGCCTCCTACGGATACCAAGTGTTATGGGTAAAATTCTGAGCCCATATCCTGGGAAATATCTTGGGTTATATCTTGATTATATGATATCTGCTCATATCCGGGATGCTCATTCAGGATATTGGTAACATCCTGAATAGTATCCTCAAGATTACTAACGGGTTGTGTGCAGGAGTACGCGTCCAGGTGCCCAACGTTCACAAAGACCCTTTCTCCGGGAGACTCGGTCCATGTCGTTCAAATGAAGACGTTGAAGCCGCATTACTCGGTCTACAACGTTAACAATGGAATATTCGGAAGCATCCCATATTTATAGGAATTTTAGTTTATATTTCGTTACTATAAATAGATGGGTATATCAGATCGAATAGGACATCGCAGCTACACTCACTACACTCTCACACTTGTTATCTCGCAATTTTTACTTTCACACAAAGCGTTGTAACACTTAGCGATCTGGTCAATATCCTGCACTGTATCCTGAAGTTTGAAGCAATAAGAAGAACTAGGCAGCTGCGATTGTCAGCTCCCGAGGTTTTATGCCGGCAATCTAGATGGATCTAGGGCCTTCCTCGTACATCTCGTGTCATTTCCTTTACTTTTTGCTCATAGTTTGATCGTAGATACAGCTCAATATCCTGAGCCGTATCCTGAAAACGGTTTTTACAAACAACATAACCATCATATTTCCAATACACTTTTTAGCACACTACCTCACTTAACTAATTTGATCACTAAATTGCTTTAGTAATTTTTGACCAAAACAATTTGGCGCCCACCGTGGGGCAAGTGGTGCTATCTTTACTAAAAATCTTTGTGAAATCATTAATTGTTTTTCTGTTTTCAAAACTTTTTTGCCACATTATTTGCAATGGCCACAAGATCAAGCATGAGCTCCTCCACTGTGTCTGCTACAACTTCTGCTACTACTGGTTCGGTGCTTCCACCACCTCCTCCAAGGATGCCAACTTTTTCACAACCTCAGTATATTATCCCTACCCGGAGTGTTCAGGGATCTGCTCCCATTTTAGCTTCTAATGATGAAATTCTAACCTTATTTGGAAGTGTGTAGGAACAAATGAGACAGCAACAGGAAACTAACCAAATGCTGTTAAGAGAAATACAACTCTTAAAAGCTGGCTCGAGCAGATCCACTGAAGATATCGTCACTCCTCTACAACCCAGAAATTTGAACTTCAGTTCGGATGTGTATACTGAGGATAATAGAGGGAATATTGTGCCAAGTCATTCCCAGAATCATACTCCCGGAATACCCTCATCGATCAGGATGTCAACTGTGAGGAGCTCAGGATATGTTTCAGGATATGGCCAGAATCCTCAGACTGGTAACGTGTCTAATAATAATAATACTCTTGCCACTAATAGTGTTGGATCTTTGCAGGATACAACTGTGACATCAGCATTATCTAGGGAGCTTCAAAAGCTAAAGGATATGATATCCAGTGTACCTGGGGTGGTTCAGCCAATTCCTGAAGTATCCCAGGATAGCCACAGGATATCTCGGTTTGTACATCCTATTTGTGATGCTGAAATCCCAATAAGATTCCAAACTCCCAACATGAAGCTTTATGATGGAACCACGGATCCTGAGGAGCATATTGCCTAGTATAGGGAACGGATGGAAATCAATCCTATTCCTCCGGAACTTAAGGAAGCATGCTTATGCAAGGGTTTCGGCTCTACCTTAACAGGATCAACCTTAAAATGGTTGTTAAACGTTCCTCCTCACTCAATTACTTCTTTTGTTCATTTGGTTAACTTATTTAATAGTCAATTTTCTTGCAGCCGGAGTTTTGAGAAATTAACCAGTGATCTTTACAGGATAACTCAAGGACCTTAGGAATCCTTGAGGGACTATGTGAATAAGTTTAGCCGGGAATCCTTGGATATCCCGCACCTTGATGTCGCAATAGCTGTGCAGGCTTTCAAGATGGGATTGCAGAAAGATTCCCAATTTTACCAGGATCTTGTGATGAATCCCTGCAGGAATCTGGATAAAGCTCGTAACAGGGCATTGAGATATATCAGGCTGGAGGATGATAAGAAAATGCAAGAGAGGATGAATGCATCCTCAACATATGAATAAACTAACAGGAAGTCAGAATCCTCATACAAACCATACCGCTCTAAGCCGTATGGTAGAAATGATAACAAGAAAGTGAATGCTGTTGAAGACGAGGATCCTGAAGAATATCCTGAATTATCTGAATATTGCTTTTCTGTTAACATTCCAGAATTAATGTATGCTATGTAGGGTTTAGGAGACAAAGCTAGGTGGCCTCGAAAGAACCAATAAAAAGCTGATTGGAAGGATAAATCCAAATGGTGTGCCTTCCACGAAGATTTTGGTCATGTGACTGAGGATTGCATTGCTCTAAGAAAAGAAATAAGTTATCTTCTGAGCAAGGGATATCTGAAGGATCTCCTAGGAAGAAAGAAGAATAAGGGTCAGGATACGGAGAAGGATCCTGAACGAGCAGCATCACCTCCTGCGGATGCTAAGATAATCAACTTTATTTCGGGAGGATCCGACATTTGTGGGACTTCGTACTCTGCGGCCAAGAGGCATGCAAAGGAGGCTAAGACTGAAAAAACCAGCTAGGATGACCACCCTTACAACTGAGAAAGTGATCACTTTCGACAGTGATGACCGGGATACTGTGCAGGATCCTCACCATGATGCTCTCGTAATAACATTGTATGTTGCTAACCATTTTGTATGCAGGATATTGGTGGACAACGGTAGCTCTGTCAATATAATTCAGCTGGAAACATTGAAGAGGATGAATGTATCTCCAATGGACATTACTTCGAAGTCTACTATACTCGTCGGTTTCAGTGGAGAAGCTAGGAACACCGTGGGAGAGATAAAGTTACCAGTATATGTTGAAGGGGTCAACTCGATACAACGTTTCTATGTGATGGACTCCCTATCCTGCTATAACATCATACTGGGCAGGCCATGGATCCATGACATGAAGGCCGTCCCATCAACCTATCATCAGTGTATCAAGATCCCTACTCCTTGGGAGGTTGTCAAGGTGGAAAGTGATCAACAGGAGGCAAAGGAATGTTATTCATCTTCGATGAAATCCTCAACCAAGCCCAATGCAGCATAGCAATTAAAGATACGAGCCCAGGATGTTGCGGAGGCTTAAGAACCGGATGTTAAGAAAAATATCCTGGACCAGGATAATCCGGATATCTCGGTGCTCGTAGGAACCAATATCCCTCAAGATATTGAGGATCAGCTTACTAACTTTTTGAAATGCAGGATGTCAACATTCGCATGGAAGCACGAGGATATGACAGGTATATCCAAAGACATCATCACTCACAAGCTTGGAATTGACAGGTCTTTCAAGCCTGTCCAGCAAAAGAGAAGGAAGTTTGCTCCAGAACGAAACATAATTATTCAAGAAGAGGTTGAAAGACTATTGAAATCCAAGATGATCAGAGAAGTCAAATTCCCCAAATGGCTGGCAAATGTGGTAGTGGTTCAAAAGAAGAATGGGAAATGGAGAATTTGTGTAGATTACACAGACTTGAATAAGGCTTGTCCCAAAGACCCATTTCCTCTTCCTCATATTGATGCAATGGTGGATGCTACCGCTGGCCACGAGATGTTAACCTTCATGGATGCATCCTCAGGATTTCAGCAGATTCAAATGGAGCCTTCGGACCAAGAGGATATTGCCTTCATGACACCAACATGTATTTATTGTTATACTGCTATGCCTTTCGGTTTGAAAAATGCAGGTGCAACATATCAGAGATTGGTGAACATGATGTTCAAAGATAAGTTAGGGGACACAATGGAGGTATACATCGATGATATGGTGGTAAATCTAAAAAGGCCGAGGATCACCTCCAGGATATTAAGGGAGCATTTGATATCCTGGATCAATATAACATGAAGCTAAATTCTGCCAAGTGCCATTTTGGAGTGGGGGCAGGAAAGTTTCTTGGATATATGGTAACTAAAAGGGGGATAGAAGCGAGCCCGGAACAGATCAAAGCCATCCTAGATATCAAATCACCTTCTAACATGAAGGATGTTCAAAGGCTGACAGGACGAGTAGCAGCGCTAAATAGATTTATCTGAAGATCCTCAGAAAAATGCAAGGAGTTTTATGATATCCTGAAGAAAAATAAGAAGTTTGAATGGGGGAGAAGCATGAAGCAGCCTTGCAGGATTTGAAGCAATACCTCTCAACTGCACCTCTACTATTGAAGCCTGAGGATGGTGAACCATTATCCCTGTATCTTGCAGTATCAGGGAATGCAGTAAGTGCTGTCCTGGTAAAAGATGATGAAGGTCAGCAGTATCCTGTTTATTACGTTAGCAAAAGTTTGTTAGATGCTGAAACTAGATATTCTCACTTAGAAAAGTTAATATTGGTTCTAGTTATGGCATCAACGAAGCTTAGACATTACTTTGAAACACATAGGATTCATGTTAAAACTAATTATCCTGTTAAAAATGTGCTTAGGAAACCAGAGATGTCCGGTAGGATGGCTAAGTGGTCAGTGAAGTTGAGTGCTTATGACTTAGTATATGAACCTAGGAATGCCATAAAATCGCAGGCCCTAGCCGACTTTGTGGCTGATTTCAGTAGTGACATTCAGGATGAGGTAGACCTAGAAGTCCAACAATTAGGAGAATCCTCTGGATCCTGGACATTGTACACTGATGGAGCATCTAATGTTAGAGGAGTAGGACTGGGAATACTACTAAAATGGCCACAGGGGGACATATTACCCCAGGCTATTAGGTGTGAATTCCCTGCTACCAATAACGAAGCAGAATATGAGGATTTAATTGCAGGAATAGAACTAGCTAAAAATATGAATATCAAGAATTTGCAAGTATATGTTGACTCCTTGTTAATTACTAATCATTTTAATGGATCCTATGCAGTTAAGGGTGAGAAATTAATCGAATACCTCGATATCCTTAAAAAGTTAGCAGGATATTTCGATGTTTTTACACTTGAACAGGTACCAAGGGAAGATAATGCTGAAGCAGATGCCTTAGCAAACCTGGGATCATCGGTCAGGATACCGGAAGGAACCCAAATACCAATACTACATATCTTGTATCCTGCAACGAATCCTCAGGATGAAGAAGTAATAAGTGTCCAGGATCCTGTTGCTGAATATCCTGAGGAGGATCCTAAATCCTGGACGGCTCCAATCATAAGATATCACAAGGAAGGACACATCCCTAAAGACGAAAATCATAAGGTATTCAGGATGAAGGTATCACGATTCACCATTATAAATAATGTCTTGTATAAGAAATCTCTTGCAGGACCATACCTAAGATGCTTGGAGGATCCCGAAATTAAAGAAGTACTTCAGGATATACATGATGGGGATTGTGGTAACCACACTGGGGGCAGGTCATTATTCTCAAAGTTGTTGAGGACAGGATACTATTGGCCAACGATGAGGAAAGATGCTACATAATATGCTCGAAGATGTGATGCATGTCAAAGGCACAGTAACATACTACATCAACCAGCTGAACCACTATATCCTATAGCTTCCCCTTGGCCATTCATGAAATGGGGAATGGATATAGTAGGGAAATTTCCAAAAGCTCCAGGAGGAAAAGTCTTTATGCTGGCAATGACTGATTATTTCTCTAAGTGGGTGGAGGCTGAAGCATTTGTTCAAGTCAGAGATCAGGAAGTAGTATCCTTCATAAAGAGGAATATCCTTGTTGGGATTGAACCTTGCCAAAGTAACAGATAATGAAAGCAAAAACTGGATCAGAGCAGTGGATCCAGAATAAGCAGATGTTTGGTTGCAAGTCTCTCCCCTTGAAAGTGGTTTCAACATCTGCTGACCTCCTATTTGCTGATCATGCAAACTGCTGACCTACAACTGCTGATCAAGTCAAAGTCTGATTGAAGAACTAAAGCTCTGCTGCTCAATCTACTACCATGGTTCAAGCACTGCTGATCATGACAAGTACTGTTGGGTTCACAGCAGTGGAAGGATGCAGCAGCAGTTTATGTTTGTTTTATGTATTGAAATGTAATATCAGTAGTTAGCATAGCAGTGTTTGTATAGATCAGAGGTTAGAGTTTGTTAGGAGGTTAGATGTCACTTTCATGGTGACGTCAGCTTAGATGCTCAGTGGTTTGCAAGTGCCTATAAAGAGAACAGTACTCTGTACTGTTCTGTTTAGCTCTTTTCACCATCTTCTTCCTGCACGAACAAACACTGAGCTCGGGCTGAGGGGGAGTTTGCGAATCATACATGCATTGTAATCAGAGTTTAAAAATAAATTTAATCATTTGATTCTGTGTTGAAAATGTATGATTGAAATCATTTCTTCTGTTTGATTGTGAAAAGTTTGCTTCCATTTAAATTCCGTTGCACTACTCTTTCATTTGTTCATCTAAATTCAAACACAAATCACAATCAATCCAAACTCAGATCCTAACAATTAGTATCAAAGCTTGGACAGTCAAATTTGATTTAACAATCATTTTGACGTAAATAGTTCAGCTCAAAATTGTTGATACTGATAGTTTGTTCGTTGTGTTGAAAAATAGAGTAAGGTTTAATCACTGATAAAGTTGATTAATCAGTACCTGTAAAACAACCAGGATGTCGTCACAGTCTCAAGATGATAAGAATAACATTGGCTCGCTTTTTAAACCTCCTATGCTTAAAAGAAATGAACACAACATCTGGGAGAGAAGGATGTGTCACATCCTTGCTCAACAGAACACTGGATGCTGGAGGTCTGTTGTTTTCGGTCCTCATGTTCCTATGGTGCCAAGTGCTGAGGACACCAAAAAGTTCATTCCAAAACCAACTGAAAATTATATTGAATCTGATTTTCAGAAGTTCGAACTGGATGCTAAAGCATTTAGCATCATAGCTTGTGCATTGCCCAATGAAATCTATGCTGGGCTATTACACTGTAACAGTGCCAAGGAATTATGGGATGCATTGAAGGAACAATTTGGGGGGACAGAAGAGGTTATCGAAAACAACAGGGAAATTCTGAATCAGCAGTATGAAACATTTTGTCACATCAAAGTGGAATCACTAACAGAACAATTTGAACGTTTCAGTTGTCTCATCAGTGCACTAAGGCTTGTTAAGGTTACATTTCCAAATGCAACCCAAAATAGCAGGTTCCTTAGATCACTGCCAGAAAAATGGGACACAATTGCTTTTGTCACCAGAAATTCAGCTGAGTTCAAAGATCTGACCCTGACCCAACTCCATGGTAGACTCCTGACCTATGAAAGGGAGTTAAACCAGAAAAGGAAGTTGCAAGAGTCTAGTATAGTTGCTGATGACTATTCATTTGGCAGCACAACTCTGTTTGGTCAGGAAGAATCTGGTAGCAGCAGTAAGGATCAGAGTTATGATCACTTTATTGACATGACTGCTGGGGGTAATTTTAACAACTCTGATTCTCACTCTACAAATTATGCTTTCACTGCAAATACTGAAAACCAGATGTCAGAAAATTTGTGCTTTAAGCTGAATGATTTGCAACATTTTGATCCCACTGACTTAGAAGAGATGGACATCTTGCATCAATTCGCTTTGCTTAGTGTCAGAACAAGCAAATTCTACAAAAGAACAGGGACAAAATTCCTAGGACTTCATGGGAATTTAAGGGTGGGGTTGGATAAATCAAAAATCAAGTGTTTCAAGTGTTATAGGCTAGGTCATTTTGCTAGGGAATGTAGGAGTCAAACCACTGGTCCCATAATCACTCATCCTGGCTCAAACCTGTTGGGATTGAACCCTAACAGAGGAACAGATAATGTAAAGCCAAAACCAGATCCCATCAGTGGACACTTAATAAGCAGCAGTTTACTCTAATCTCTCCCCTTGACAGTGGTTATCTAACAGCTGATGGATGTTAAGTGCTGCTCAACTACAACAACTGATAAACCAAACTCTAATGATTATCTAACAACTGCTGAAGACAAACTCTGTTGCTCTATCTACTGCTGTATCCTAAGTACTGCTGAAGACTGAAGCACTGCCCTCTCAAAGACTGATCACCTTTGAAGAAAGCACTGAAGACTCAACATCTGTGCTAAGGCTACAACAGTGGAACGTGAAGCAGTAGTTTCCTTATGTTTTGTACTTTAGTGATTGTTAGATGTTACATAACAGTAGTTTGTATAGAACAGTATTTATAGTTTGTTAGGTCGTTAGATGTCACTATCATGGTGACGTCAGCTGAAGCATATCAGTAGTTTGGTTTGCCTATAAGTATGACAGTACTCTGTACTGTTACACTTGATCGTTTTGAGTGAGTTTTTCTCCTCAATTCATCCTTTCATCTTGTGCAACCAACTCTGGTGTATCAGGCTGAGGGGGAGTTTAGATTGTAAGCCTGCACTGTAATCTTTTGCTTTTATGTAAATCTTTTGACTCCATGAAAAGCAATTGTTTATCAATCTACACTTTCCTTTGTTCGTGTTTACAAAGTTTGCTACTCATTTCCGCTGCACTTATTTGTTTTATGCAAACAAACACAATCACAGACAGCCTTAGATCCTAACAATTGGTATCAGAGCTTGGACAATCAAATTCGATCTTACAATCAATTTGACATAACAGTTCAGCTCAAAATTCATTGATACCAAGGTTGGTTGTATTCAGTTGAAAAACAGAGTAACGAGTGAATCATGGTTAAATGAATATTCAAATACTCTGAAAATCAACCAAGATGTCATATGACACACAAATCTCACACAACAAGTGTTATCATGCACATGTCACTCATAGTTCTCAGATCTGTAAAATATCTGATAAATTATGGGATCGTTCGATGTTTTCAAAATTGATTTCAATTGTTGTTTTGGTATTTGTGATGTTTTAAGTAAACAACTAAAGTATGTACCTCAGTTCAGCAAAACTTGTGTTCATCTAAAACACTAGAATACTGCTGACAAAGAAAAGAGGGAATAAAACTTTAGTCAAAATCTCTCAAGTGCTCAAAGGCAGGTTAAGTACCTTCAAAAGGACCAAATCAACTTTGTCAAAAACACATTGAGAAAATAAGATGTCAAGACAGTCCTAATCATAAGTAATGTGAGATCTGTAAAAAAAAAAAAAAAAAAAAAAAAAAAAAAAAAAAAAAAAAAAAAACATGCTCATACTTGGATAGATCTCTCAAAACATTGCTTCAAAGTGATTATGGACAAAGTATGTTCAAAATATAATCTCCTAGTGAGTATTTCTGAATATATGAATAAACAGGGTATAAAGGGAAAAAGAAAATGAACAAATCTTAAAGTGTGGCTATCTCAAACTTTTGAAATCAAAAGCAAAAGAGTATAAGCATAAAACACTCTTGAGGTTCAAATTAGATCATCAGTGGTCATTGTGCAACTGTGTGCATTCATCAATACAGGAATTGTTCTGGTAACAATAGCATCTTCAGTGATGGTGCTTAAAAGGAATTTACAATCAATTGACAAGAAATTGACCCAAACAATGGTCAAAATAACTTGAGAATGATATGATCATGAATTTACTGGAAAATTGTCGGATCCTTTTGATTATTTTCAAAACTTCCTTTGATTTTTGTTAAGGTGTTTTCCTCTAAAATAAAAACCAGATATATTTCATTCCTTTATGAATATATTTTGTTTTTTTATTCTTTTTTAATAGTAAAAGCTCATCTCTGGTTAGGATGTAATTTCTTTATTTTTGTGTGAAATTAATATCCTTAAATCTGGTCAAAAGGAAATGACATACATACCAAGGTCAGCTTGAGCTCAAGTTAGGTTTTCACTGATCATAAATTGATTGTAAATTGACATAGACTACTGAGATACTCATGCTCTAGTTCAGGTAATTAGACACAAAATGAGCAGCTTATGTAGAAATGTCTTCATCATCTAGGATGCTAAACGATTGTCTAAATAATAGACACTTGGCAAAACCTAGAACAAAAATTCCTGTAAACAACTGCTGGCAATTTAATCTTGATAATTTACATCTAAAATGTATTTTGTTAAGAATAGCATTTCAAATGCTCAAACAGATGTTAGATAAGATACTGTGCTTTCACAAAGCAAAAGCAAAATCAAGTTCTACATCTGAACAAGCAGATGCTAACATTTTTGTCAAGAGTTGAAACACTGTTGCACTATCAGTTGTTGAGACAAAAATCTTCATTATTCTACCACTATTGTATCTAAAATGCTGTTGTGCTTTAACATCTGCTCTCTAAAGTCTGTCCACTGCTAAAGTGTCAACCTCTACTCTTCAAAAACACTGATGTTTAAAATCATTGTTTCATCCACTGATACATCCACTGTTTCATTTTATTACCGTTGTAACTACTGATACTTGATCCATCAGTAGTTGTTAAAACAACTGTCTTCCATCATTTACCATCTCATCAGATGTTTGACATGTGGTCAGTTTTTAGCCGTCAGATCATTATAACCACTCACACACATCAGCATTCACCTTTTTCCTTAATAAAACTCTGCCCTAACACCAAAACAGGGTTTTACTGTCGAATTGAATTCCAAAAGTTCTTTTCTCATAACAGTTTCCCTCTCATAACTCCAAAAATCTTTTTCGATCTTCCTCATCAAAAATGACGAAACCAAAATCGAAAACAAAATCAAAACCATCATCTTCCTCCAAAACAGCAGAAGCCACTCAAATGGCCGCTGAAACACCGGAGATCCGCTACAAAGCTCCACACAATTATGTAGGTATACTCACAAAACCTACCGATAACCACACCTTCGACTCCATCCTTGACATCCTTTCTGCATCAAAGTACAAAACTTTGATAACAGCAGACTCTCCTATTTACCTTGACACCCAGAGAGAGTTCTGGAAAAATGCCACCCTTGAAAAACAAGGAGATATCATCGCTGCCATCAACTCCTCGATACAGGGTAAGAAGGTAAAAATCTCACCAAAATCCATCTCTGAAACCTTTAAACTCGATGATTTAAATGGAAAAACCTATTTTACAAAAGACGAGTTAGTAAAGGATTTCATGAATAGCGGCTATGCAGAACAACCAAACAGGGACACCCTACAAAAGGGTTACTTCCCTTCTGCACCCAGATTTTTATTCCATACACTTCTCATGTGTGTTTCAAATAAAACAACGTCCTTCAGTGAGATACCAACAAAAATCCAATGCCTGGGGTATGCAATTTTGAACAGTGAAAACTATAACTACTCCCAGGAAATATTTGATGATTTGGTAAAGAACGTTGATAATAAGGCATTTCTGCTCTTTCCGAGGTTTCTAAGTTACTATTTTGAACAAAAATTTGTCGGGAAAGAGGCAGAAGTGCCCAAACAAGGTGTCTCATTCAAAATAAATTGTTTAACAATAGAAACTTTTTCAAGAATGATGGCACCAATAAAATTAAAAACAAAAGAGGCAGAGCAGATTTTAGAAACTGCCACTGACCCTCAAGAAACCACTGCTGAGCCCACTGCTCCAGGTGATCAGAGTAGCACACCCACTGCTCTGAAACCCACACCTGCCACCACCAAAAAGACCAAAAGAAAACCATCCAGAAAACCCACCAAACCCAAAACAAAGGCAACTCTGGAAGATGAGATCCCAGAGCAACTGCCAGTGACAGCACAAAAGTCACCAGAAACTACTGCTGTTACTTTCTCACAGCAGTTCGTAGAAAGATCTCAACCCCAGCCTCAAACTCCTCTTGCATCCTCACAAAAGGATCAAGTTGTAAGCACAGGGACACCACATTATAAAGCTCTGTATCCACTCGGATCCATCTTCCACAGTCCTGATCCCAAGGACATGTCTCTTTCAACACCCATACCCTTACCAATAATATTGCCACAATCAATAATACCCCTGTTGCACGCAGTTGATATGGCACAGACAAAAACCAGTTCCTCTCTATCACCCATTACTGAGAGTATACCTCCACAAGTGACTGGGTCTGATGCACTTACCTCTGCTATCCCTGCAACAGCTGAGGAGGTTACACCCCCTGAGTTACAAGTAACTCTCGGTGGTAGTTCAAGTGGAGCAGCAACTACAACTGATGGATCAACAGATCTTCAGTTGGACAGTTGTTACATAACTAAGACTCCCTTGAAGGCAATTTCTTCCATGGCAACATCGGTAACCACCAGTGAGTTATCTTTAACTGCTGGTAACATCAAAGGATTATCGAGTGCCGAAGAAAGAAGTCCCCAGTACCAAGAAAAAGGGGCATCAATGGATGACTTTTGGGCTACAGCTCCTAAGTCACACATTGATACAACCACCACTGGTGGGGATGGATGATCCTGTTAAATCAGGTGATGATTCAAGATACAACGAATTGACGACCAGAGTTGAAAATCTAGAATCTTCTGTTGCCAAAATAAAAGATATGGTGCAGCAGTTGTTAGAAGCTCAAAAAGCCCAATCTTCTGCTCCTCCTGCTCAAGCACCTGCTCCACAAGCATTTGCTGCAAATGAGCTTTGGAATATCCTCCAACCATTGCTTGAACACCAGCAACAAATGGCTGCTAAACAGCACGCAAATCAAGTACAAATGCTGACCAACATGGTGGAATCTCGGTTCAAAGACACTCAAGCAGACATCAAGGCTATAAAGGCCAGCATACAACAGAATGCTCAAAGTGAGAAAGGTCCATCTACCATTTTCTTCATGGATACACCCCTGGCAGATAATGCCAAAAACGGGGAGAAAACCAAGCTGAAAAAGAAAGGTATGGAAGATGGGATATACTTTGAACCAGAAAAACCCAAAACCACAAAAACTTCAACAGCTGATACAACAGTAGTTACAAAAACTGCAGTTACACAAACAGCCAACCATCATCACCCCCTGCTAAAAGGCAGAAGACAACAGATGTTACAACATCTGTTGTAATGGCAACAGTGGTTGAAACACAAGTTGTTCAGCTACTGCTAGTCAACCACTGATCACCTCCCAAACAACTGCCACAATAACCCCTGCTCAAAAGCAGAAGACCTCTGCTGACACATCAGCAGTTGTAATGACAGCAGCAGTTGAGACACCAGTTGTTTCATCAGTTGTTTGTCAACAATCCACCACTGCTCTATCCTTTCCTATATCTCAACCAAGGTTCTTTAGCAGAAAAAGAAAGCCTATTACTGCCGATGAAGGGATACAAGATCCAAATGTTGAAAAGTATCCACTGGAGCTTGAAGCCGTCAAAAATGAGATGAGGCAGTTTTATACAGAAACAGATCCCTCAAAAAGAAAATTCTCCTCACTCATAGGCTATATAGCTCCAGAAGATATAAATGATTATCTCAAGATAAAGGCAAGGCAAGCTAAAGTTAAAGCCAAGGTTGACAGTGAGAAAGAAAGGCTAAGCGAAGAAGGCATTGCTAATAGACTAGAGTTCTACCTTGCAAAGGTTAAGCAGATGGAAGAATATGCATAAGAGCTAGACAAAGAAAAGGTTGATCAAAAGAAGAGATTGAGAGAACAACTTCTAGCCTTCATCATGAAAGAAAAGTACTATTCTGCTGAAGAATCCCAGTTTAAAGAATGGCCTTTAGTAGCTTTGAAGCATGAGGCTGAAAGGATCCAAAGAATAAAAAATGATCCTTCAAAGAAGAAAACTGCTCCAAACTGGAGTAAGTACAAAAGACTCATTGCTGATCTCACTGCTGAATATAAAGGAAAGAAGAAGGAGTTAGTGGATGCTAAAGTAGATACTGCTGAAGCCATATCAAAATGGTCTAGGCAGCAAACTGATGAAACCTATGAGAGGCTGAAGAAAAGGAAGAAGAGAGAACAAATGATGAAGATGGAACATCAAATTGAAAACCTCAGAACAATGCTAAAATCAGCATACAAACCTATTCTTGTCTCAAATCAAGAAGAAGGTACACAGATGTCTGAAGAAGAGGTCAAGGAAAAAGAAGCAGAGTTCTTCAAACACACCATCATGAAAATGGGTCTGAAAGAAGATAGCTCATCAAAGCTTCAAAGCCTTTTTGTGAAGGTATTAAACAGCCCTGCATCCCCAAACACTGCAACAGGCATGATAGACAATGAAAAACAAGAGCTTACTGGACAAGAAACTGCAGAAGACATAGCTGCAGCAAACAAAGTCATAGAAGAAGCTTTCAAAAGAATGTCTGAGAGTTTGCATGTGTTTTCAAGGCCATCATCCCTCAACTCATCTGCAAATAAATCTCTCCCAAGAAACCCATTGGATTCAAAAATACTAAAGTGGAAGTCTGATCAAAAGACCCACGTATTGACTTTGCTCAGATCCAATGGTGAGGTGAAGCATATATCGAGGAAAGAAGCACTAGGCCTTAGTGTTCAAGATTTGCAGGATCTCCTTGAGCTTTCACTGTGCAGGGATGTAGATGACCAGAGTGCCAAAGAATTTGAAGCTGAATTTAAGGAACAAGCTAGGGCACTCTTGATGAGTAATAAAGGTCCTGAATAAGGAATGGTTTTGGCATTATCTGTTCCAGGGGGAGATTGTTGGGATTGAACCCTAACAGAGGAACAGATAATGTAAAGCCAAAACCGGATCCCATCAGTGGACACTTAATAAGCAGCAGTTTACTCCAATCTCTCCCCTTGACAGTGGTTATCTAACAGCTAATGGATGTTAAGTGCTGCTCAACTACAACAACTGATAAACCAAACTCTGATGATTATCTAACAACTGCTGAAGACAAACTCTGTTGCTCTATCTACTGCTGTATCCTAAGTACTGCTGAAGACTCAAGCACTGCCCTCTCAAAGACTGATCACCTTTGAAGAAAGCACTGAAGACTCAACATCTGTGCTAAGGCTACAACAGTGGAACGTGAAGCAGTAGTTTCCTTATGTTTTGTACTTTAGTGATTATCAGATGTTACATAACAGTAGTTTGTATAGAACAGTATTTATAGTTTGTTAGGTCATTAGATGTCACTATCATGGTGACGTCAGCTGAAGCGTATCAGTAGTTTGGTTTGCCTATAAGTATGACAGTACTCTGTACTGTTACACTTGATCGTTTTGAGTGAGTTTTTCTCCTCAATTCATCCTTTCATCTTGTGCAACCAACTCTGGTGTATCAGGCTGAGGGGGAGTTTAGATTGTAAGCCTGCACTGTAATCTTTTGCTTTTATGTAAATCTTTTGACTCAATGAAAAGCAATTATTTATCAATCTACACTTTCCTTTGTTTGTGTTTACAAAGTTTGCTACTCATTTCCGCTGCACTTATTCGTTTTATGCAAACAAACACAATCACAGACAGCCTTAGATCCTAACAAAACCCTAGACCACAACAACAAAACATTGTGCACTATACCCAATATGCCCCTGCAGCACATGTTAACACTGCTCATTATGTTGCTACCCCTGTGCCTGTGCATTATGTTCAAACCACTGTTCCACAAATTCAGTATGTTCATGCCCCTGTTCCTCAGGCACAAATGCAACCTGTTGCACCTCAACAAGCTGCTCCAACAGTGACACAACCAGATCAGCAAAGCTTTTTCACACAAGGCTTTGTTGATTGGAGTAGCATGCCTGATGAACTTGGTGATGAAAATTTTGCACTCTATGCTTCTAATGATACTTTTGATGATGAATTTTGTTTGATGGCATTAGAGTCAATACCAGAAGCGGTTGAAACTGAAGGTGAACAGCTAAGTGCTGAAACAGTGGATGAAGTTGCTGAAGCAGTGGTTACTGTAGTTGCTGGTGAACTACTGCTGGAAGAAAATTCAGAAACCCTGCTTGAACCACTGTCTGATCCCTGGTCCAAAGAAGACAAAAAGGAAGCAGAAAAGAAGAAAGCTAGTGAGGAAGAAGTTAGAGCTGATGAAGAAGGTGATCATCAATGTGACTGTGTCATGATTGGTGCTACTAAGGTATCACCTCAAGTTCTTGAAAAACTGTGTCCAGACAAATGTATTATTGCATTTGCTAACATCAAAGAGGTAAATGAAAACCTTAGGAATAAAGTCCTATCTGATGAAGTCAAATTTGAAAAGTCTTTAAAAGAACTTAGAAACAAATTGACTGAAAAAGATAAAGAGATCAGCAGTTTAAAAGAAGAGTAGAGCATAACCAAAACTCAACTCCAAACTATAGTAGAAAAATACCAAGTTTGAAAAAAGGAGTTGGAGTCTACCCAGATCACCTGTGAAAGATGGGTGGAGTCTTGTAAAGGGTATGAGGTTATGCTTGCAAAACAGCTTGAAAGCAATGTTAAATTTGGTATTGGACATAGAAAATATGATGATCTTGAAAACACTGCTGGAAAACAAGCTGGTTCAACTGAGATAATTCCAACCAACAAAAATGGCCAAGAGGTTAAAATAACCGACAAACTTGGTAACAAAATTACTCTGGAAAGGTAACAAAATTACTCTGGAAAGATCTGTGGGATCCTCAACTTTTGAGGAAATTGAGAAATACCAATTTAAACCCACATGGTCTGATGAGTGTGATATCCTGGAAAATTTCAAACCGATGGATTTCACAACCACTGATGGTGTAAAAGCTCCAAAAGCAAGAATCATTCCTGTCAAAGATATCCCAACAGAGGTTCAAAACTCTGTTGCAAAGGAATCTGAGAAAAGGAAGAAAAGAGAAAAGATTAAAAACATGTTTTGTGATTTCTGTGAAAAGAAGAATCATCTAACAAAAGATTGTTTTCATCTAAAAGCACATGATCTAAACAAAACAAATGTTATTGTTCCTGCTGAAAGTTGCACCATCTGTGGTAAAAATAATCACAAAACTAAGGAATGTGTGTATCTCAAAAACTTTGATGAGAAGAAGAAAGAATACACTGCAAAAACATCCTTAAATTCATCAGCATCATCTGTTAAATTCACCAAGAAACAACCACTGTTTGTCCCTGTCCAAACTGTTGTCACAAAACAGCTGAACCAAACATCTGTTCAAAGGGATGTACAAGTGACTGATGCACCTCCAGCCAATCACTTCAGAAAAGGCAAGGATAAAGCATCATACCAAAGGATTCCACGCATTTATGAGGCTTACAAAAAGCCCTATAAACCAAGAGTGAACAGGCATCCTTTTCGTTATCAACAGATGATGGGTCAAGACCCCCAACAGTGGTTAGAGAAAAACATTCTCAAAAATGTTCAAACCCTTGTGCTAACCACTTTCCATACATCTGCATCCATCCCAGACACTGTTGAGACCCCGTCCAAAGCCCTGTTGGCTTTGTAGACTTTTATGAACTAATCCTTTTACTTCATGTGCAGGGAGCTTCTGCATGCTTAGATAGTCTTTGGTATGTAGATAGTGGAGGCTCCAGGCACATGACAGGATGTAAAGCCCTTCTTCAAGATTTCAAAATTCATGGAGGGGGGTGATATATCCTTTGGTAATATTAGTAAAGGAAATGTTCTGGGGTCTGGTATAGTAAAGTCTGGAAATGTAAAATTTGAAAATGTCAATCTTATTGACAATCTAAAATTCAACCTCCTGAGTGTATCTCAAATGAGTGATAAAGGGTTTGGCTCATTCTTCACAAAGGA
Organism: Helianthus annuus; assembly: GCF_002127325.2. Lineage (NCBI taxonomy): Eukaryota > Viridiplantae > Streptophyta > Magnoliopsida > Asterales > Asteraceae > Helianthus > Helianthus annuus. The sequence goes on along the minus strand of NC_035444.2, from coordinate 101,014,591 downwards.
TTGTTGGACCAGAAATGGTTAGTAAGATTGAAGCAATAATCAAGAAAGGCACAACAAAACTTGTTGCTCAAAGAAGTGGCAATGTTTATGTTGTTGACATATCTAGAGAGTGTCCCAGAGCTGATGTCTGTCTGTTCTCAGCTGCCTCTAACATAGAGACTGAGCTATGGCACAAAAGACTGGGACACACAAATCTCAAAACAATCAATGAAATTTCAAAAAATGGCTTAGTGAGAGGCTTACCACAAAAAATGTTTTCATGTCCTGAACATTGTGTTTCCTGTTTAAAAGGAAAACAACATAAAAGCTCTTTTAAGCCCATTGAAGAGTCCAAAACAACCCAGTGTTTGCAAATGTTGCACGTGGATTTGTTTGGCCCAGTGCAAGTCATGAGTCTCAAAAAGAAGAGATATTGCTTGGTTATTGTTGATGACTTCTCTAGGTTTACATGGACCTTCTTTTTACACTCAAAAGATGAGACTGCAGGCATTTTACAAGACTTTGTGACACAGGTTGAAAAGCAATTTGACCTTCCAGTAAAAGTCTTCAGGAGTGACAATGGCACAGAATTCAAAAATAAGGAGTTGGATGCCTTCTGTGTGAAGAAAGGGATTGTAAGGCAGTACAACATCCCTAGAACACCAGAGAAAAATGGGGTTGTTGAAAGAAAGAACAGAACATTGATTGAGGTTGCCAGAACCATGCTTGCAGATTCAGGTTTGCCATTAACTTTTTGGGCAGAGGCAGTAAACACTGCTTGCAATGTCCAAAACATAGTTTTGATCAACCCTTTGCACAAAAAGACTGCTTATGAAATTCTGTATAAAATAAAGCCATTAATCTCATATTTCAAAGTTTTTGGTTGCCCATGTTTCATTCTAAACTTAAAAGATTCTATCTCAAAGTTTGCAGCCAAAATCGATATGGGATACCACCTGGATACTCAACCACTGCTAAGGCCTACAAAGTGTTTAATACACGGACCAAAGCAGTGGAAGAGACTTTGAATGCAAAGTTCAATGAACTTTCATCAATGAAAATCCCTGCAAATCCTGCAGAATTGTTTGATCTTGAAAAATTCACTTTTGAAAACAGTGTTGTCAAGACTAACAGTGCAGGTCCATCAGAAGATTCATCACCAGACTATGGATATGAGATCATCATTCCTCAAAAGTCTGCTTCAATAGGGAGAGCATCAGTTGTTCAAAGCAGTTGTCAAAGCTCAACCACTGCTACCTCAACAGTTGTTGACCAAAGTAGCCCTTTAACCACTGCTTCCACCTCATCAAACACTGCTGACAAAAGTCCTCAAATAGTGGATCAAAGTCAGTAGGTGTCCACACCTTTACCCCCTATGCCACCACCTTTCGAAGCCACTGCTGGGTCATCAAAGTCACCAGCAGTGGTTAGCTCAGATGATACACATCTGCAGCCTTCACCACTCAATGCCATTGTTCCATACCAAGGAGAGCTCATCTTCTTGAAATCTCATCCACCAGATCAAATCATTGGCAACATCAATGAAGGGGTGCTCACATGAAAGCAGTCCCAAAACATTTGTCTTTTTGCAGGTTTTCTATCACTCCATCAGCCAGTCAAGTACCAAGAGGCACTGAAAGACAACAACTGGGTAGAAGCAATGCAAGAGGAGCTCCAACAGTTTAGAAGACAACAAGTATGGGAGCTTGTTCCATTGCCAGAGGGTGTGAGTCCTATTGGCACAAAATGGGTCTTAGAAAATAAAACTGATGAAAGGGGTATTGTTGTCAAGAATAAAGCCAGGCTTGTGGTTCAAGGTTTCAGACAAGAAGAGGGCATTGACTATGATGAAACATTTGCCCCTGTAGCAAGACTTGAAGCTATCAGACTCTTTCTGGCCTTTGTTGTCAACCACAACATCAAGGTGTATCAAATGGATATCAAATGTGCATTCCTCTATGGTAAGATTCAAGAGGAGGTTTATGTTTGTCAACCTCCAGGTTTTGAGGATCAATTTAATCCAGATCATGTCTACAAGCTAAATAAAGCTTTGTATGGCTTGAAACAAGCACCAAGGGCCTGGTATGAAATTCTGTCCACCTTTTTACTTTCCATTGGTTTCACCAGAGGCAGGATTGATAAAACACTGTTTTTAAAATGGAGAGGGAAGGATTTGATGATTGTCCAGATTTATGTGGATGACATCATTTTTGGAAGCACATGTAATAAAAATGTGTGAAGAGTTCAGGCAACTCATGACAGCTGAGTTTGAAATGAGTGCAATGGGTGAACTCCAGTGCTTTCTTGGTCTCCAAGTAAGACAACTGCAAAATGGTACTTTCATCCATCAAGGCAAATATGCCAAAGAACTTTTAAAGAAATTTGATATGGATGATTGTAAGCCATGCAGTACACCCATTGCAACCAATAAATTGGTCATGTTTGAAGAAAAGGATGATTTGGTTGATCAGACCTTATATAGAAGCATGATTGGGTCCTTATTGTACCTAACTGCATCTAGACCAGATATTATGTTTGCAACATGTGTCTGTGCAAGATCCCAATCAGTCCCTAGAAAGTCAAACCTTATTACTGTAAAAAGGATATTCAGATACCTCAAAGGTGCTCCCACACTTGGTATCTGGTATCCAGCTGATGGTAAAATTGAGCTTTCAGGTTTCTCAGATAGTGACTTTGCTGGATGTCATAAAACAAGGAAGTCCACTTCAGGAGGGTGCCAATTCCTAGGCAATTGCTTAGTGTCTTGGCAAAGCAAAAAGCAAGCAGCTGTTTCCACATCCACTACTGAGGCAGAATATATAGCTGCTGCAAGCTGTACAGCCCAACTGCTCTAGCTTCAGTATCAGTTACTGGATTTTGGTATCACTGCCTTGAAGACACCACTCATGTTGGACAGCTAGGCAGCAGAAAATATCATCAAAAATCCAGTTTCCCACTCAACCACCAAACACATCGACATCAGACATCACTTTGTGAGGGATTGCTATGAAAAAGGTTTGATTTCTCTGCATCATGTTCCAACTAAAGATCAGCTGGCAGATGTGCTAACAAAAGCATTAGACACATCCACCTTTGAAAGCTTGATCTCTAGGATTGGCATGCTAAACATGGAATAGCAGGCAAAATCCTGTTTTTCTATGAATAAAAGCATTAAAATGTTTTCAGAAAATCAAAAATCCATCCCTAAAAATAGCTAAAAATGAATTTTTCATTAAAAATCCTAAAAGTCTGCCATAACCACCGATGGGTTCAAAAGTCTGCGCTACTTCAGACGTCTGTCCACTGCTAAAAGTCATCCCCTATTCTCATTTTCATCTGATAAGCACTGATGTTCAAAATCAGTGTTGTATCCACTGCTGTGCTATCCACTGATAGCTAAAAGCATCCATTGTTCTCCATTCCCGTTACAACTACTGTCTTCACCAGTTGTTTTCACAAAAAGTACTGTTCAAAAGTACTGTCCTTCACTTCACCAGGGGATGGCATGCGGACAGTACATAGTGGTCAGACCTTTTGTAACCGCTGCCATGTCAGCATTTTACTTTTCCTCCATAAAACCCCTTTTCAAAACCCAAACAGGGTTTCACTGTCGAATTGAATTCTAAAAAGTTATATTCTCAAAGCAGGTTCCATCACATTTCATCAAATTTCTTCACAATCTCATTTTCGATCCTCATCTTCAAAATGACAAAATCGAAATCAACCGCAAAATCGTCTAAAGGGGCCTCTCAAAAGGCTACCTCCACAGAAATCCCACACAAACCGTCTCATAATCTTCTAGGTCTTCTCACAAAACCCGGCAACATCGACACATTTGATTCCATCCTCGATATACTCAATGCATCAAAGTACAAAACTTTGTTAACCGTTGATGCACCCATTTACCTGCAAACTCAGAGAGAGTTTTGGAAAAATTGTACCCTTGAAACACAAGGAGAAGATGTCATAGCCATTAACTCTACTATGTAGAAGAAAGCAGTCTGAATCACACCACAATCCATATCAGAAGTCTTTCGGCTCGATGATCAGGAAGGTAAACTTTCTTTCCCTAAAAACGAGTTAAAAATTGACTTCATTGAGCGAGGGTATGCAGACACAATGATGAAGAGGGATACCTTACAAAAAGGTTTCTTCCCTTCTGCAACACGATTTTTATTCCATACCCTCTTCATGTGTGTTTCAAATAAAACCACTTCTTTTACTGAAATACCAATGAAGATTCAAACCTGGGATATGTTATACTTCAAGAAGAAAAATTTCAATTATTCCTAGGTAATCTTCAATGATTTGGTTAAAAATGTTGAAACAAAATCATTTTTACTGTTTTCAAGATTTTTGAGTTATTATTTTGAAAAAAAAAATTCAGTAAAGATGATATTGCAGTAATAAACTAAGGTGACTCTTTTCAGATAAACAGCTTAACTGCTGAAACATTTACAAGAATGTCAACACCTTGCAAAACACATGCAGAGGTGCCTGAGCAGACTTTAGCAGCAAACACTGCTCCTCAGGTATCTGCTGCTGAGCCCACTGCTCAAGGTGATCAAGGTAGCCAACCAACTGCCTTGAAACCCACACCTATAATCACCAGATGGTAGCAAGAAGGTTGATGTTACCCAAAATGCACTTGATGATGGTGTCATAAGTGTAAAAAGGGATAGAGCGGCAAAGGATTTGTCAAGGTGGAATGAGGAGAAAAGAGCTTTCATGAAGTTGAATGAGCAGGGTTGTTTTGGTGAAAAAGATGATCAAAATCCTGTTCCAAAAAGAAATCTTACTAGAAAAGTAAGGAAACCCAAGTCCACACCATCCAGTCTCCTAAAGCATAATCCAAAACCACCATCCAAAAGCCACCAACATCAAACCTCCATCTAAATAGTTGGTGAAACTCCTGTTGTATCAACATCTGCTGGTACCTCAGTTGTTACAACAACTGCTCCCACTTCAACACACACCACTTCAACACACATCACTACCACTGCCTTACCACCACCAAAAACAATATCTCCACCATCAGTTCATGCCTTAAAGCAGAAGACAACAGATGTTAAAACATCTGTTGTAATGACAACAGTGTTTGAAACACCAGTTGTTTCAACAACTGTTAGTCAGTCACAAACCACTGCCACTTAAACCACCTCCACTGTTCGACCCAAAACATCATCTGCCTCTCCTAAAATAAAAAGGAAAAGGGTTATCATATCAGATGATGATTCTCCATCACCACCTCCAACAGCTTCAAAATCCCAAGCACTTGTCACAGTTTCAAAACCCATTCCTCTCTCTTCAACTCAAATTCAAAAGCCATTACCTCCTGCAGGTGTTGTGTTTCCTTTAGAACTCATAGCAGTTAGAGATGAAATCAAATCTTTCTACTATGAGGATAACCCTGCCAAAAGGAGCTTGCCCTAAGTTAGGAGATATCCCAGGCCAAACAACATTGAAGAATATTTAGAAATCAAAGCCAAGCAAGCAGAGGATATCGCTAACAAAAACAAACAAGGGAAATCTGATAGGGAATTTCAGCAAAACTATCAGTTTCTTCTTACACAGGTCAGATCAATGGAACAATTTGCCAAAAATGTCAGTCAACAAATTTCAGAAAGGGCAGATGAGACCCTAAGAAAAGACTACATTGAAAATATCATGACCTTCAAGAAATACAAGGGGGAGAAACACATGTACAAAAACTAGACCATTCCTGAGCTTGAAAAAGAAGTAGCCAGGATTCATGAAATGATCAAAGATAATGTCCAGCAGACCCCTCCTGAAAAATTCAAATAGTTTGAAGCTGACAAAGCCTTAGAGTTGAAGAGAATGAAAGAGGAGCTGATAGTTCCTGAATATGGGTCAAGGAATTCTGTGTCAAAGTGGGGAGAAGCTAGGGTCAGGGCCACCTATAAAAGGTTGGAGGAACTTAGGAAGAAAGATCCGACAGCTCCACAAAAGCCTGACTACTCCAAAGCAGAGGTCTCAAAAAGACCACCAAAGCTGTAAGTCAAAAGAACCACTGCTCCTACCGGTGCTGTCATCTACAAAAGAAGGAGTCAAAAACAGTTGGATGCTGAAACAACTCAAAAGTTAATTGCTGGTGATGACCTTGTGAAAGAAGGCATAAAAAGAATGATTGAAGAAACTCTTGAGTTGGACCAATCTGCAAGTACTGCTCAGCCAGTCATGTATAGGCCAGCATTACCAAACTCCTCTTCAAATAAAAATCTCCCAAGAAACCCATCAGGCTCAAAAGTACTAAAGTGGAAAACTGATAAACATACCCACGTATTGACTGTGTTCAGGTCTGATGGCGAAGTGAAGAAACTAACAAGGGAACAAGCTCTTGGCCTGAGTCTTGAAGATTTGCAGGATCTCCTTGATCTTCCACTTAGCAGGGATGATGATGATACAAATGCCTTAACTTTTGAATTGCAATTCAAAGGGCAAATAAGGGAACTGTTGTTGAGGCAATAAAGATCTACAATAATGAAGAGTTTTGGCATTATCTGTTCCAGGGGGAGATTGTTGGGATTGAACCTTGCCAAAGGAACAGATAATGAAAGCCAAAACTGGAACAGAGCAGTGGATCCAGAATAAGCAGATGTTTGGTTGCAAGTCTCTCCCCTTGAAAGTGGTTTCAACATCTGCTGACCTTCTATCTGTTGATCATGCAAACTGCTGACCTACAACGGCTGATCAAGTCAAAGTCTGATTGAAGAACTAAAGCTCTGCTGCTCAATCTACTGCCATGGTTCAAGCACTGCTGATCATAACAAGTACTGCTGGGTTCACAGCAGTGGAAGGATGCAGCAGCAGTTTATGTTTATTTTATGTATTGAAATGTAATATCAGTAGTTAGCATAGCAGTGTTTGTATAGATCAGAGGTTAGAGTTTGTTAGGAGGTTAGATGTCACTTTCATGGTGACACCAGCTTAGATGCTCAATGGTTTGCAAGTGCCTATAAAGAGAACAGTACTCTGTACTGTTCTGTTTAGCTCTTTTCACCATCTTCTTCCTGCACGAACAAACACTGAGCTCGAGCTAAGGGGGAGTTTGCGAATCAGACATGCATTGTAATCAGAGTTTAAAAATAAATTTAATCATTTGATTCTGTGTTGAAAATGTTATTGAAAGCATTTCTTCTGTTTGATTGTGAAAAGTTTGCTTCCATTTAAATTCCGCTGCACTACTCTTTCATTTATTCATCTAAATTCAAACACAAATCACAATCAATCCACACTCATATCCTAACAATCCTGACCAGGTTTGAAGTACCAGCTGAAATCATTTGTGACAATGGATCTCAGTTTATAAGCAAGAGAACTACTGAATTTTGCAAGAGTTAGGGAATCAAAATGATCACATCCACCCCGGTACATCCTCAAGCAAATGGACAAGCTGAATCCTCAAACAAGATAATTGTTAACAACTTGAAGAAGAGATTGGGAACCAAGAAAGGAAGATGGGCAGAAGAACTACCCTTTGTTTTGTGGGCCGATAGAACAACGTTAAAGAATGCAACTGGCCAGACACCATTTTCCTTGGTATTCGGAGCAGAAGCGGTGATCCCAACAGAGATGGTGATACCTACTGCGAGATCTGTCCTCCAGGATACTTAGTAGAATCCTAAAGCTTTCTGCCAGAATTTGGACACCATAGACGAGACAAGAGATGCAGCAAGACTAAGAATGGCAGCATATCAACAAAGGATATCCAGAGCATATAACAAGAATACAAGGACTAGAAGGTTCCAAGTTGGAGATTGGGTATTAAGGAAAGCTTTTCAGAATACAACCAATCCTGCCGATGGAAAATTAGCTCCAAAATGGGAAGGACCCTACGAGATTGAATCAGAATCAGGGAAAGGAGTGTACCGACTTAAGAATATGGAGGGGGATATGCTACCAAGATCCTGGAATGCTATACACTTAAAGCACTATTTCAAGTAAGAATAGAATTTAATTTCTATCTCAGAATGGTATGTGTTCTATCTTTCTTTAATATATTTGAATTCGTTTATTATCTTGAACCCAATACTGAATTCGGCATCGGAGGGGTGTTAGCCAAGCTAACACCCACTTTAGTTTAAGGATGTTTTGCAGAATATGTGTCAGGATATAGCTCCAGGATATTTCGAAAGATTAGAGGATTGACCCCTCTCTCACGTTTAAGGGATCCTGATCCCTTCAGAGGTTTAAAGGTATTCACCTTTCTTTCGAGTTGGGTTTGAACACCCCGCCTGGAGCGCAAGTCATCTGGGGATAGTTCAAGGTAACGGGACCAGTTCATGTAAAAGTGGCTGATAATTTCGTTACTGTTGGCTATATCCTGGATTCTAAAGGTATACGAGGATTGATCACCCTCTCTCATGAAAGGGTGTTTTCATACCTTTTAAGGTTTAAAGGTTTTCACCTTTCTAAGACATAGAGTTTATACACTCTCGCCTGTAGCCCATGAAAATCAGGGTTTATCCCCAGGATATAAGGGTTTATTCCCAGGATATCAAGGATTGATTCCTGGATATTCATGGCTTAACCAGTAGAGCTAAAGTATGACTACATTTACATTCCTATGTTGAACGCATGGGACATGTACCACACAATGGGCTCGAATTCATAAGTTTGCACTGGGGACATTCCTATGGTGGAAAATTGGAATCGACTCTTTAGGAATCTCTGGTATGATATTTCCTTTTTATTTGGATAACTCGTAGTTTGTGTGTCGGTATCCTGATCAGGATATCTTTCAGGATGCTTTTACAATGTGTTCCCAAAAATGTTCTGACAAAATTATCTTTACAAGTAAAATTCATGTAATGAAAATATAACAACAGAAATAAAGCCAAAAAAGGGTTATATTATTAACATACCATAAAGTTGTGCTCTTGGTTTCACCTCAAACCAAGGACCATCCACCAAGAGCACAAATAGTTCCTAGCCATGTTTACTTAACGATTGAAGGCTTCGTCTTGGAACCCAAGATACCTCCACCTTCAATTGTTAAAAGTGTTCAAAATAAACCATACTAACTGATGACTAAGGGCTTCGTCCTAAAACTCAGGATCCCTCCACCTTTGGCCATCATATTGTCTACATGCAGGAAATGAAAATTGTTTAATAGACAAGAAAGGGAAATTGTTCAAACAACCACAAACTACCAAATTTAAAAAGTGGGCTCCGGCCTAGGCATAAACATCCATCATTGCCCACTCAAGTGCCCTCACACAGCGGCATCTTCATCAGCCTTCTCCGTCTTCTCCGCTTCAACATCCTGAGCAGCATCCTCACCAGAATCCGTCCCAGCATCTACTCCAGCATCCTTCTTGGCTCCAGCCTGGTCCACCACCTCTGCCGACTTAGAGGATTCACCAGCTTCAGCAGGAAGAGGCACAGCCTTGCCTCCAAGCTCCTTCAACTTGGCCACCCAAGAGTCAACTGGCCAAGATGGGCACACAAGGCCTGTCTCCTTGGCCTCATAAGCCATCTTGATGCGGGCTTGCAGCAAAGAGACTATAGCAGAAGCCTTGATTCCTTCCCGGAAAGAGACCATGGCTTGTTCATGATCCATTTGCATGGTGGCCAGTTTGAGCTCGGCATCCTGGGTGACCTTTTTCAGCTTATCCTCATAGTGCCGACTCTTCGCCTTCAGCAATGGCACCTTGGTCGGCAACGGTAGTTTCAAGCTGCTTAATCCTGGCTTCGTAGAGTGCAGCAGTACCATAGGCATCGTTGTAAAGGTGGAGTAGATTCTGGAGGCCCTGCACATCAAATTTCAGGTATTAGTCAATATATATTAATCAGGACATCCTGTCAGGATGTCCTATCAGGATATATGTGCAGGATATAGTCACAGGGTATTACGTTGTTGAGGAAGGATGTCATCGGCTCCAAGGAGTCGGTAAAGCTAAGATCATCATAGGAGAATCCTTCGGAGCCTGGGGCACTAACTTCAGAGCCCTTCCTCTTTTTTGCGGTGGAAGCACGAGTCCTCGGATTAGCCTTCGGAGCTGAAAGCGGCTTAGAGCTGGTGGCAGGAGGGGTCACTTTCTTGACCATGACTGGAGTAGGGTAACTGCAAGCTCGTCAAGATCGAGAAGGATTGGAACTTTGCTGGAGTCTGCATACAGGGAGTAAAATTTTTTCCTAAATATTTCAAATAACAGCATGTATGTAGGATATCGAGCAGGATCCTTACCAGACATGTTTGCACTGGAAAGAGGGCTTGGAGATGGTGGAGACGGGTTAAAACTTCTTTCAGCTTCGGGAAGGAGTCTGATAGCGTCAATCCTTTTCTGTGAATCTGCAAGGGGAGGTGCAAGCTTCCTAAAATCAGCTGCATACAAAACAGTAAAAAGAAAGTTGACCAGTTCAGGATATGGAACAGGATAAGCGGCAGGATCATCCTTAAACCCTAAATCCTACCCTTTTTCAACCACTTCACCGAATATTCCGTTCCACCAGGGATTGAGTCTCTTTTTACAAAGAAGAACTTGGATTGCCATTTTTCCTCGTTCCTGGTGGCACGAAGTATCAACGGCTCGCCGGAGGTGGAGTAAAACAAAAATCTACAGGATCCGTGGCATCTAAGCCGGTAAGCTAGGGGGAGGTCATGAACAGAAAGGTCAGGAATGTGATTCTTCTTGATCTGGTCAAGAACGGACAAGACTCGGTGATAAGGTCTGGAAAGGGGAATCGTAACCCTAAGGTGAAACGAAAGGAACTAAAGCACAACCATTCGTCGGAAACCATGTCCGACCGGATTTCCCGGTCAAACTGCCGGAATACCGTCCCTTCCAGGAAGATACCGGAGGATTTGAGGGCCGACAAATGGGCGCTATCAAAGGTACATATTTGTTTCTCCGGATCCTGGAGAAGATTCTGTTGTATGAAAGTCGGGGCGGAGTCGCCGGAACTCGAACTTGTTTGCCTTGTCATATTCTCGCCGGAATGCTAAACAGAAAGAGAGAAGATGATGGAAAAGGGAGAAAGGTTTTTACCTTTTTTCACTTCGGTAAAGAATAAATGGGATAAGGACGAGAAGTTATAGGGTGGTAATGAGTAAATATAGGTTGAGCAGTTGCAAACGGTCACATCATGGGTCTAATCTCTTAAATTGCCTCATTCTCTGTAAAAAATACAACCATTAGTGCCAGGATACTAAAAGGTAACATTTTTTGGGGACAATTGTCATGGGTAAAATTCTGAGCCCATATCCTGGGAAATATCTTGAGTTATATCTTGATTATATGATATCTGCTCATATCCGGGATGCTCATTCAGGATATTGGTAACATCCTGAATAGTATCCTCTGGATTACTAACGGGTTGTGTGCAGGAGTACGCGTCCAGGTGCCCAACGTTCACAAAGACCCTTTCTCCGGGAGACTCGGTCCAAGTCGTTCAAATGAAGACGTTGAAGCCGCATTACTCGGTCTACAACGTTAACAATAGAATATTCGGAAGCATCCCATATTTATAGGAATTTTAGTTTGTATTTCGTTACTATAAATAGATGGGTATATCAGATTGAATAGGACATCACAGCTACACTCACTACACTCTCACACTTGTTCTCTCGCAACTTTTACTTTCACACAAAGCATTGTAACACTTAGCGATCTGGTCGATATCCTGCACTGTATCCTGAAGTTTGAAGCAATAAGAAGAACTAGGCAGCTGCGATTGTCAACTCCCGAGGTTTTACGCCGGCGATCTAGATTGATCAAGGGCTTTCCTCGTACATCTCGTGTCATTTCCTTTACTTTTTGCACATAGTTTGATCGTAGATACAGCTCAATATCCTAAGCCGTATCCTGAAAACTGTTTTACAAACAACATAACCAGCGTATTTCCAATACACTTTTTAGCACACTACCTCACTTAACTAATTTGATCACTAAACTGCTTCGGTAATTTTTGACCAAAACACCAAGATAATTAACTTTATTTCAGGAGGATCTGACATTTGTGGGACTTCATATTCTGCGGCCAAGAGGCATGCAAAGGAGGCTAAAGCCGAAGGAGGGGAAAGACCAACCAGGATGACAACCCTCACCATGATGCTCTGGTAATAACATTATATGTGGCTAACCATTTTATACGCAGGATACTGGTGGACAATGGAAGCTCCGTCAACATAATCCAACAAGAGACGTTGAAAAGGATGAATGTATCTCCAATGGATATCACTTCAAAATCCACTGTACTCGTCGGCTTCAGTGGAGAAGCTAGGAATACCGTGGGAGAGATTAAATTACCAGTATATGTTGAAGGGGTCAATTCAATACAGTGCTTCTGTGTGATGGACTCCTTATCCTGCTACAATATCATATTGGGCAGGCCATGAATCCATGATATGAAAGCTATGCCGTCAACTTATCATCAGTGCATCAAGATCTCTACACCCTGGGCAGTTGTGAAAGTAGATAGTGACCAGCAGGAGGTGAAGGAGTGCTACTCATCCTCCATGAAATCCTCTACCAAGCCTAATGCAGCATAGCAATTAAAGATACGGGCCCGGGATATTGCGAAGGCTTCGACGCAGTGTCACACCCCGACCACGTGTAACAACAAAACGTGGCGGAAACGTCGGGGAGTGTTGTAACAGAATCATTGTTTCATAACACATGGAAATTTAAATATTGTTTTATTGATTAAATGAACTCGTTGTTCTATTACAATCACATAAGTACAACTACGATCTTCCAAGTTTTAAAGTTGCTAAGGCACGAGTCCATCCTAAATGTAGCATGTATCAACAATCATCTCAAGACAGCACCTGAAACATGTGTAAAAATAGGTACGTCAGCATAAAAATGCCTGTGAGATACATAGGTTTTGTGAAAACGGAGTTCATGACTTATGTTTGAGAAAATGTTTAGTCATGAACTTTGTAAATTTGCTTTGTCTTGTAAATCATTTGAAAAACGATAGGATCAGATGATATGTATAAATAAGAGAATAATGTATGGTTAACTGAATAACCATGTAAAATGAGTTTATATAAGTTAAGTTGTTTGAAAAACAATGTTTTAATAAAACGTTTATGGTATATATAAAATATACCTTGGTTTTAAGAAAGTTGAATAAGTAATATATTAAAATATATTTCAGTTCCAATATTGTTAACCCAAGTGTACTAAATAACGCCACGGTATGTAATGCAATGAAAACACTTATATATAAGAAGTACCAGCGGCGTATCTACCATGTTTTCATCACATTACACTCGTTCCGTTATCTAAACACTAACCAAAACCAAATCGTTTGATAGATATTATATTAAATATACTTTAGTTGTTCAAAATAATAGTTTTCAGTAGTATATTACAAGTATACCTTGGATTTATAAATAACACATTAAACCATGTTTTAGTTACGTAAGTAACATATCACAATATGCTTTGGATGTGATAAATAACATATTAAACTATGTTTTAGTTATGTAAGTAACATATCACAATATGCTTTGGATGATTACAAAATATATGTTGGTTCTGTACAATACCACACATGAGAGTATATCAAACTATACTTTTTGGGAGTATATCAAAATATACTTTAAAGGTGCGATTTAAGAATTCATTCAGACCTGGTGCATCAAACTACACCTTTGAGACTATAGGGATACCACAAAGGAAATCCCTATTTGGATGGAGAAACGAATTGGTTTCAGACATTCCATGACAACAGGAATGGGGTGTCTAGTCCTATAGCGCTATATCATACTACCAATCGGTCTGGTGAACAAAATAAGTACTCTTCCAACAATTACTTTTGAAATCTTTGAGAAATCAGTGTTTAAACCATAGATAGTCATTTCGTTTGTCAAAAGATAAATACTAACATGTATAATCAATTATACTTTGAAATCATGAAAATAACAGATAGGTACACATGCTTCACCCCAAAACAGTTGAAAACAGTAAAAGAGGGGAACTATGTACTCACCTGAGATTGCTTTGAGTTCCTTGTATAATAACCAGATAATGCTAAAAATCACGGAATATCAACGGCACCTAATAGGTAGCTTATGTTAATATACCGGACCAAATCAGAAGGATCGGACAGTACGCGGGTTTGAAAACCAAACGAGTATGGAGACTCGTGTAATATGGTTTAACAAAGCCTACATACTAAAATGAAACTAATCCTAAGTGCTTACGGTCCATTACGACCTGTTTAGGTAGCTTATGCTACCTTACGCGTCGTTCGCGTAGAACGCGTTCGGAACGCCTAACATTGCGACCACACGGTATAACCTCGGAAGGTTATAGCTATGGTCACCTAATGTGTTTGGTCGGGTCCTAATGACCGACCAAATGGGTCGGGTTCGAAAGTATAAGCGATGGTTTAAATCGCTTACCTTACGACCCTATATAAGCACTATACTAAAAGTGACGAGCTAAGCATGTTAGAACATGCTTAACTAAGTTTAGAAACAGGTTTGGCATCAAAACAAACGGCTTTGATGTCCACGAGTAGTTTGGTTACAAAATACGCAAGAATGCGCATTTTGGCCGAAACTACGACTCGTCACTGAGCCTAGATAACGTGGTAATCAGTAGGTATGGTCACTATGGACCATAACCATCGTGATCACGCTCACGTTATGAAGTTCCATGAACTTCACATTGACCAAAAGCTGGTCAATGCAGAAAGTCAACAAAACGTTGACTTTCGGACTCGAAAAGCGAATAAAAGAACGAAAGAAGACTTACGGAGGGTCCCCGAGTGCTAATCAAGATCAAATAGCTCAGGTATGAAACAATGGTTTCAACTTAGAGCTTTAGATCTGATTCTTGTGGGTTTTTACACAAATGGGGGGGGTATTTATAGGAAAAGTAGAACCGTTAGGATCGTTTTATCGAATATCGTGCCTTGATCTCGTGCGTACATGTGTCCAGTGGATAAGTTCAGTGAACTTGACCCTTGGCCTTTCATTTGGGTGAAAAGGCCTTCGACCCTTTCGCGATCCGAAGAGCCAACTGCATTAAATGCATACATTGAATCTGTCTGATAGTCCCACGCGCCCCGCGTAAGGATTTGGACAATCCTTACGCGCCCCGCCTAAGGTCCACAGATCAGAAATTTCATTTTTGGTCCCTGCACTTAAGAAACACGTAATTTGGCCCATTTTTGGCACGTTTAAGCCCCGTTAACCTCATTTCAAGGCTCTAGGATGAAGTTAAAGTGTAGGGGACTTGAAATATGCTCAAAAATATGTCGGATGTCGGTTCGTTTGGCCGTACGATCGCGATGTTCGCTTAATTACGACGGAATGCGCATAAGCGTGAAAGACGATCCAAATGACGCGACGAATGGATTTTTCTCATGCCAAACACTAAGGCATAATATTAGGATGCTTACATAAATTTTTGGATGTCCGGATGTATTCAGAACGTGAGTTATGCGCGAAAGTGCAAACTTATGCACTTTTTGACACTTTTAGTCCCTGAATGATCCAAAAGTCTGTTTTAGCATACCAAACCCCTCAAAGCCTATTTCTAAGCTATGTAAAGGATATATATGGTATGTTTAACTTATGGACATGTTCCGGAATGTTCGTTACAGTTCAAATTGGCATACTTTCGCAGTTTGTCAAGTTTAGTCCCTGTAAGCGAATTAACTTGTTTTTGCCATACCAAAGCCTTCAAAACTTATTTCTAAGTTATGTAAAGGTTATTTAAGGTATGTTAAGTGTATGATGGTCTCCCGGAGTATTTGTCGCATTAAACTGAGTACGTTTATGCACCAGTTTGCGTATAATTCTCCAGAAAGCGTTGTAGAGTATGAAATTGAACAAGAATTGATATGTGCAAGGCATACACATATTTATACAAATCCCAAGTATGAAATACAATATTTCCTTGGTTTGGCATTTGTCTGATGGTTGAAGTGACACAGGTGTCACAGTCTCCCCTACTTTAGGAAATTTCGTCCCGAAATTTAATTCTAGAGGAAACTCGTGAGGACAGCTGTGAAGGTTTCGCCTTATAATAGATCCATTGAACCCTTAGGTAAAACCCTGGGCCATGTTAGGATTCTTAGCGAATTTGTTAACCCTCAGAGTGAATTCCTTGAAATAGTAAAATATGAAATTTTGAACTACTGATTGACGAACGTTTCTTATGAAGGCTTATCATAGGAAAACTTGGTGTGTGAATGAGATCAAATTGGGGGAGTGTGAATGAGATCAAATTCTTGTCACTAGGTCTTAACACATGATGAAACTTCCTGTGGTTCCTGTGCACTGAATTCCATAATTATGTAGGCCTCCATAATTACGTAATTCCTTGCACAGTCCGCACAGTCCATTTCATAATCCGTAGGAAAATTACTTGAATAAATATGAAGCGATTTGACTAGACCACCAAAGGATCCTTTTAATTCGATCAACGAACGATCTTTTTAACTAGATCAACACATGATCTTCTTAACTAGACCGTCGTATGATCTCTTTAAATAGACCGCTTAAGGGATCATTTTTATATCATCACATGATATTTCTAATCAGATTTTCAAAATCAATATGTTTAAGCAGACCTTTCAAGAGGTCCAATTATAGAATAATACTTTATAACCCGAGGGACTTAACTACACTGTTGAAATCCATTAAGGGTTTAAGATAGTATCTTTGGATATCCCATTATGAATCTCTCGTATGAAGATATGAAAGATTCTATGAGGATTTGGATGGATCACATACAACCACAAAACATGTAAGAAAATACATAAGCACAAATTTAGTTAACTTGATTCTTTATTTTGTTATCCTTAGGTATGGATATTAAGGCACACTAGGAATCCAACCTATGGATTTCATTTGGCACTTTAACGATTTATGAAGATCTATCTATAAAGATAGAGGGATTCTCAATAAGTGTTTGACTTTGTTTCTTAAAAGAAACGAGAGTTTAAGGTTCTTGGGGAGATCACAAGTGATCATAATATGACAGAACCATACGAGTAGTTTGTTTTTGGGTTGACATCATAAAGTTGCATCAAGCATTCACACAAACGCATAAATTTTGCATAAATAAAAACAACAAATCTTTATTTATGTAGCAACGGATTTGTCTTGAAGTGTCAAAAGATAGCAACTAAGGAAATACAAAACATTAATTGTTCACTGCTGCCTCATTGTTCATGTTTGCCTCATTGATGTTGAACACTCGTCCACGCGCTGGAGGTATGTTAACAAGCCTTGGGCAATTGTTTCTGTAGTGGGTAAGGTCACCACAGTTATAACATGACCCTGGAGGGAACCGTGCTTGAACAGCAGCAGGGTTTGCAGCAGCTTGATTTGCATAACGACAAACATTGATCAAATGTCCCAACCGCCCACAGTGGGTACATTTGTGACACTGCTCTTGCTCTAGATGATGACGGTTGCATTTGTTGCACAACGGTGCAGTACCAACATAGTTTTGTCTTTTACGAGGTTGTGTTGGCTGGTTTGGTGCAACTTGTTTGTCTTGAGCAGTTACAGCGTAGCTTTGAGAGGCTTTGCGCTTTTCCTTCTTGGACACCTCAGCACTTTCTTCCTTTGGTTCCACATGAGCAGTCTTGTCAGATGGTCTTAAGTCGCCCTTCCGAAACAGCTTGCGCTTCCTGATTTGGGATTCAGTCAGAGTGGCAGCCAATTCAATGGCTTGTCTGACAGTAGTAGGGTTGCTGCCAGTAACGATGTCCTGAACTACGTCAGGAAGCCCATCAATGTATTTCTCAATCGCCTTATCCAGAGGCGTAACCATAGTAGGGCATAACAAGCTCAATTCCTCATAGCGATCAGTATAGGCTCGATGTTCCCCACTGTCTTGCTTTAAATCATCAAATTCCCTTTCTAGAGCCCTAAGCTCATGACGAGGACAGAACTCCTTCATCATAAGAGCCCTAAGCTCGGCCCAAGTCTGTGCTAATGCAACCTCTGCACCGCGGTCTCTCATAACCCCATTCCACCATGTAAGAGCCCTCTTCTGAAACACACTCGAAGAAAACTCGACCTTGCGATTTTCAGGACACTGAACGTGACGGAAAGTGTTCTCAATGCTCTCGAACCATTGAAGAAGACCAGTTGCTCCCTCAGAACCATTGAACTTGAGCGGTTTAGCTGAGTTAAAAATCTTGAAATTGCATGGAGCATTGTTGTTGTTGATGGCTTGAGTTATTTGAGCATAAAGAATTGGGAAGGCAGCAGCCATTTGTTGCGCGATGATTTCCGCCAGTTCGGCATTCGCCATCTGATTGTCGCGTCGAGGAGGCATTCTAAAAGAGGAAACATGAGAGGAAACGAGTGAGAGAATTAGACGAAAAGAATGAGATGAAACAAATCTGATGAAAGCAAGGATAGTGGCCGTCTGTCTGTTACTACAAAGCAACACACGACCTGGTGATTAATCAAAGCAAATAGGTCAAAAATAATGTATCGCGAAGACATGCTCGCCTATAAGTGGACACTCACCCCAAGAGTTCCCAGGTAAGAGTGACTGGTCCGATTATGTGGATTTGTACGAACACTCTAGCCTTAGACAGAAAACTCAGGGTACAGGCACCCACCCTTCCAGTTTGCATGTGTTCACAATATTTAGACCAACTTTGACGAGAGTTTTGAAAATTCAAAGGGGTTCAAAACCTTATAACAGAGGGTTCAAAACCTAGTAATCAATCATCCTAGAACAGATGATTAGTTTTCAAAGCGGTTTTGAAATTTATGTTCTTGTTGCGGTCGTCGCCTAAGGATAGGTGACGGTGTTGTTTTATGACTAAACGCAAGTAAACTCGCGTTAGGGTCCTAGGAAGGTTATAGACTAGGTCAAAGCATTACTAATAACCTAATTCCCTATAACCATGAGCTCTGATACCAACTTTTCTGTCACACCCCGACCACGTGTAACAACAAAACGTGGCGGAAACGTCGGGGAGTGTTGTAACAGAATCATTGTTTCATAACACATGGAAATTTAAATATTGTTTTATTGATTAAATGAACTCGTTGTTCTATTACAATCACATAAGTACAACTACGATCTTCCAAGTTTTAAAGTTGCTAAGGCACGAGTCCATCCTAAATGTAGCATGTATCAACAATCATCTCAAGACAGCACCTGAAACATGTGTAAAAATAGGTACGTCAGCATAAAAATGCCTGTGAGATACATAGGTTTTGTGAAAACGGAGTTCATGACTTATGTTTGAGAAAATGTTTAGTCATGAACTTTGTAAATTTGCTTTGTCTTGTAAATCATTTGAAAAACGATAGGATCAGATGATATGTATAAATAAGAGAATAATGTATGGTTAACTGAATAACCATGTAAAATGAGTTTATATAAGTTAAGTTGTTTGAAAAACAATGTTTTAATAAAACGTTTATGGTATATATAAAATATACCTTGGTTTTAAGAAAGTTGAATAAGTAATATATTAAAATATATTTCAGTTCCAATATTGTTAACCCAAGTGTACTAAATAACGCCACGGTATGTAATGCAATGAAAACACTTATATATAAGAAGTACCAGCGGCGTATCTACCATGTTTTCATCACATTACACTCGTTCCGTTATCTAAACACTAACCAAAACCAAATCGTTTGATAGATATTATATTAAATATACTTTAGTTGTTCAAAATAATAGTTTTCAGTAGTATATTACAAGTATACCTTGGATTTATAAATAACACATTAAACCATGTTTTAGTTACGTAAGTAACATATCACAATATGCTTTGGATGTGATAAATAACATATTAAACTATGTTTTAGTTATGTAAGTAACATATCACAATATGCTTTGGATGATTACAAAATATATGTTGGTTCTGTACAATACCACACATGAGAGTATATCAAACTATACTTTTTGGGAGTATATCAAAATATACTTTAAAGGTGCGATTTAAGAATTCATTCAGACCTGGTGCATCAAACTACACCTTTGAGACTATAGGGATACCACAAAGGAAATCCCTATTTGGATGGAGAAACGAATTGGTTTCAGACATTCCATGACAACAGGAATGGGGTGTCTAGTCCTATAGCGCTATATCATACTACCAATCGGTCTGGTGAACAAAATAAGTACTCTTCCAACAATTACTTTTGAAATCTTTGAGAAATCAGTGTTTAAACCATAGATAGTCATTTCGTTTGTCAAAAGATAAATACTAACATGTATAATCAATTATACTTTGAAATCATGAAAATAACAGATAGGTACACATGCTTCACCCCAAAACAGTTGAAAACAGTAAAAGAGGGGAACTATGTACTCACCTGAGATTGCTTTGAGTTCCTTGTATAATAACCAGATAATGCTAAAAATCACGGAATATCAACGGCACCTAATAGGTAGCTTATGTTAATATACCGGACCAAATCAGAAGGATCGGACAGTACGCGGGTTTGAAAACCAAACGAGTATGGAGACTCGTGTAATATGGTTTAACAAAGCCTACATACTAAAATGAAACTAATCCTAAGTGCTTACGGTCCATTACGACCTGTTTAGGTAGCTTATGCTACCTTACGCGTCGTTCGCGTAGAACGCGTTCGGAACGCCTAACATTGCGACCACACGGTATAACCTCGGAAGGTTATAGCTATGGTCACCTAATGTGTTTGGTCGGGTCCTAATGACCGACCAAATGGGTCGGGTTCGAAAGTATAAGCGATGGTTTAAATCGCTTACCTTACGACCCTATATAAGCACTATACTAAAAGTGACGAGCTAAGCATGTTAGAACATGCTTAACTAAGTTTAGAAACAGGTTTGGCATCAAAACAAACGGCTTTGATGTCCACGAGTAGTTTGGTTACAAAATACGCAAGAATGCGCATTTTGGCCGAAACTACGACTCGTCACTGAGCCTAGATAACGTGGTAATCAGTAGGTATGGTCACTATGGACCATAACCATCGTGATCACGCTCACGTTATGAAGTTCCATGAAGTTCACATTGACCAAAAGCTGGTCAATGCAGAAAGTCAACAAAACGTTGACTTTCGGACTCGAAAAGCGAATAAAAGAACGAAAGAAGACTTACGGAGGGTCCCCGAGTGCTAATCAAGATCAAATAGCTCAGGTATGAAACAATGGTTTCAACTTAGAGCTTTAGATCTGATTCTTGTGGGTTTTTACACAAATGGGGGGGGTATTTATAGGAAAAGTAGAACCGTTAGGATCGTTTTATCGAATATCGTGCCTTGATCTCGTGCGTACATGTGTCCAGTGGATAAGTTCAGTGAACTTGACCCTTGGCCTTTCATTTGGGTGAAAAGGCCTTCGACCCTTTCGCGATCCGAAGAGCCAACTGCATTAAATGCATACATTGAATCTGTCTGATAGTCCCACGCGCCCCGCGTAAGGATTTGGACAATCCTTACGCGCCCCGCCTAAGGTCCACAGATCAGAAATTTCATTTTTGGTCCCTGCACTTAAGAAACACGTAATTTGGCCCATTTTTGGCACGTTTAAGCCCCGTTAACCTCATTTCAAGGCTCTAGGATGAAGTTAAAGTGTAGGGGACTTGAAATATGCTCAAAAATATGTCGGATGTCGGTTCGTTTGGCCGTACGATCGCGATGTTCGCTTAATTACGACGGAATGCGCATAAGCGTGAAAGACGATCCAAATGACGCGACGAATGGATTTTTCTCATGCCAAACACTAAGGCATAATATTAGGATGCTTACATAAATTTTTGGATGTCCGGATGTATTCAGAACGTGAGTTATGCGCGAAAGTGCAAACTTATGCACTTTTTGACACTTTTAGTCCCTGAATGATCCAAAAGTCTGTTTTAGCATACCAAACCCCTCAAAGCCTATTTCTAAGCTATGTAAAGGATATATATGGTATGTTTAACTTATGGACATGTTCCGGAATGTTCGTTACAGTTCAAATTGGCATACTTTCGCAGTTTGTCAAGTTTAGTCCCTGTAAGCGAATTAACTTGTTTTTGCCATACCAAAGCCTTCAAAACTTATTTCTAAGTTATGTAAAGGTTATTTAAGGTATGTTAAGTGTATGATGGTCTCCCGGAGTATTTGTCGCATTAAACTGAGTACGTTTATGCACCAGTTTGCGTATAATTCTCCAGAAAGCGTTGTAGAGTATGAAATTGAACAAGAATTGATATGTGCAAGGCATACACATATTTATACAAATCCCAAGTATGAAATACAATATTTCCTTGGTTTGGCATTTGTCTGATGGTTGAAGTGACACAGGTGTCACACGCAGGATGTAAAGAAAGTTATCCTGGATGAGGATAATCCGGATCTCTCGGTGCTCGTAGGGACCAATATCCCTTAGGACATTGAGAACCAATTGACTAACCTTTTGAAATGCAGGATGTCAACATTCGCGTGGAAGCACGAGGATATGACAGGTATTTCCAAGGATATTATAACACACAAGCTTGGTATTGACAGGTCATTCAAGCCTGTCCAACAGAAAATGTCACACCCCTCCAAAACCCCACCCCGCCTTGGAGGCGTGACATGCCCAGGATCATAGCCACCAATCATATTGAACAAACATGTAATTTATTTATAAAATCCAACACAATACAATTGGTGTCAAAACATAGTTTAAGTTTACAGCGGAAGCAAAACATAAGTTTAATATAAGTTTTCCCACAACGACCACGCCTCCTTGTGCAAGCTCCTTAAGCTAGGGACCTAACGACCTGCAAGGCATGTAACAACGAGTCAACAACAAAGTTGAGTGAATTCACAGTTGGTTCACTGGCTTACTAGCCTGTATCGCGGTCTCCCAGACATGTGTGCGAAGGTTAGTATTCATATCGTATCGTATCGTATCGCATCGTATCGTATCGTGTCGTATCGTATCGTATCGTATCGTGTCTTATCGTATCGCAGCCCTACAGGCATGTGTGCGAAGATTAGTGGAGTGGCATCCTACCTCTGGAGGATAGCCGTGCCTTGTAGAAAGTTTGTGAACTCACCTTTGCTTTTGCTTTGCTCGGTTTGCTTATCTCCTTTGATTGTAAGGGTATGGGATAGAGTTTAGCCTACTGATAAGCCTAATAATCTAACGCACACGAAATCAGGTAAGTAACCAATACAGCATTTACGACAATTCACGAGATTAAACCCTCACAACGATTAACAAAGTGCAATACTTAACAATTCAGTGGATTCACAACGAATAACAGAGCATAGTCCGAATTCGAACAGCACTCAAATATTCAAGTCGAAATCACGACAAATCAATAAAGTATCAGCTCAATTTGAGCAGCACTTAAACAATTGTTGGATAGTTTCAATCGATCGGACGTTGAATCGTAGCAGCGATCGAATTAATACCCTAAATCGTAGCAGCACTTAGTGATTGTGTGTGTTTTTGGAGTGATCGGACCATAACTTAGCGTACAGAGCGAATTTTATCGTCGTTTCAACTCTAGAAATCAAGTGCCAATGCCCTCTATTTATACATGATTTTTGACCCCCCTCGCGTGACGCGACGGGGTCACCTATGCGCTTCGCGTGACGCGACGGGTCATATCCTATCATTGGGTAGCCACGTGTCCAACTAGCCTTGGTGAGTCGACGGTTTTGACCAATTAGATTTCTACAACGAGTTATGTGGATAATCGTCAAGTAGGAAATACCCCCCCTGAGTTTTAGGGGCCCTGATCCTAATTCTGATTGTTCTGAAAATTTTAGGGTTTGTGCAGGATCACTTGAGGATCTTAATTAGGGTTTCCTATTGGACAATAAATCACAAGAAATAGTAATTTTAATGAGGGTTGTTACAGAAAAGAAGGAAATTCGCTCTAGAACGAAATACGATCATTCAAGAAGAAGTAGAAAGGTTATTGAAGTCCAAAATGATCAGAGAGGTCAAGTTTCCAAGGTGGCTAGCAAATGTATTGGTTGTACAGAAGAAAAATGGGAAATGGAGAGTCTGTGTAGACTACACAGATTTGAATAAAGCTTATCCCAAGGACCCATTTCCTCTTCCTCATATAGACTCAATGGTGGATGCTACTGTCGGCCATGAGATGTTAACCTTTATGGATGCATCCTCAGGATTCCAGCAAATCCAGATGGAGCTTTCAGACCAGGAAGATACTGCCTTCATGACACCAACATGTATTTATTGTTACACTGCTATGCCTTTTGGTTTGAAAAATGCAGGTGCAACATATCAAAGATTGGTAAACATGATGTTCAAAGACAAACTGGGGGACACTATGGAAGTGTACATCGATGACATGGTAGTAAAATCTAAGAAGGCTGAGGATCACATCCAGGATATTGAAGCATCACTTGATATCCTGGATCAGTATAACATGAAGCTGAATCCTGCTAAGTACCATTTTGGAGTGTGGGCAGGAAAGTTTCTAGGATATATGGTGACTAAAAGAGGGATAGAAGCAAGCCCAGAACAGATGAGAGCCATCCTGGATATCAAATCACCTTCTAACATGAAGGATGCTCAAAGACTGACAGGACGAGTGGAAGCACTAAACAAATTTATTTCAAGATCCTCGGAAAAATGCAAGGAGTTTTATGATATCCTGAAGAAAAATAAGAAGTTTGAATGGGGGGAGAAGCATGAAGCAGCCTTGCAGGATTTAAAGCAGTATCTCTCGATCGCGCCACTACTAATGAAGCCTGAGGATGGTGAACCGTTATCCCTATATCTTGCAGTATCAGGGAATGCAGTAAGTGCTGTCCTGGTAAAGGATCATGAAGGTCAGCAGTATACTGTCTATTATGTTAGTGAAAGTTTATTAGATGCTGAAACTAGATATTCTCATTTATAAAAATTAGTATTAGCCTTAGTTATGGCATCAACAAAACTTAGAAATTACTTTGAAACACATAGGATTCATGTTAAAACCAACTATCCTGTTAAAAATGTGCTTAGAAAACCTGAGATGTCAGGAAGAATGGCTAAGTGGTCGGTAAAGTTAAGTGCATATGATCTGGTATATGAACCTAGAAATGCCATAAAGTCTCAGGCTTTAGCTGACTTTGTGGCTGATTTCAGTAGTGATATTCAAAATGAAGTAGACCTAGAAGTTTAACAACTAGGAGAAACCTCAGAATCCTGGACATTATATACAGATGGTGCATCTAATGTTAGAGGAGTAGGATTGGGTATACTACTAAAATCGCCACACGGGGACATATTACCCCAGGCTATTAGATGTGAGTTTCCTGCCACTAATATTGAAGTAGAATACGAGGCTTTGATTGCAGGATTAGAATTGGCTAAAAACATGAATATTAAAAGTTTGCAAGTATATGTTGATTCCTTGTTAATTACTAATCATTTTAATGGTCATATGCAATTAAAGGTGAGAAGTTAATTGAATATCTCGATATTCTCAAAAAATTAGCAGGATATTTTGATGTTTTTACACTTGAACAGGTACCAAGAGAAGATAATGCTGAAGCAGATGCCTTGGCAAATCTGGGATCATCGATCAGGATACCGGAAGTAGTAAGTATTCAGGATAAGGAAGTAGTAAGTATTCAGGATCCTGGAGCTGAATATCCTGAAGAGGATCCTAAATCCTGGACGGCTCCAATCATAAGATATCTCAAGGAAGGACAGATCCTGAACAATGAAAATCCTAAGGCCTTTAGAATGAAGGTATCACGATTCACTATTATAAATAATGTTTTGTACAAGAAATCTCTTGCAGGACCATATTTGAGATGCTTAAAAGATCCTGAAGCCAAAGAAGTACTTCAGGATATACATGAAGGGGATTGTGGTAACCACACTGGGGGCAGGTCATTATTCTCAAAATATTGAGGACAGGATACTATTGGCCGACAATGAAGAAAGATGCTGCAGAATACGCTCGAAGATGTGATGCATGTCAAAGACATAGTAACATATTGCATCAACCAGCTGAACCATTATATCCTATAGCTTCCCCTTGGCCATTCATGAAGTGGGGGATGGACATAGTAGGAAAGTTTCCCAAAGCTCCAGGAGGGAAAGTCTTTATGCTAGCAATGACTGACTATTATTCTAAATGGATTGAAGCTGAAGCATTTGTCCAAGTTAGAGACCAAGAAGTAGTATCCTTCATAAAAAGGAATATCCTGACCAGGTTTGGAGTACCAGCCGAGATAATTTGTGACAATGGTTCTCAATTCATAAGTAAGAGGACTACTGATTTTTGCAAGAGTTGGGGAATCAAAATGATCACGTCTACTCCGGTACATCCTCAAGCAAATGGGCATGCAGAATCCTCGAACAAGATAATAGTCAACAACCAGAAAAAGAGACTAGGAGCTAAAAAAGGAAGATAGGCAGAAGAACTACCATTTGTTTTGTGGGCTGATAGAACAACAATAAAAATGCAACTGGCCAAACTCCATTCTCCTTAGTATTTGGGACAGAAGCAGTAATCCCAATAGAAATGGTGATTCCTACGGCAAGATCCAATCTCCGGGATCCTGAGCAAAATCCTGAAGCTATGTGCCAAGAACTAGACACTGTGGATGAGACAGGAGATGCAGCAAAGCTAAGGATGACAGCATATCAACAGAGGATATCAAGAGCATACAACAAGAATATAAGAAATAGGAGGTTTCAAGTTGGGGATTGGGTGTTAAGAAAAACTTTTCAGAATACTACTAATCTTGCCGATGGAAAATTAGCTCTAAAGTGGGAAGGACCCTATGAGATTGAATCAGAAGCAGGAAAAGGAGCATATCGACTCAAGAATATGGAAGGGGATATGCTACCAAGATCCTGGAATGCTATACACCTAAAGCTCTATTTCAAGTGAGTTTAGAATTTAATTTCTAACTCAGGATGGCATGAATTCTATTTCTTTTAAATATGTTTCAATTTATTCTTTTGAATCCAATACTGACTTAAGCATCGGAGGGGTGTTAGCCAGGCTAACACCCACCTTAGTTTAAGGTTGTTTTGCAGAATATGCTTCAGGATGTACCTCCAGGATATACACTCAGGACAATCCGGAAGATTAGAGGATTGCCCCCTCTCTCACGTTTAAAGGTATTCACCTTTCTCTCGACTTGGGTTTAAACACCCCGCCTGGAGCGCAAGTTATCCAGGGATAATTGAAGATAGCGGGACCAGTCCATGTAAAAGTGGCTGACAATTTCATTATTGTTGGCTATATCCTGGATCCTAAAGGTATATGAGGATTGATCACCCTCTCTCACGAAAGAGTATTTTCATACTCTCTAAGGTTTAAAGGTTTTCACCTTTCTAAGTCTTGGAGTTTATACACTCCCGCCTGTAGCGCATGAAAATCAGGGTTTATCCCCAGGATATTAAGGGTTTATCCCCAGAACGTTAAGGATTTATTCACGGGAAAGCTAAAGTATGACCATATGATAAACACAGGGGACATACGATTTAAAGTATGACTTAAATTTGCACTGGGGACATTCCTAAGGTGGAAGATTGGAATTGACTCTCTAAGAGTCTTTGGTATGATCTCTCCTTTTTTTGAATGACTTAAGTTTTCTAAGTTATATGACAATATCCTGACCAGGATATCTCTTAAGATAATTATCAGGATATTCTCATAATTGTTTTGGTCAAAAATCACACAAGGATAATGCAACCAAACTCTAAGTAAACGGGGAATGATGCTTGGTTTGTAAATTGACGAGTTATATTTTGCTTTGATCTTATCTGCAACGGGCGACTCGGATAACTAGCCGTTAAAGTCGGACTAGCCGTTGCAACCCTTACGTCATTGAAGTGACAATCCTGCAGATCATCATTATAAATAGGAGATAGAGTTGGGATCAATTTGCATTTAAATTCAAGAGCTACTCCCTTTATAATCTCGTCCAAAAGATCGATCAGGTATTCTTCCTCCCTTCTTTCCTTCTCTTTCTCTGTTTTTCTTTCTCTTTTCATTTCACCGCGAATATGTTGCTCCGGAATTCTCCTCACAAGGATCACAAGAAGAATAGCCCTTTGAAAGGTCAAGGGATCATTAAAGACTCTCCCACCGAGAGGTGCTGCTTCACCGATGCTCACATCGATAGGATCCGTCACTGTTTTCCGGCGGATGCTATCTTCAAGTCTTTCACTCCCACTGCTTTAAGCGATTTTGTTTCTGACACATGGGTAGCTTTTCCTGCAACTCCGTTCACCATAGGATATTCGTATCCCTTTCCAGCTTTTACCCAATCTTTCTTTTCCCTGACCGGCATGTCTTATATTCAAGCCATGCCGATGATCTAGAGGGTTTTGTATACCCTGGAAAGGATCATTGAGCAAGAAGGGATTGATTTAGGAATGGCGGAGCTGGCTGAGATGTATGATCTCAAAACGTTTGGATCCTGTCGATATTTGTTGAAACGGAAAGCTGGGGAGGATCACCCTGTTCTTAAGGTTACCAAAAATGATACGAACTGGAAGCGACGATTCTTCTTTGTTAGAAGGGATACCATCCCTAATGGGAAGGATCTGCCCAAGGAGTGGGCTACTCATGGTAGGATAGAGGATCCTGGAAGGACCACCATCAGACTTGTTCCTTATGATGAGGATCACTAATGTCTTCTTTGTTTTTTGTGCAGCTATATCCGTTGCTCATCTCAAGTTGACCCCTGCTGCAAGAGAGAGAGTTCTAGCCTTCAGAAAGCTTGATCCTGAAATCAGAAGTTTTCAAGTTGCTACCCAGGATTCACAGGAAGTATCCTCCGCATCTGCCACAATGTCAAGTAAGTATCTTTATTTAAAAAGCAGTTCTATGTAAGATTTTAAATTAGTTAGGGTACTTATCTTGTTTTGATTGTGTAGGCGCTGGGAAATCTGTCAAGTCCGCCTCCAAGTTTGGTATTGATGATCTCGCCAATGTCAAGTCTTCAAGGAAGAAGACCCCTGCTGCTAGTCCCTCTGCTTCAGCCCCTAAAGCTCCTATTAGGGGTAAGGGAAAGAAGAGAAAGGCTTCTGAGGATCTTCAAGGATTTCCCCTGCTCCGCCAGCAGTTTCTTGATTATGTTAATGAAGTAAGGATCATTGCCCCTGTTGGTTATCCTACTTGAATATCCTGCTTGAATATCCTGCCTGTATATCCTGCTTCTTTGAGGATCACCTGTTCCTGAACTTACCTTTTTCCCTTTCTGCAGAAACTTGCTGAAATAGAAACCTACCTTGGCCACGTCGAGGATCAAGATCGCCAAATCGCCGACCTCCAACAAATGGGCGTGTTGAAGGATCTCAAGATAGCTGATCTTGAGAAGGAACTCCGGGCTACAAAGGATGAAGCTGCTCAAATGCTGGTCAACATGGATGGTGAGAAGCAGGAGATCACCCAGGATGCCAAGGTCTCTGCCGCAATAGCTATGTATAAGATACAACTGCAGATGGCTGAGGAGGCTCAGGATCCTGCCTTTGATAAAAGCTCATGGGACGTGGAGGGTTGGAAGGCAAGATTGGCAGAGCTGGATGATGAGGACGAAGCTGAGGAGATCCCAATGCTGGAAGGTGGTGAGGCTGGCAAGGATCAGGGTGGAGAGGCTAGTGGAGCCGGTGGTGATGGAGCAGCAAAGGTTTGAGCTGCAGGATTGGGTGATGATGGATATTTCGAGACTAGACCGGAGCCCAATTTTTTAAGTTTGGTAGTGGTTTTTGTGGTTGTTGATGTTTTGAAACAATTTATGGTCTGTAACTTAAACAATAGTTTTTACGGTTAAGGATCATGGATCCTTTGAACAATAGGTAGGATCGCAAATGGTGGAGGGATCCTCTGTTTGGGGGATGAAGCCTTTGTGATCCTGCCGCTCTTACTTTCCTGCACCTGCTATGACCGCATAAACAATGGACACCCTTTGCCAACCCATGTGGACGGGCCACGTTTTGCTGGTAGAAACGTGGGTTGGCAATTTTGACAACTTTTGAAAGGGTTTAAAATCCTTTGTTAATAAAATAACTCTAATCTTTCTGGCTTATCTCGTGTTGTTATCCTTTGCTTATCCTTTTATTATCCAATTGTTAAGCAAATTATGTTCAATCATTTTAGGATATGATCCTGGATCAAATATCCTGTAATCGAAAAATTTTCAAAAATAGTTTATGATCGAGGATCATAGGTTTAGTTGTCAAAGTGTAAGGGTTATTCAAAATAACAAGTATAATCAAAATAGTCAAGGATCATACCCGAGAATCCAAGTTAGGATCCTAACCTTTAATCAAGATAACCATAAGTGAAATTTTAACGAATAATAAGGATTAAGGATCCTTATTTGCTTAACTTCGAAAACCTGAAAAATGGAACATAACTTGGGACTAAGCCAATGTAAAAGATAAATTAATAGCTGGGGACATGCCCAAAGGATAACTGGGGACAAGCCCAAAGGATCACTGGGGACAAGCCCAAAGGATAACTGGGGACAAGCCCAAAGGATAACTAGGGACAAGCCCAAAGGATCACTAGGGACAAGCCCAAAGGATAACTGGGGACAAGCCCAAGGATCGTATGTAAGCTGGAGTATGGCCCTTACTGGCGACTATCCAAACTTGGTGACATGAAAATGTCAAAACCTTAGCTAACGTGAAAACGTTAGAAACCTTAGGAACGGATGTATGGTACGTCTACCATTATACGTAGGATCCTAGATATAGCCAGTACGATGAGGTTGTCAGCCCCTAAAGTGGGTACTGGTCCCAAAGACGTGAACTATACCAGGATCATCGTACGCTACAGGCGAAAACTGGGGACAAGCCCAAGGATAACTGGGGTTGAACCCAAGGATCTGAGATGCTTTTGAAGACTATTGATAATATGCTGAGGATACCTGGACTATCAGAACTCAAATTCTCGTGAGAGAAGGATGAAGGATATGTGATCCTTATCCTTAGGTAAAAATAAGAGAATGGAAAAGTTTTGAGATAAGGACTTTACCAGAGTAAAGGATCACTGATGTCGCCGGGATCCTTCGAGGATGCTTCCGATGTAAGGATCATATGCTTGAAGGATCCTGTTTACATGAAATACTTCTTTAAGTGAATAGCATTCCAGGCTCTTGGTAACAAATTTCCTTCCATGGTTAGCAATCTGTATGCCCCCTTTCCTGCTTCGGCTTCAATCAAGTAAGGGCCTTCCCATTTTGGTGCCAATTTTCCGTCAGCAGGATTGATGGTGTTTTGGAATGCTTTTCTCAACACCATATCCCCCGACTTGGAATGCTTGCCATCCTTATCCTAGCCAGACCCCTGATTTCCTCAATAGTATCCAAGTCTTGAGCTAGGTTTGCAGCATTCTCTTCAGGATCACGAGTACTTGTTCTAGCAGTTGGAATCACCATTTCTGTTGGGATCACTGCTTCTGCCCCAAATACTAAAGAGAAGGGTGTTTGACCAGTGGCATTCTTGGGAGTTGTCCTATCAGCCCACAGCACATAAGGCAATTCCTCTGCCCATTTCCCCTTCTTGGATCCTAATTTCTTCTTCAGGTTGTTGATGATGATCTTGTTGGATGATTCTGCTTGACCATTGGCTTGTGGATGGACTGGTGTTGACGTTATCATCTTAATTCCCCAACTGTCACAAAAGTTAGTGGTTCTGCTCCCAATGAATTGGGAACCATTATCACATATAATTTCAGAGGGAATGCCAAATCTGGTTATAATGTTTCTCTTAGTAAAGGATATAACTTCCTTTTCTCTGACTTGAGCAAAAGCTTCAGCTTCTATCCACTTGGAGAAGTAGTCGGTCATGGCAAGCATAAATACTTTTCCACCAGGTGCTTTAGGGAGCTTGCCAACTATATCCATCCCCCATCTCATGAATGGCCAAGAGGATGGTATTGGATGCAAAAATTCAGCTGGCTGATGAAGGATATTGCTGTGTCTTTGACAAGGATCACATTTCTTAGCATATTCTACAGCATCCCTTTTCATAGTTGGCCAGTAGTATCCTGTTCTAAGGATCCTTGAGAACAATGCCCTGCCCCCAGTATGGTTTCCACAATCTCCTTCATGGAAGTCTCTCAACACTTCTTGAATTTCAGGATCCTCGATACATCTTAAATATGGTCCTGCAAGAGATCGTTTATATAATACATTATTTAAGATTGTGAATTGAGATACCTTAATCCTGAAAGCTCTAGGATTTTCTCCCATAGGAATCTCCCCGTGTTGTAAGTATCTCATGATTGGTGAGATCCATGATCCTGAATAAGATTGAGTTTCTTCACTAGGGATCATTGCAGTATCCTCTTCTATTTCCATGGCCACCTGATTTTCAATAGCAGGAGCTAGGATATGGATGGGGATACTTATATCCTCTGGGATCTTCAAGGATGATCCTAGATTGGCCAATGCATCAGCTTCTGTATTTTCCTCCCTTGGTACCTGTGTTAAACTGAAGGAAACAAAAGAGAGTGCCAATTCTTTGACTATCTCTAAATATTTGGTTAGTTTTTCTCCTTTAACAGCATAGGATCCATTAAAGTGATTAGTGATTAGTAATGAGTCTACGTATACTTTAAGGTATCTGACCCCCATATCCTTAGCAATTTGTAAACCAGCAATTAAGGCTTCATATTCAGCCTCATTGTTGGTTGCTTGGAACTCACAGGCTATGGAGTGGGGTATTATGTCCCCCTGTGGCGATTTTAGTAGTATCCCGAGCCCTGTGCCCTTGACATTTGAGGATCCATCAGTGTGTAGTATCCAAGGATCCTTGGTCTCATCCAGCTGCTGGACTTCCAGTTCTGCTTCCTTTTGTAGATCACTACTGAAATCAGCCACAAAGTCAGCTAGTGCTTGGGATTTAATGGCTGTTCTAGGCTCATATCTTATATCATGGGCACTAAGCTTTACTGCCCACTTAGCCATTCTTCCGGACATCTCTGGTTTCCTGAGGACATTCTTGATTGGAAAATTAGTTCTAACAACAATAGTGTGGGTTTCAAAATAATGTCTTAACTTAGTTGATGCCATAATTAATGCAAGAATAAGTTTTTCAAGGTGTGAGTACCTGGATTCGGCATCAAGTAAGCTCTTACTTACATAGTAGATAGGATGTTGTGTACCTTCGTGATCCTTAACAAGGACTGCACTTACAGCGGTTGAGGATACCGCCAGGTATAAGGATAAAACATCTCCTTTTCCGGGTTTCATTAATGCTGGTGCTGAGGACATATATTCTTTAAGGGCTTGTAAAGCATTCTCGTGTTTTTCAGTCCATTCAAACTTCTTGTTTTTCCTTAAGATATCGTAAAATTCTTTACATCTTTCTGAGGATTTTGATATGAACCTATTTAGAGCTGCTATCCTGCCTGTTAGCCTTTGCACATCCTTAGCATTGGCAGGGGACTTGATATTCACTAGTGCTTTAATTTGCTCCGGGCTTGCTTCGATGCCCCCTCTGAGTTACCATATATCCTAGAAATTTACCTGCTTTAACACCAAAGTGACATTTCGAAGGATTAAGCTTCATGTTATAATTATCAAGGATATCAAATGCTTCCTCCAAGTCCCTTAGGTGATCCTCAGCTTTCTTTGACTTTACTACCATATCATCTATGTACACTTCCATAGTCTGTCCAATTTGATCTTTGAACATCATATTCACCAGCCTTTGATATGTTGCACCTGCATTTCTTAGTCCAAAAGGCATAGCAATATAGCAATATAAACCGGTTGGGGTCATAAAGGCCGTATCCTCTTGGTCAGATGGCTCCATCTGAATTTGTTGGAATCCAGATGATGCATCCATAAAGGTTAACAGTTCATGCCCCGCCGTTGCATCCACCATGGAGTCAATGTGGGGTAATGGGAAAGGATCCTTGGGACATGCCTTATTCAGATCAGTGAAATCGACACATACCCTCCACTTTCCGTTTTTCTTTTGGACAACAACCACATTGGCTAACCATTTTGGATATTTTACCTCTCTGATCATACCTGCTCGAAGTAGTCTTTCTACTTCTTCCTGGATAATGGCATTCCTTTCTGGTGCAAACTTCCTCCTCTTTTGATGGATTGGTTTGATCGACCTGTCAATGCCAAGTTTATGAGTGATAATATCCTTAGATATACCTGTCATATCTTCATGTTTCCATGCAAAGGTAGATTTTCTTCTTTTGAGGAAGGATATTATGTCTTCTTTCATCTTGCCAAGGATCCCTGATCCGATATAGATTTTTGATTCAGGATCATTAGGATCCAGAAGGATTTCGTCCACATCCTGTTCCCTTGCCTCCAAGACATTCCTTGGAGGATACTGTAATTGCTATTGCTCCCTTGGCTTCGAGGTTGGTTTCATGGATGAGGTATAACAATCCTTAGCCTCCTGCTGATCACTGTCGATCTTGATTATCCCCATGGGTAGGGAGTTTCACACATTGATGGTAGGTGGATGGGACTGCTTTCATATCATGTATCCAGGGCCTGCCAAGGATAACATTACAACAAGATAAACAGTCAATAACACAAAATTTCTGATAATTATGTAATCCTTCCACGTAGATTGGGAGTTTGATGTCCCCCAGGGTTTTCTTAGTTTCTCCACTGAATCCCACAAGCACGGAGGATCTTGGTGTGATGTCTGATTCCGGGATACCCATTTTCTTTAGAACATCAAGCTGGATAATGTTTACTGAGCTTCCTCCGTCGATAAGGATCCTGCGGACAAAATGGTTAGAAATAAAGAGAGTAATAACTAAACTATCATGATGAGGATCCTGGATGTTAATGCGATCATCCTCATCAAACGTTATCGTTTTTCCTTCCGAGACACTTGATGTTCGAATAGGTCTTTCTCCATTATCCATTTTAGCTTCCTTTGCATGCCTTTTAGCCGCTGAGAAGGATGTACCACAGATGTCTGATCCTCCAGAAATAAAGTTGATCACTTGTGCATTCGCCGGAGGGGCTGGAGCCTTTTCAGGGATCCTTTCAGGATCCTGAGTCCTTTGCTTTTTTCTTCCCAACAACTCTTTTAGATGCCCCTTGCTTAGCAGATATCCAATTTCCTTTCTTAATGTGATGCACTCTTCAGTTAGATGCCCGAAATCCTCGTGGTATGCACACCACTTTGACTTGTCTTTAGTCCCGGATGGTTTATCATTCTTTCTGGGCCACCTGGCTTTTTCTCCTAGATTCTGCATTGCAAGGATTAGTTCATGATTGTCAACAGAAAAACAATATTCAGAAATCGGAGGATAATCCTCATCATCCTCTTCTTGGTCAACAGCATGCACGTTCTTGTTGTCATTTCTATGGTAGGATTTGAATTTATTGC
The DNA here is from genome assembly GCF_002127325.2 of Helianthus annuus. NCBI lineage: Eukaryota > Viridiplantae > Streptophyta > Magnoliopsida > Asterales > Asteraceae > Helianthus > Helianthus annuus. The sequence goes on along the minus strand of NC_035444.2, from coordinate 100,979,357 downwards.
TCTTGAAGGAGGATCCTTGCTTCTCCTGTTTTGAGGATCCTACTTGTCTCTCCTGGATCCTCTTGTCATCCTCTAACCGGATGAACCTGAGTGCCCGAGTTCTTACTTCATCTAGGTTCCTGCACGGTGTCATAACAAGATCATCATAGAACAATGAATCCTTAAGCAGTCCCATTTTGAAGGCCTCAACAGCCGTGGCCATATCCAAGTTGGGAATGTCCAAGGATTCTTTACTGAATTTAGTTATATAATCCCTTAATGATTCATTATGACTTTGAGTTACCCTATATAAATCACTAGTTAATCTTTCAAATTTTCTACTACAAGAGAATTGATTATTGAACAAATTAACTAAATTAGCAAATGAAGTGATAGAGTAAGGGGGAAGACTTAGCAGCCATTTAAGAGCTGATCCAGTAAGGGTGGATCCAAATCCTTTACATAGGCATGCTTCCTTTAACTTTTCTAGGATTGGATTGATCTCCATCCTCCCCCTGTATTGTGCTGTGTGCTCCTCAGGATCCGTTGTACCATCATACAGCTTCATAGTAGGGATATGGAACATTTTGGGTACCTCTGCATCACAAATTGGTGGTGCAAAACGAGATACCTTATGGCTTCCATCTGCAATCTCCGGGATAGGCTTGACTACCCCTGGAACACTTGAGATCATATCCTTCAGCTTCTGTAACTCCCTGGCCATAGCATGATTGATACCTGTATCCTGCACGAATCCATGGTTAGTGGTAAGATAATTATTTAAGGTGTTACCTCCCATCGGGTTCAAGTTGGGAACATTGGGTGTGAATCCATATTGCTGGGATTCTGGGATAATGGATGGAGCAATGGTCTGCATTGGAATAAAATCTCCTTGATGGACATCTAGGCTTCCTGTTTGCAAATTCTTCAAGGATCCTGGTATCTGTAGGGATTCTTGAATCTGGGATGATCCTGGGACGAAGGAGGATCCTTGAACCTGGGATGATCCTGGAATAAAGGAGGATCCTTGAACCTGGGATGATCCTGGGACAAAGGAGGATCCTAAGCTCATGAAGGATCCCAAATGCTGGGCGTAGGATCCCGCCGGTTGGAAATATGATCCTGATGCCTGAGTCATTGTTGCTGGGCTGAAATGCACTCCTCTTGATCCACCCATATATTGAACGTCTGGGATATCTGCTGGCTGAGAAGTAATCATTGGAGTATCAAAATTCAAAGATTTGGGCATTAGTGGGGAATGATCCTCTGCCGTTTTCTTTTGCCTTTTGAGATCTCCGATTTCTCTGAGGATCCTGTCATTAGTTTCATCCTGCTGCTGCATACGATCCCTCATCTGCAAAATCAAAGTAAATATATCACTAGTACTGGGAACAGAAGAAGTTAGAGCAGAAGATGATGGTTTAGAGGAGATAGAAGTTGGTCTCTTCTCAGCATTTTTCTGAGATCCAGCTGGTGGTGGAGGCAAAGGTGGAATGCCAGTAGATGAATTGACTGCCGACATCGCTGTGGATGTATTCTGCAATGATGAAGCCATGTAACTCTTTGAAATGATTTCGAACAGAAAGTTTTCTTATGAATGAAGCACCAATTGCCCCACGGTGGGCGCCAAACTGTTTTGGTCAAAAATCACACAAGGATAATGCAACCAAACTCTAAGTAAACGGGGAATGATGCTTGGTTTGTTGAAAAAGTAAAGGATCACTTTAGTAAGAAATATGCAAGTGACACAAGGATTTATACGAGGAAAAAGCCCTTGATCAATGTATGATCTCCGGCATAAAAAACCTCGGGTGATGGCAACTACCGATCGCCAAACTTCAATATAAGAAAAATGGTTACAACTTCGGATGATAATGAGCTGAGTACAAGGATCACTATAGTTTCGAGTGTCTAAGCGTGTGAGAATTGTGTTGTGTGTCTTCCGAATGGGGAAGAGTGTTATATATACAAGTGTGAGTGGCCTATTTTAGGTAAACAAACTAATAATCAGCTCATTACCCCTTTAGAAATAAAAGTAAATCTAGCCTAAATTATCGCCCTTAAATCATGCCAAGTTTCCATATCCTTCACAACGTTCATCTCTGATTAAGCATATGCCAAAGTTGTAAAGACGCGTCCCTTGATTGTGATGCTAAGAGCGGATCCTGCTAGACATTCCTGCAAAATGACATTAAGTTCAATGAAAGCAACTGTTAGCATGAGGATCCTATGATGGTCCGTGATCCTGATCCTGGAACTCTGCTGAGGATCACTATCTGCAAAAGAAACAAGGATCACTGGTTAGGATCACATGTAAGGATCATGTATTATAAAAATCCAGCCCTAACAATAATATATTCCCATATTATTCCCAAAAATGCTCAAACAAAACGGATTTTCATAAGTAAAATTTATGCACTAATGACAACAATGGTAAAGCCAAAAGAAGAGTTATATTATTAACATAGCAAAAGCTTGTGCTTTTGGTTTCATCTCAAACCGAGATCCATTCACCAAAAGCACAATTAGTCCTTAAACATATTTACCTAACAGTTGAAGGTTTCATCTCAAACCGAGACCCATCCACCTCCAATTGTTATATTGTTCAAAAAAGCATGCAGGAAATCTAAATTGTTCAAGTGTAGGAAAAGTAAATTGTTTTGGGGATTACAAACCAACATTCAAACTTAAAAAAGTGGGCTTCGGCCTAGGCATCAATATCCATCATCGCCCACTTAAATGCCCTCACACAGCGGCATCTTCACCGGCCTTCTCCGTCTTCTCAGTCCCAGCATCCTGCGCAGCATCCTGCCAGCATCAGTCCCAGCAACCTTTTCCTCTCCAGCTTTCTCCACCACCTCTGCTGACTTAGAGGATTCACCAGCCTTAGCAGGATATGGCACAGCCTTGCCTCCAAGCTCCTTTAGCTTTGCCACCCAGGATTCAACCGGCCAGGATGGGTACACAAGCCCTGTCTACTTGGCCTCAAAAGCCATCTTAATGCGAGCTTGTAGCAGAGAGACAATGGCAGAAGCTTTGATCCCTTCTTGGAAAGAAACCATGGCCTGTTCGTGCTCCATTTGGATGGTGGCCAGCTTAATCTCAGCATCCTGAGTGACCTTCTTCAGCTTCTCCTCGTAGTGCCAGGTCTTCGCTTCAGCAATGACGCCCTGGTCAGCAATGGTGGTTTTAAGCTGTTTGATCCTGGCTTGGTGGAGTGTAGCTGTAACACAGGCATCGCTGTAAAGATGGAGCAGATGCTGGAGGCCCTGTAAGTCAAAATTCAGATATAAGTCAATATTCACTAACCATGATATCCTGTCAGGATATTCTACCAAGATATATGTGCAGGATATAGTGCCAGGATATTACCTTGTTAAGGAAGGATGTCATCGGTTCCAGGGAGTCGGTGAAGCTGAGTTCTTCATACGAGAACCCTTCAGATCCCGGGGTGCTAACTTCGGAACCTTTCCTCTTCTTGGCGGCGGAGGTACGAGCTCTCAAGTTGGGCTTAGGAGCCGGGAGTGGCTTGGAGCTGGTAGGAGCAGGAGTCTCTTTCTTGACAATGGCTGGAGTAGGGTAACTGTCAAGCTCGTCAAGATCAAGAAGGATTGGAACTTTGCTGGAATCTGTATACAGGGAGTAAAATTCTTCCCTAAATACTTCAAATAGAAACATGTATGTAGGATATTGTACAGGATCCTTACCAGACATGTTTGCACTGGAAAGTGGACTTGGAGATGGTGGGAATGGATTGAAACTTCTTTCAGCTTCTGGGAGGAGTCTGATGGCGTCGATTCTCTTTTGTGATTCGGCTAAGGGAGGTGCAAGCTTCCTAAAATCGGCTGTGTACAAGAAAAAAAAGTCAGTACAAGATATGAAGCAGGATATAAGACAGGATCATCCTAAAACCCTAGGTCCTACCCTTTTTCAACCATTTCACCGGATAATCCGCTCCACCAGGGATTAAATCTCTTTTTACAAAGAAGAACTTGGATTTCCATTCCTCTTCGTTCCTGGTGGCTCGGAGAATCAGTGGGTCGCTGGAAGTGGAGTAAAACAAGAATCGAGAAGAACCATCACATCTAAGCCGGTATGCTAAAGGGAGGTCATGGATGGAAAGATCAGGGACATGATTATTCTTGATTTAATCAAGAACAGATAAAACCCGCCAAAGCATTGGCATTGTCTGACTAAAGCAGATTTTGGTAATATTGAAGAACTCGGTGATAAAGTCCGAGAAAGGAAATTGCAAGCCTAGGGTAAAAGGAAAAGCATTGAAGCACAACCACTCATCGGAAACCATATCTGACTGGATTTCCTGATCAAATGGCCAGAACACCGTCCCTTTCGGGAAGATACCAGAGGTTTTGAGGGCTGACAAGTGGGCACTGTCAAAGGTGCATATTTCCTTCTCCGGATCTTGGAGAATATTCTGGTGGATGAACGTAGGAGCAGAGTCACCGGAGCTGGATCTAGTCTGCCTCGCCATAATAGGCGCCAGAATATTGAACAAAATAAAAGAAGAAGATGAAGTTGAGAGAGAATTGTTTACCTTTTTCTCTTCGGTAAGGGTTGAATGGGGAAAAGCATGAGAAGATATAGGGGAGCAATGAGTAAATATAGAGTGAGCGGTTACAAGCAATCACATCAAGTCTTATCTGTTAATTACCTTGGTATTCGTGAAAAAATATAACCGTTAGCACTAGGATACTAAACGGTAACATTTTTTGGGGACAATTGTTATGGGTGAAATTATGAGCGCATATCCTAGGTAATATCTTAAGTTATATCTTGATTTTATGATATATGCTCATGCCCGGGATACTCATTCAGGATATTGGTAACATCCTGGATGATATCCTGAGGATCACTAACGGATTATGTGCAGGAATACGAGTCCAAGCTTGCAACGTTCATGAGGACCTTTTCTCTGGAAGACTCGCTCTAAGTTGTTCAAAGAAGGACGTTGAACCCGCTTTACCTGGTCTCCAACGGCTATCAAAGAATATTCGAAGGCATCCCATACTTATAGGAGATTTTGTTTTCGTTTACTAGCTATAAATAGGTGGATAAATCTGATTGAATGGGACACAACAACACTCATTACTCTCTAACACTTTACCTCTCTCACAACTTTCTCTTTCACAACAGTCATTGTAAAAGTTAGCGATCTGATCAATATCATGCACTGTATCCTGACGTTCGAAGTAATAAGAAGAACTAGGCAGCTGCGATTGTCAGCTCCCGAGGTTTTGTGCCGGCGATCTAGATTGATCAAGGGCTTTTCTCGTATATCTCGTGTCACCCCTTTTACTTTTAGCTCATTTTTTGATCATAGATATAGCTGAATATCCTGAGCTATATCCTGAAACTGTTTTATCTTGTAATCAATTCAGCATATTTTCAACAAACATTTTTAGCACACTACCTCACTTAACTAATTTGATCACTGTTGGGATTGAATCCTACCAGAGGAACAGATAATTAAAGCCAAAACTGGATCAGGTCAGTGGATCCAGAATAAGCAGATGTTATGCATACAAGTCTCTCCCCTAGAAAGTGGTTTCAACATCTGCTGACCTCCTATCTACTGATCTTACAAACTGCTGACCTACAACTACTGATCTAGTCAAAGACTGATGAAGAACTAAAGCCCTGCTGCCCAATCTACTGCCTTAAGTCATGCACTGCTGATCATGACAAGTACTGCTGGGTTCACAGCAGTGGAAGGATGCAGCAGCAGTTTTGTTTACTTTATGTAATGTAATATCAGTAGTTAGCATAGCAGAGGTTGTATAGATCAGAGTTTAGAGTTTGTTAGGAGGTTAGATGTCACTTTCATGGTGACGTCAGCTTAGATGCTTCAGTAGTTTGCTCGTGCCTATAAATAGAACAGTGCTCTGTACTGTTCTATTAGCTCTTTCACGATCTTCTTCCTGCATGAACAAATACTGTGAGCTCGGGCTAAAGGGGAGTTTGTATTTATTCATGCATTGTAATCGTTATTGAAATAAATTCAATCTTTCGGTTCTTTGTGGAAAATGTTTGTTTCCATTATAATTCCGCTGCATAACTCATTCATCTTCATCTTATTTCAAACGTAAAACACAATCAAAACCAAACTCAGATCCTAATAATTGGTATCAGAGCTTGGACAGTCAAATTTGATTTAACAATCATTTTGACATAAATGGTTCAGCTCGCAATCGTTGATACTGATAGTTTGTTCGTTTTGTTGAAAAATAGAGCAAGGTTTAATCACCATTAAAGTTGATTAATCAGTGCCTGTAAAACAACCAGGATAACGTCACAATCACAAGATGATAAAAACAACATTGGCTCTCTGTTCAAACCACCCATGCTTAAACGTAATGAATACAACATCTGGGAGAGAAGGATGGGTCACATCCTTGCTCAACAGAATACTGGATGTTGGAGGTCTGTTGTTTTTGGTCCCCATGTTCCTATGGTGCCAAGTGCCGAGGATACAAAGAAGTTTGTCCCTAAACCATCTGAAAACTATACTGAAACTGATTTTCAAAAGTTCGAACTCGATGCCAAAGCATTTAGCATCATAGCTTCTGCATTACCCAATGAAATCTATGTTGGACTGTTACATTGTAACACTGCCAAAGAATTGTGGGATGCATTGAAGGAACAATTTGGGGGAACAGAAGAGGTTATTGAAAACAACAGGGAAATTCTGAATCAGCAGTATGAAACATTTTGTCACATCAAGGGTGAATCATTAACCCAACAGTTTGAAAGTTTTAGTTGTCTCATTAGTGAACTAAGGCTTGTTAAAGTTACATTTTCAAATGCAACTCAAAATAGCAGGTTCCTTAAATCACTACCTGAAAAATGGGACACAATTGCATTTGTCACTAGAAATTCAGCTGAGTTCAAGGATCTGACCCTGACCCAACTCCATGGTAGACTCCTGACCTATAAAAGGGAGATAAACTAGAAAAGGAGGTTGCAAGAGTCTGGAAAGTTGCAGATGACTATTCATTTGGTAGCACAGCTCTTTTTGGTCAGGAAGAATCTGGTAGCAGCATTAAGGATCAGAGTTTTGATCATTTTATTGACATAACAGCTGGTTTTAACAAGTCTGATCCTCACTCTGCAAATTATGCTTTCATTGTAAACTGTGAAAACCAAATGTCAGATAATCTGTGTTTTGAACTCAATGATTTGCAACATTTTGATCCCACTGACTTAGAAGAGATGGACATTTTGCATCAATTGGCTTTGCTTAGTGTTAGAACAAGCAAATTCTACAAAAGAACAGGGAGAAAATTCCCAGGGCTTCATGGGAATTTAAAGGTGGGGTTGGATAAGTAAAAAGTTAAGTGTTACACGTGTAATAGGCTAGGTCATTTTGCTAGGGAATGCATGAGTCAAACCACTGGTCTAATAATTACTCATCCTAGCTCAAACCCTAGACCACAACAACAGAACACTATGCACTACACCCAATATACCCCTGCAGCACATGTTAACACTACTCATTATGCTGAAACCCCTGTGCCTGTGCATTATGTTCAGACCACTGTTCCACAAATTCAATATGTTCAGGCCCCTGTTCCTCAAGCACAGGTGCAACCTATTGCACCTCAACAAGCTGCTCCAACAGTGGCACAACCAGATCAGCAAAGCTTTTTCACACAAGGCTTTGTTGATTGGAGCAGCATACCTGATGAACTTGGTGATGAAAATTTTGCTCTCTATGCCTCTAGTGATACTTTTGATAATAACTTTTGTTTTATGGCATTAGAGTCAATACCAGAAGGGGTAGAAACTGAAGGTGAACAGCTAAGTACTGAAACAGTGGATGAAGTTGCTGAAGCAGTGGTTACTGCAGTTGCTGGTGAACTACTGCTGGGAGAAAATTCAGAAACCCTGATTGAACCACTGTCTGACCCTTGGTCCAAAGATGACAAAGAGAAAGAAGAACTGAAGAAAGCTGGTGAGGAAGAAGGGAGAGCTGATAAAGAAAGTGATCATCAATGTAATTGTGCCATGATGGCTGCTGCCAAGGTAACACCTCAAGTTCTTGAAAGACTGTGTTCAGACAAATGTATTATTGCATTTGCTAACATTAAAGAGGTAAATGAAATTTGAAAAGTCATTAAAGGAAATCAGAAACAAATTTGCTGAAAAAGATAAAGTGATCAGCAGTCTCAAAGAAGAGCAGAGCATAACCAAAACTCAACTCCAAACTATGGTAGAAAAATACCAAGTTTGCAAAAAGGAGTTGGAGTCCACCCAGATCACCTGTGAAAGATGGGTGGAGTCTTGTAAAGGGTATGAGGTTATGCTTGCAAAACAACTTGAAAGCAATGTCAAGTTTGGTATAGGACATAGAAAATATGATGATCTTGTCAACACTGCTAAAAAACAAGCTGCTTCAACTGAAATAATAACAACCAACAAAAATGGCCAAGAGGTTAAAATAACTGACAAACTTGGTAACAAAATTACTCTGGAAAGATCTGTGGGATCCTCAACTTTTGAGGAGATTGAGAAATATCAATTTAAACCCACATGGTCTGATGAGTGTGATATCATGGAAAACTTCAAACCAATGGATTTCACAACCACTGATGGTGTTAAAGCTCCAAAAGCAAAGATCATTCCTATCAAAGATATCCCAACAGTGGTTCAAAACTCTGTTGCAAAGGAATCTGAGAAAAGGAAGAAGAGAGAAAAGATTAAAAACTTGTTTTGTGATTTTTGTGAAAAAAGGAATCATCTAACAAAAGACTGTTTTCATCTAAAAGCACATGATCTAAACAAAACAAGTGTCATTGTACCTGCTGAGAGCTGCACCATCTGTGGTAAAAATAACCACAAAACTAAGGAATGTGTGTATCTCAAAAACTTTGATGAGAAAAAGAATGAGTACATTGCAAAAACATCCTTAAGTTCATTAGCATCATCTGTTAAATTCACCAAGAAACAACCACTGTTTGTCCCAGTCCAAACAGCTGTCACAAAACAGCTGAATCAAACATCTGTTCAAAGAGATGTTCAAGTGACTGATGCACCTCCTACAAATCAATTCAGGAGAGGTAAAGGAAATTCATCATACCAAAGGATCCCACATATTTATGAGGCTTACAAAAAGCCCTCTAAACCAAGAGTGAACAGGCATCCTTTTGGTTATCAACAGGTGATTGACCAAGACCCCCAACAGTGGTTAGAGAAAAACATTCCCAAAAATGTTCAAACCCCTGTGCTAACCACTGTCCATACATCTGTCACCATCCTAGACACTGTTGAGACCCCATCCAAAGCCTTATTGGCTTTGGAGACCTTAATGAACTAATCCTTTTACTTCATGTGCAGGGAGCTTCTGCATGCTTAGATAGTCTTTGGTATGTAGATAGTGGAGGCTCCAGGCACATGACAGGATGTAAAGCCCTACTCAAAGATTTCAAAATCCATGGAGGGGGCGATATATCCTTTGGGAATAATATCCTTTGGGAATAATGGTTGAAAAGATTGAAGCAATAATAAAATCAGGAAAAACAAAACTTGTTGCTCAAAGAAGTGGCAATGTTTATGTTGTTGATATGTCAAAAGAGTGTCCCAGAACAGATGCCTGTCTGTTCTCACTGCCTCTAACAAAGAGACAGAACTTTGGCACAGAAGACTGGGGCACACAAATCTCAAGACAATCACTGAAATTTCAAAAAATGGCCAAGTAAGAGGCTTGCCACAAAAACTGTTTTCATGTCCTGAGCATTGTGTTTCCTTTTTAGAAGGAAAATAGCATAAAAGCTCTTTCAAGTCCATTGAAGAGTCCAAAACAACCCAGTGTTTGCAAATGCTGCACAAGGATTTGTTTGGCCCAATTGAAGTCGTGAGTCTCAAAAAGAAGAGATATTGTTTGGTTATTATTGATGACTTCTCTAGGTTTACATGGACTTTCTTTTTACACTCAAAAGATGAGACTGCAGGCATTTTGCAAGACTTTGTGACACAGGTTGAAAAGTAATTTGACCTTCCAGTGAAAGTCTTCAGGAGTGACAATGGCACAGAATTCAAAAATAAGGAGTTGGATGCCTTCTGTGTGAAGAAAGGGATTGTAAGGCAGTACAACATCCCTAGAACACCAGAGCAAAATGGGGTTGTTGAAAGAAAGAACAGAACTTTGATTGAGGTTGCCAGAACCATGCTTGCAGATTCAGGTTTGCCATTAACATTTTGGGCAGAGGCAGTAAACACTGCTTGCTATGTCCAAAACAGAGTTTTAATCATCCCAGGCACAAAAAGTCTGCTTATGAAATTCTGTATAAAATCAAACCACTGATGTCATACTTTAAAGTATTTGGCTGCCCATGTTTTATTTTGAATTTAAAATATTCCATCTCAAAATTTGCAGCCAAAGTAGATTGTGGTTATCACCTGGGATACTCAACCACTGCCAAGGCCTACAAAGTGTTTAATACACGGACCAAAGCAGTAGAGGAGACTTTGAATGTAAAGTTCAATGAACTTTCATCAATGAAAATCCCATCAATGAAAACACTGCTGTCAAGACTAACAGTGCAGGTCCATCATGTGACACCCCAGGAAAATCAGTAAACGATACAACTCACCTAGCTTCCTCAGTAACCGTATGCTAAATTTCGAGACAAAATTTCTTTTAAGTTGGGGATAATGTGACAACTCGAATTTCCAAGATTCCTATTTCACATTTATTGCACGTTCATTTATTGTTTAGTTGTTTATTTGCACAATTAGTTGCCATGGAATTATATACGTTTTGATGCAATGAATCGTATTGTGTGATTGTGCATGGTTGTTTGTTAATTGTGAAAGACTTGGTAAATATATGAACTTGGTGGTGAAACTATGAAATTGTTATGAGATGGTGTACATGTGTAAAATATGATACTTAGGGAGGTAGAGGGTAATTAGTGAAATCCTAGAGATACTTAACCCTAATCCCTTTTCACTAATCATTTGCACACAAAACAAAGCACGTAGTTTCATTCTCTTTGGTTCTCTCTGGAAATCAATCATCATCATCACAAGTTCTTAATCACGCTTGATTATCCTCTTTCTGTCTAGAATCAATCCAAGGTAATTATTAATGATTTGTTGTTGTTCTTGATTCTTGATTATGTGTTCATGAAAACCCTAGCTTTCATATGATGGTTCGGTGTTTTGATTGATTCTGATTATTGTGATAATGGTGTGATTAGTCGTACAATCGATTGCTTGACAATTTAGAATCATGATATGTAAGAATTGCTGACTGTTGATTTGATTACTACTATACAGGTATGTAATTAGGGTTTCTTAGTTGTGATATGAGAGAACGTAACTGCTGAATGTTGTACGTAACTGTTACAATCACAAATTGAACTTGAACATTCGTATGTTGATTATCTGTTAGAGTTTTATGACCTGTTACATGTCCGACCTTTATGATATAGTATACATTGTCTGAGTTTTTATAACATTATGCATGGTCCGAATTATATAGATATGACATAGAGTCCGACTTTTAATTGATCAATACATATCCGACTTTTGTAGTAGACACAAGGTCCGAATTCTTTATCAACCATGAGGGTCCGACTTTTGTGAAGGGGAGTACCTTTTGTCCGAGTTTTGTAAGGGGATCTGGTCCGAAGTTTAAACAAGTATAAGTGTCCGACTTTTTGAATGGGAAACCCCCACCCCCCACCTATTTGGTCCGAGTTTCTTGGCCCCAAAACCCCTAGTCCGAGTTTTACTTCCCACTTGTTGTCCGACCTTCAATAACACCCACATGGTCCGAGTTTTAGAAGGCTTCCATGGTCCGAGTTTTTGTGACTTGTTTCTCATGATCCGACTTTTAAACAGGGTAAACCCCCCCCCCCACACTTGTCCGAGTTTTTAAGAAGGGCATGACCTTGTGAATGTTTATATGAAGCCTTGAGTTGTATGATCAGTGTTATTGAATCTGTTAAGGTTTGAATGATGTATATGTGTTCAAATTTCATATGTATGATGTGTTGTCCGAACTTTAAATATATGCCCACATAATTCAGTGTTGTTAATGGTTGAAAAGACTGAGTTATGTTGATGCCAAGTTCAGAACTTCGTGTGAAGAACAACATACTACTGCATGCTACTGTTTACTACTGTATACGATTATGTGATACTGTATGATTGTGATGATACGTGTTACTGAATGATACTGCATGTTATTGTGCGATACGTTACCGTATGTTACTGTTTGAACACCAAAGAGTTGTAAACGTAATTGAACGTAAAATACTTACATCGTATCATGTGCAATGTATCCTAGGTCGTGTGTAACGGACTTAGACATTTGATAAACCCTAGAGCATAGCATACCGAGCAAACCAAGGTGAGTTCACACTCTTACTAAGGCATGGGATTCCCAGGGCACGGGAATTGGGATTGAAGGATTGAGATTGAATAGAATCGTACTTACACTGTTACTAGACTACCATACCATCGTCCTCGGTTGTGCAGGACACATACGTAAAACCTACGTATACTTGTATTGCTCACTGTCCTCAGGTTGCGAAGGACACTCACGTAAAACCTACGTGAACTTATACTCACTACTGCCTCGGTTGTGTCAGGCACTTACGTAAAACCTACGTAAACCCCCGCGTACCCCTATCCTCGGTTGTGAAGGATACTTACGAAAAACCTACGTAAACCCCCGCGTACCCCTATCCTCGGTTGTGAAGGATACTTACGTAAAACCTACGTAAACCCCCGCGTACCCCTATCCTCGGTTGTGAAGGATACTTACGTAAAACCTACGTAAACTTGTACGTGTTACTGTTCTCGGGATATGTAGAACACTTATGGTTACGAATAGTCTAGTGGTTATACAACATGGGATGCCCCCACCAATAGAACGTACTATCGGCCCAGTAGAGCCACATGTTACAAACGAATATACTTTTACGCATTTACTTTCTGTGAACTCGCTCAACTAGTTGTTGATCCTCTGTTACATGCCTTGCAGGTCGTTAGATACACGGAGCCTGCACAGGGAGGAGCTGGTCGTTGTGGGCTTGGATCGTGATTGTCTTGTTAATCACTTGTGACATTTGATACTTTATTATGATGGGTTTTATTTATACGCTTCCGCTAAACAATGATAACTTACTTATGTTTTGGAACACCTTTCATATGGATTTGGTTTGGTTTAATAGCAATTACTTTAACTATGTATATTGTTCTATATGATTGGTGGCTTGATCCTGGTCAGTCACGCTCCCAAGCGGTGATACTCCGTAGGTGGATTTTGGGGGTGTGACAGATTGGTATCAGAGCCATTGGTTATAGAGAACTTGGTTTTAATATGGGAAAACGTTTTTATTAAAACCAGACTATAACTAGAACAGTGCTATCAACGATCCACAACGACGCTTCACTCCACGTGCAAGACTCAACATCCTAGGTAATAAGGTTTATATTCATTGCCTACATGCTAGAATTGCATAGAACTTTGCTCGTAGTATGCTTAGATTACACTGCTCATTACTTGCTATTGCTTGAGAACACCTATGTGCTTAAACTCTTCTGTCATCGCACTATTCGCGAACTTTTCTCATTTATGCTGCCTTTGATATGAAGATCAATGGCTGGACGTGTTAACATGACTCAAGCCCAGTTGACGGCTCTTATTAACGAACAAGTTGCTACGGCGTTTGCAGCCGCACAAGCAGGAGGTATAACCTGTTATTCCAGACCTATCCTAGGATGTTAGATCCTACTCTCGTGACCCAACTCTCGCGCTTAACCTTAACCTATCTTTCTCGCGCAACGGGTCAGAACGCATAGCAACCTGTCTGCACATTCAAGACTTCATGGACTGTCGTCCAAGCACATTCAGTGGCACAGAAGGAGCAGTGGGACTACTCCATTGGTTTGGGAAGCTCAAGTCAGTGTTCGAGATGTGTGAATGCCCTGAGACTCGCAGGGTCAAGTACGCCACTGGCACGTTGGAAGGAATCGCGCTAACCTGGTAGAACGCGCGAGTTCAGATATTTGGGCTGGCAGCTGTTAACGCTACCCCTTGGAACGATTTTAAGGAACTCATTAAAAAGGGAATACTTCACGCGTGATGACATCCACAAGTTGGAAGTGGAGCTTTACCATTTGAAAATGACGGAGTCAGAAATTGAAGCTTATACGAAACGGCCGAACGAACTGGCTATCTTGTGTCCAACCATGGTAGACCCTCCAATCAAGCGCATCGAGTTGTACCTCAAGGGTCTAGCCTCAGAGATTCAGAACCACGTGACATCGGCTAATCTCGACAACATCCAAGACATCCAGCGTCTTGCTCATAGACTCACTGATCAGGCAGTGGAACAGAACAAGTTGCCCAAACGCATCAGTGCTACCACATCAGCCGCTACTCCTACTACTCCCAGTGCCAACAAAAGAAAGTGGGATGGGTATTCCAGCAAGGGTCCCACTACCGTTCAGTCGCAAGCACAGCAGCAGCGCAGGAATAGTGATCACCAGAGCCCGGGTCAGTCAACTTCTGGTGGTTAGGGGCAGGGTGGATATCGGGGAATTCACCCACTATGTAACAAATGCAACGGGCACCACCGTGGTTAGTGCAACGAGGGACGTTGCCAGAAGTATCTCAAGATGGGCCATGAAGCTAAGGATTCAGGAGCCCACGGCCTGCAAATCAGAATCTCCAGCAGCAACAGCAAGCAGAAATCCTATGCAAAGAAAAGATTGTTCGTATTCTCCGTTCTGGTCAAGAACCTCTCGAAGTTCAAGGCGACAAGAGTGGTGCTGTGGTTGGCATCATCTCCTTCTTGAAGGCTCAGAAATGTTTACGAAAGGGGCACACTGCCATTATGGCACTAGTTACTGATGCATCAACGAAAGAGAAAAGAGTTGAGGATATCCCAGTTGTACGCGAATTTCCTCAAGTGTTTCCTGAGGATCTACCTGGTCTACCGCCTCATCGCCAGGTCGAGTTTCAAATCGAGTTAGCTCCAGGAACAGCACCTATAGCTCGCGCACCGTATCATTTAGCTCCAACTGAATTGGAAGAACTTTCAAAGCATCTATAAGAGCTCTTGGATAAGGGCTTCATTCGTCCAAGCTCTTCGCCTTGGGGAGCTCCAGTATTATTCGTGAAAAAGAAGGATGGCACTTTCAGGATGTGCATCGATTACCGCGAACTGAACAAGGTTACAGTGAAGAACCGTTATTCTCTCCCACGCATTGACGATTTATTCGACCAGTTGCAAGGGTCGAATTACTATTCCAAGATTGATCTAAGGTCAGGGTATCATCAGCTGAGAGTCCGGGATGAGGACGTCTCCAAGACAGCATTCAGAACTCGCTACGGCCATTACGAGTTCCTAGTCATGCCATTTGGGCTTACGAACGCGCCTGCAGTTATCATGGATCTTATGAACAGGATGTGCAAACCCTATCTTGACAAGTTCGTCATTGTCTTCATTGACGACACTCTGATCTACTTCAAGAGTCAGGAGGAACACGAGCAGCACTTACGACTTATCTTGGAACTTCTTCGAAAGGAACAGCTGTACGCTAAGTTTTCGAAATGTGACTTCTGGCTTCGTAAAGTCCACTTTCTAGGCCACGTTGTAAACAAGGACGGGATCCATATTGATCCATCAAGGTAGATTCGATCAGGAACTGGCCTGCACCACGTACACCAACGGAAATACGCCAATTCTTGGGTTTGGCGGGTTACTACAGACGGTTTATCAAAGATTTCTCAAAGATTGCTCAGCCACTTACACTACTGACACAGAAGGGTGTCACCTACCGCTGGGGCAACAATCAGGAAACTGCTTTCCAGTACCTAAAGAATAGGCTTTGCAGCGCACCTATTCTCTCATTGCCAGAGGGCACGGATGATTTTGTGGTTTATTGTGACGCGTCGATACAGGGTCTTGGGTGTATATTGATGCAACGGGATAAAGTTATTGCCTACGCTTCTCGTCAACTCAAAATTCATGAACGGAACTACACGACGCACGATTTAGAGCTGGGAGCTGTTGTTTTCGCGCCTAAGATATGGCGACACTACTTATACGGTACCAAGTGCACTATTTACACCGATCACAGGAGTCTCGAGCATATCTTCAAGCAGAAGGAATTGAACATGCGTCAACGACGATGGGTCGAATTACTTAATGATTATGAATGCGCCATCAAGTACCATCCAGGCAAAGCCAATGTGGTGGCTGACGCTCTCAGTCGAAAGGACACTCTACCTAGATGCGTACGAGCCTTGCAGCTCACTATTCAGTCCAGTCTTCCTGCACAGATACAAAATGCTCAGGTGGAAGCATTGAAACCAGAAAACGTCAGGGCTGAAGTCTTACGCGGATCAAGGCAACGATTAGAACAAAAGGAAGACGGCGCCTACTATGTAACAGGACGTATTTGGGTCCCACTATATGGCGGTTTACGAGAACTTGTGATGGATGAAGCTCATAATTCTCGCTACTCGGTACATCCAGGTTCGGATAAAATGTATCACGACATCAGAACTACATATTGGTGGCCTAGCATGAAGGCCCACATTGCAACTTACGTCGGCAAATGTTTAACTTGTGCGAGAGTCAAGACAGAGTACCAGAAACCCTCAGGCCTACTGCAACAACCCAGGATACCACAGTGGAAATGGGAAGAAATTTCCATGGATTTTGTCACTGGCCTGCCTAGATCCCAGCGCGGGAATGATACTATTTGGGTGATCGTAGATCGACTCACAAAGTCTGCTCATTTCTTGGCTATTAAGGAAAACAGATAAGTTCTCTACCTTAGCAGACGTCTACTTGAAAGAAGTTGTTTCATGGCACGGAGTGCCAACCTCTATTATTTCGGATCGCGATGCACGATTCACTTCAGAGCTATGGCAAGCAATGCACAAAGCTTTTGGATCTCGATTAGATATGAGTACAGCTTATCACCCTCAGACGGATGGACAGTCTGAGCGCACGATCCAAACTCTAGAAGACATGCTTCGGGTATGTGTTATCGATTTCGGCAACAGCTGGGAAAAACACCTCCCGTTAGTGGAGTTTTCGTATAATAACAGTTACCACACCAGCATACAAGCCGCTCCATTCGAGGCATTGTACGGACGCAGATGCCGGTCACCTCTCTGTTGGGCAGAGGTGGGGGATAGTCGGATTACAGGTCCAGAAATGGTAGTTGACACTACTGAACGAATTGCACAAATACAACAACGCATGGCGGATCCAAGTTGGGGGTCTAGTGCTACTCAAAGTCTCACCTTGGAAGGGTGTGGTTCGATTTGGTAAACGAGGCAAGCTCAATCCACGGTAAGTTGGACCGTTCGAAATCACTAAAAGAATAGGCAGGGTAGCCTACAGACTAAACCTACCAGTTGAACTCGGTGCAGTTCACAACGTATTCCATGTGTCGAATCTGAAGAAGTGCCTGTTATATGAGACTCTCATAGTTCCTTTTAAGGAACTCACTATCGACGAGCGGTTGCAGTTCGTCGAGGAACCAGTTGAAATCACGGACCGGGATGTTAAGGTCCTCAAACACAAGAGAATCCCTCTTGTTCGAGTTCGTTGGAACTCCAAACGTGGCCCAGAGTACACCTGGGAACGCGAAGACCAGATGACAGAAAAGTACCCCCAGTTATTCGGAACCAATGCAACCACTACTGAGACTGAAGCTACTAATGCGGAATTTCGGGACGAAATTCCAAATCAACGGGGGGATGATGTGACACCCCAGGAAAATCAGTAAACGATACAACTCACCTAGCTTCCTCAGTAACCGTATGCTAATTTCGGGACGAAATTTCTTTTAAGTTGGGGATAATGTGACAACTCGAATTTCCAAGATTCCTATTTCACATTTATTGCACGTTCATTTATTGTTTAGTTGTTTATTTGCACAATTAGTTGTCATGGAATTATATACGTTTTGATGCAATGAATCGTATTGTGTGATTGTGCATGGTTGTTTGTTAATTGTGAAAGACTTGGTAAATATATGAACTTGGTGGTGAAACTATGAAATTGTTATGAGATGGTGTACATGTGTAAAATATGATACTTAGGGAGGTAGAGGGTAATTAGTGAAATCCTAGAGATACTTAACCCTAATCCCTTTTCACTAATCATTTGCACACAAAACAAAGCACGTAGTTTCATTCTCTTTGGTTCTCTCTGGAAATCAATCATCATCATCACAAGTTCTTAATCACGCTTGATTATCCTCTTTCTGTCTAGAATCAATCCAAGGTAATTATTAATGATTTGTTGTTGTTCTTGATTCTTGATTATGTGTTCATGAAAACCCTAGCTTTCATATGATGGTTCGGTGCTTTGATTGATTCTGAGTATTGTGATAATGGTGTGATTAGTCGTACAATCGATTGCTTGACAATTTAGAATCATGATATGTAAGAATTGCTGACTGTTGATTTGATTACTACTATACAGGTATGTAATCAGGGTTTCTTAGTTGTGATATGAGAGAACGTAACCGCTGAATGTTGTACTTAACTGTTACAATCACAAATTGAACTTGAAAATTCATATGTTGATTATCTGTCAGAGTTTTATGACCTGTTACATGTCCGACCTTTATGATATAGTATACATTGTCTGAGTTTTTATAACATTATGCATGGTCCGAATTATATAGATATGACATAGAGTCCGACTTTTAATTGATCAATACATATCCGAATTTTGTAGTAGACACAAGGTCCGAATTCTTTATCAACCATGAGGGTCCGACTTTTGTGAAGGGGAGTACCTTTTTTCCGAGTTTTGTAAGGTGATCTGGTCCGAAGTTTAAACAAGTATAAGTGTCCGACTTTTTGAATGGGAAACCCCCACCCCCCACCTATTTGGTCCGAGTTTCTTGGCCCCAAAACCCCTAGTCCGAGTTTTACTTCCCACTTGTTGTCCGACCTTCAATAACACCCACATGGTCCGAGTTTTAGAAGGCTTCCATGGTCCGAGTTTTTGTGACTTGTTTCTCATGATCCGACTTTTAAACAGGGGAAACCCCCCCCCCCCCCCACACTTTTCCGAGTTTTTAAGAAGGGCATGACCTTGTGAATGTTTATATGAAGCCTTGAGTTGTATGATAAGTGTTATTGAATCTGTTAAGGTTTGAATGATGTATATGTGTTCAAATTTCATATGTATGATGTGTTGTCCGAACTTTAAATATATGCCCACATAATTCACTGTTGTTAATGGTTGAAAAGACTGAGTTATGTTGATGCCAAGTTCAGAACTTCGTGTGAAGAACAACATACTACTGCATGCTACTGTTTACTACTGTATACGATTATGTGATACTGTCTGATTATGATGATACGTGTTACTGAATGATACTGCATGTTATTGTGTGATACGTTACCGTATGTTACTGTTTGAACACCAAAGAGTTGTAAACGTAATTGAACGTAAAATACTTACATCGTATCATGTGCAATGTATCCTAGGGCACGGGAATTGGGATTGAAGGATTGAGATTGAATAGAATCGTACTTACACTGTTACTAGACTACCACACCATCGTCCTCGGTTGTGCAGGACACATGCGTAAAACCTACGTATACTTATATTGCTCACTGTCCTCAGGTTGCGAAGGACACTCACGTAAAACCTACGTGAACTTATACTCACTACTGCCTCGGTTGTGTCAGGCACTTACGTAAAACCTACGTAAACCCCCGCGTACCCCTATCCTCGGTTGTGAAGGATACTTACCTAAAACCTACGTAAACCCCCGCGTACCCCTATCCTTGGTTGTGAAGGATACTTACGTAAAACCTACGTAAACCCCCGCGTACCCTATCCTCGGTTGTGAAGGATACTTACGTAAAACCTACGTAAACTTGTACGTGTTACTGTTCTCGGGATATGTAGAACACTTATGGTTACGAATAGTCTAGTGGTTATACAACATGGGAAGCCCCCACCAATAGAACGTACTATCGGCCCAGTAGAGCCACATGTTACAAACGAATATACTTTTACGCATTTACTTTCTGTGAACTCGCTCAACTAGTTGTTGATCCTCTGTTACATGCCTTGCAGGTCGTTAGATACACGGAGCCTGCACAGGGAGGAGCTGGTCGTTGTGGGCTTGGATCGTGATTGTCTTATTAATCACTTGTGACATTTGATACTTTATTATGATGGGTTTTATTTATACGCTTCAGCTAAACAATGATAACTTACTTATGTTTTGGAACACCTTTCATATGGATTTGGTTTGGTTTAATAGCAATTACTTTTACTATATATATTGTTCTATATGATTGGTGTCTTGATCCTGGTCAGTCACGCTCCCAAGCGGTGATACTCCGCAGGTGGATTTTGGGGGTGTGACACATCAGAGGATTCAACACCAGACTATGGGTATGAAATCAACATCCCTCAAAAGTCTGTCAAAATGCGAAGAGCAGCAGATGTTCAAAACAACTGTCAAAGCTCAACCACTGCTACCTCAACAGTTGTTGACCAAAGTAGCTCCTTAACTCCTGCTTCCACATCATCAAACACTGTTGATAAAAGTCCTCAAATAGTGGATCAAAGTCAGCATGTGTCCACACCTTTACCTCCTATTCCACCACCTTTTGAAGCCACTACTGGATCATCAAAGTCACCAGCAGTGGCTAGCTCAGATTGTGACAACTCGAATTTCCAAGATTTCTATTTTCGCATTTATTGCACGTTCTTGTATTATTTAGTTGATTGATTGCACAATTAGTTGCTATGGAAGTGTATACGTTTTGATTCAATGAAGTGTGTTGTGTGATTGTGCATGGTTATGTGTTAATTGTGATAAACTTGTCAAATATGTAAACTTGGTGGTGGAACTATGAAATTGTTATGAGATGGTGTACATGTGTAAAATATGATACTTAGGGAGGTAGAGGGTAATTAGTGAAATCTTAGAGATACTTAACCCTAATCCCTTTTCACTAATCATTTGCACACAAAAACCAAAGCACGTACATTCACTTTCTCTGGCAATCATCATCACCGAGATATTCACTCTTGATTCCTCTCTTTCTCTAGAATCATTCAAGGTAATTGTTTATGAATTACTGTAATACTTGTAAACCCTAAATGATTGTTGATTGTATTGATTCTTGATTCTTGTGAACTCTTGAAAACCCTAGTTTTACATATAATACTTCTGTGTTTATGGATTCTGATTTTAGAGTATTGAATATGACAAGTTGTATTCCCGATAGATGATTCGTGAAAGGATTGTTTGTTGTTGATTAAATCGAGTGATTGAATATGAATTCTGCGATGCAAGTATATGTGTTAGGGTTTTATGATCACGATTAGAAACCAAAACGAAACTGATTTGATTCTTTTGACGTTGTATTGGAATTCACGTATTATTGTTGTCTGAGTTTCGTGCATAATTGATTGTCTAAGTTTCTAAAGTGTGCTCAAGGTTCGACTTTTAGAAGGTGCATGTGTCCGAGTTTTAGGAAGTGTCACCCTAGTCCGAACTTTGTAAAATGAATTAAGGACCGAGTTTTAACCCCCATTATATGGTCCGACTTTTATGTTATGATTATGTGGGTCCGACTTTCTTTAATTCATGAGGTCCGAGTTTCACTAGCTTATGACAAGGTCCGAGTTTTTGAAATGTTTAACAGGAGGATCCCCCTTCCTTTTGTCCGAGTTTTGTATGGACTTCACAAGTGGTCCGAGTTTAATGCTAGACTGGTCCGACTTTTTACACAAGGAACCCTTTTGGTCTGAGTTTAAACCCCCAATCCCCATGTCCGAGTTTCAGGGCAGCCCCCCCCCCCACACACACACACACATGGTCCGAGTTCTAATTGGGGAGCCCCTTGTCCGAGTTTTTGTATATATATTAGCCTGCATGATCATGTCCGAATTAGTGTTATGTTATATGTTTGTCCGAGATTTAGACCATAGTATGTTCAACACATGTAACTATTAACCTGTTAAGTTATTAACTTCAGTAAACATGGTTAGTGTATAAATGTTGATAGTTACTGATGCAGTTAATCATGCTAACCATGATAACCTATGTAACGCAGTAAAACCCTAGTGATTGTTAACTTCTGTTAGTCTACACGGTTCTGTCAAGCATACTAATGAATAACAATATTAGCAAACTGTGAAAGACACGTGTGTGAAGCATGAATGTTATGAATGTGACAACCTGTTTATGTGGTGCATGATGTTAGCTGCCAAGCAATATCTAATATGAACTTGCATGCGAATCTTTATGATCTTGAACTGATTGTGTATACCTGCACGCTATAGGACTTAACTGATTTCTTGTGAACACATAACTAAGCATACCGAGCAAACCAAGGTGAGTTCACACCCTTACTAAGGCATGGGATTCCCAAGGGCTTGGGAATGGGATTGAAGGAATAAGGTTGAATAGATTCGTACTGACACTAATACTAGACTACCATACCACTGTCCTCGGTTGTGCAGGACACATACTTATGCTACTCACTGTCCTCGGTTGTGCAGGACACATACTTATGCTATTCACTGTCCTCGGTTGTGCAGGACACATACTTACAATCTACGTAGACTTATACTTACTACTATCCTCGGTTGTGAAGGATACTTATACTTACTACTATCCTCGGTTGTGAAGGATACTTATACATACTACTATCCTCGGTTGTGAAGGATACTTATACTAAATTACTATCCTCGGATGTGAAGGATACTTATACTTTTTACTATCCTCGGTTGTGAAGGATACTTATGGTTACGAATAGTCTAGTGGTTATACAACATGGGAAGCCTCCACCAATAGAACGTACTAACGGCCCAGTAGAGCCACCTGTTACCTACGAACTTACTATTACGCATTTACTTTCTGTGAACTCGCTCAACTAGTTGTTGATCCTCTGTTACATGCCTTGCAGGTCGTTAGGTATATGGAGCTTGCACAGGGAGGAGCAGGTCGTTGTGGGCTTGGATCGTGATTGTTTCTTTAAACACTTATGACATTACATTATTAATTATGTTGGGTTTACTTACATGCTTCCGCTACTTAAACAAATGTTTGGTTTTGAACATCAATCATGTTTTGTTGAATTATATTATTTACTTTTATTATTAAATGCTATGTTCGATATGATTGATGGCTTGATCCTGGTCAGTCACGCTCCCAAGCGGTGATACTCCGCAGGTGGATTTTGGGGGTGTGACAGATTGGTATCAGAGCCATTGGTTATAGAGAACTTGGTTTTGATATGGGAAAACGTTTTTATTAAAACCAGACTATAACCAGAACAGTGCTCTCAACGATCCACAACGACGCTTCGCTCCAAGTGCAAGACTCAACATGCTAGGTAATAAGGTTTATGTTTATTGCCTACTTGCTAGAATTGCATAGAACTTTGCTCGTAGTATGCTCACATTACTTTGCTCACTACTTGTTATTGCTTGAGAACACCTACGTGCTTACACTCTTCTGTCATCGCACTATTCGCGAACCTCTCTCACTTACGTTACATTTGCTATGAAGATCATGGTCGGACATATCAACATGACACAAGCCCAGTTGACGGCTCTCATTAATGAACGAATTGCTGCGGCACTGGCAGCCATACAAGCAGGAGGTCAACACGCTCAGTCACCTGCTTGCACCTTCAAAAATCTCAAGGATTGCCAACCTAGTACCTTCAGTGGAACTGAGGGGGTTGAAGGCCTCCTCCATTGGTTCGAGAGACTCGAAACTGACTTCGAGGTGCATGATTGCCCTGAGTCACGTAGGGTAAAGTTTGCTACTGGAACACTCGAAGGTGCTGAATTAACCTGGTGGAAAGCACAAGTTCAGATGTTAGGGCTGGCGGCTGCTAATGCCACCCCCTGGAACGAGTTCAAGGACTTAATTAAGGAAGAGTTTTGCAGTCGAGAGGACATCCACAAACTTGAGTTAGAGTTCCTCAACCTACAGATGGTGGGGTCTGAAATTGAAGTTTATACGAGGAGATCAAACGAGTTAGCCACACTTTGTCCTACTATGGTAGACCCTCCCACCAAACGCATCGAACTGTATCTCAAGGGTATGGTGCCTGAAATTCAGAGTCATATGACCACAGCTAACTTTGGCACTATCCAGCAAGCCACTCGACTGGCTCATCGTCTCACAGACCAGGCTGTAGAACAGAACAAACTACCGAAACGAGCTAAGACTGATACTGCATGTGCTTCTAGAGATAACAAACGCAAGTGGGATGAAAACATGAGCACGGGATTAATTTTGGTCCAGCCTCTGATGCAGCAGCAAGAGATAGATGACTACCAGAGCCCCAGACAGCAGTTTTCTAGTAGTCATGGGCAGAAAAGATATCGAGGAATTCACCCATGGTGCAACAAATGTAACAGACACCACGGTGGCCAGTGCAACAGGGGTCGTTGCCAGCGGTGTCTCAAGATTGGTCATGAAGCTAAGGATTGTCGAAACTCACGTCCTGTAACTCAAGAACAACAACGACCACCTCAATCTTCACAGAATCAACAGCAACAACAAAGTTTTAAAGGATGTTTTCAGTGTGATGCTAAAGATCACTACAAGAGGCATTGTCCGCATATGAACCAGGACCAGACTCAGAACCACGACCATGGAAACAGGGACGACAATGGTGATAGCGTTGCGGGAAACAGAGGAAACAATGACGCCGGAGCCGCGCGTACGTGATTGGTCAGGGTGACGCAAGGAACGATCTTATCGTAATAGTGGGTAAGTTTCTTCTTGTCGACTTTTATGTTACTATATTGTCTGATTTGGGTGTGAATACCAATTATATGTCTTTGAAAGTTAGTCGAATGATAAAACGTACACCAACTCCCTTGAACAGCCAACGTGTCGTAGTGTTAGTTAATGGTAAGGTCTAGAAGCTGTACTTAGTTCAGGATTGTAACCTTATCCACGCTGGTCAGGCGTTCCCTACCGGCCACATTGCCTATAGATCTGGACAGCACCCATAGGGTCGAGTTACTACTCCAAGATTGATCTAAGGTCAGGTTACCATCAGCTGAGAGCCCGGGATGAGGACATCTCCAAGACAGCATTCAGAACTCGCTACGGTCACTACGAGTTTCTAGTCATGCCATTCGGGCTTACGAACGCGCCTGCAGTCTTTATGGATCTTATGAACAGGGTGTGCAAACCCTATCTTGACAAGTTCGTCATTGTCTTCATCGACGACATTCTGATCTACTCCAAGAGTCAGGAGGAGCACGAGCAGCACTTACGTCTTATCTTGGAACTTCTTCGAAAGGAACAACTGTACGAAAAGTTTTCAAAATGCGACTTCTGGCTTCGTGAAGTCCACTTCTTAGGCCATGTGGTGAATAGGGATGGGATTCATGTCGATCCATCCAAGGTAGATTCGATCAGGAACTGGCCTGCACCGCGTACACCAACGGAAATACGCCAATTCTTGGGTTTGGCAGGGTATTACAGGCGATTTATTAAAGACTTCTCCAAGATCGCGCAGCCGCTTACTATGTTGACACAGAAAGGTGTTACCTATCGTTGGGGTAATACACAAGAAACGGCTTTTCAGTACTTGAAGGATAGACTATGCAGCGCACCTATCCTCTCACTGCCCGAGGGCACGGATGACTTCGTGGTTTATTGTGACGCATCGATACAGGGGCTTGGTTGTGTATTGATGCAGCGGGATAAAGTTATTGCCTACGCCTCTCGTCAACTCAAAGTTCATGAACGGAACTACACGACGCACGATTTAGAGCTGGGAGCTGCTGTTTTCGCGCTTAAGATATGGCGACACTACCTGTACGGTACCAAGTGCACGATTTACACCGATCACAGGAGTCTCGGGCATATCTTCAAGCAGAAGGAATTGAATATGCATCAATGACGATGGGTCGAGCTGCTTAACGATTACGAATGCGCCATCAAGTACCATCCAGGCAAAGCCAATGTTGTGGCTGACGCCCTTAGTCGGAAAGACACCTTACCGAAGCGCGTGCGAGCGCTACAGCTTACTATTCAGTCTAGTCTCCCTGCACATATACGAGCTGCTCAGATAGAAGCACTGAAGCCCGAAAACGTCAAGGCTGAAGCCTTACGCGGCTCAAGGCAACGAATGGAACAGAAGGAAGACGGCGCCTACTATGTAACGGGGCGTATTTGGGTCCCACTTTATGGCGGTCTACGAGAGCTTGTGATGGACGAAGCGCACAAGTCTCGCTACTCGGTACACCCAGGGTCGGATAAAATGTACCACGATATCAAAACAACATACTGGTGGCCAAGTATGAAAGCCCACATCGCCACCTATGTTGGCAAGTGCTTGACCTGTGCGAGAGTCAAGGTTGAATATCAGAAACCCACAGGTCTACTGCAACAACCCAGGATACCACAGTGGAAATGGGAAGAAATTTCCATGGATTTCGTTACGGGCTTACCTAGATCCCAGCGTGGGAATAATACCATATGGGTGATCGTGGATCGACTCACCAAGTCTGCACACTTCCTGGCTATTAAGGAAACGGATAAGTTCTCCACTCTCGCAGACATCTATCTTAAAGAAGTTGTTTCAAGGCACGGGGTGCCCACCTCCATCATCTCAGATCGGGATGCACGATTCACGTCAGAGCTATGGCAAGCGATGCACAAAGCGTTTGGCTCCCGTTTAGACATGAGCACAGCTTATCCCCCTCAGACGGATGGGCAGTCTGAGCGAACAATCCAGACTCTTGAAGACATGCTTCGAGCATGTGTTATCGATTTCGGCAACGGCTGGGAAAAGCATCTCCCGTTAGTGGAGTTTTCGTATAATAATAGTTATCACACCAGCATACAAGCCGCTCCATTCGAGGCATTGTACGGACGTAAATGCCGGTCACCTCTCTGTTGGGCAGAGGTGGGGGATAGTCAGATTACTGGTCCAGAGATTGTAGTGGACGCCACAGAAAAGATTGCACAAATACGACAACGCATGGCGGCAGCACGCGACCGTCAGAAAGCCTACGCGGATAAGCGTAAGAAGCCATTGGAATTTCAGGTCGGGGACCGGGTTTTACTTAAAGTCTCACCCTGGAAGGGTGTGGTTCGATTTAGTAAACGAGGCAAACTCAATCCACGGTATGTTGGACCGTTCGAAATCACTGGAAGAATAGGCCCAGTAGCCTACAGACTGAACCTACCAGCTGAACTCGGTGCAGTTCACAATGTATTTCACTTGTCGAATCTGAAGAAGTGCCTGTCAGATGAGACCCTCATAGTTCCTTTTAAGGAACTCACTATCGATGAGCGGTTGCAGTTCGTCGAGGAACCTGTAGAAATCACGGACCGGGATGTGAAGGTCCTCAAACACAAGAGAATCCCTCTTATTCGAGTTCGTTGGAACTCCCGACGTGGCCCAGAGTACACCTGGGAACGCGAAGATCAAATGAAAGAAAAGTACCCCCAGTTATTTGGAAACAATGCATCCACTACTGAGACTGAAGCTACTACTGCGGAATTTCGGGACGAAATTCCAAATCAACGGGGGGATGATGTGACACCCCAGGAAAACCAGTGAACAATACAGCTTACCTAGCTTCCTCAGTGAGTGCGTACCAAATTTCGGGACGAAATTTCTTTTAAGTTGGGGATAATGTGACAACTCGAATTTCCAAGATTTCTATTTTCGCATTTATTGCACGTTCTTGTATTATTTAGTTGATTGATTGCACAATTAGTTGCTATGGAAGTGTATACGTTTTGATTCAATGAAGTGTGTTGTGTGATTGTGCATGGTTATGTGTTAATTGTGATAAACTTGTCAAATATGTAAACTTGGTGGTGGAACTATGAAATTGTTATGAGATGGTGTACATGTGTAAAATATGATACTTAGGGAGGTAGAGGGTAATTAGTGACATCTTAGAGATACTTAACCCTAATCCCTTTTCACTAATCATTTGCACACAAAAACCAAAGCACGTACATTCACTTTCTCTGGCAATCATCATCACCGAGATATTCACTCTTGATTCCTCTCTTTCTCTAGAATCATTCAAGGTAATTGTTTATGAATTATTGTAATACTTGTAAACCCTAAATGATTGTTGATTGTATCGATTCTTGATTCTTGTGAACTCTTGAAAACCCTAGTTTTACATATAATACTTCTGTGTTTATGGATTCTGATTTTAGAGTATTGAATATGACAAGTTGTATTCCCGATAGATGATTCGTGAAAGGATTGTTTGTTGTTGATTAAATCGAGTGATTGAATATGAATTCTGCGATGCAAGTATATGTGTTAGGGTTTTATGATCACGATTAGAAACCAAAACGAAACTGATTTGATTCTTTTGACGCTGTATTGGAATTCACGTATTATTGTTGTCTGAGTTTCGTGCATAATTGATTGTCTGAGTTTCTAAAGTGTGCTCAAGGTCCGACTTTTAGAAGGTGCATGTGTCCGAGTTTTAGGAAGTGTCACCCTAGTCCGAACTTTGTAAAATGAATTAAGGACCGAGTTTTAACCCCCATTATATGGTCCGACTTTTATGTTATGATTATGTGGGTCCGACTTTCTTTAATTCATGAGGTCCGAGTTTCACTAGCTTATGACAAGGTCCGAGTTTTTGAAATGTTTAACAGGAGGATCCCCCTTCCTTTTGTCCGAGTTTTGTATGGACTTCACAAGTGGTCCGAGTTTAATGCTAGACTGGTCCGACTTTTTACACAAGGAACCCTTTTGGTCCGAGTTTAAACCCCCAATCCCCATGTCCGAGTTTCAGGGCAGCCCCCCCCCCCACACACACACACACATGGTCCGAGTTCTAACTGGGGAGCCCCTTGTCCGAGTTTTTGTATATATATTAGCCTGCATGATCATATCCGAATTAGTGTTATGTTATATGTTTGTCCGAGATTTAGACCATAGTATGTTCAACACATGTAACTATTAACCTGTTAAGTTATTAACTTCAGTAAACATGGTTAGTGTATAAATGTTGATAGTTACTGATGCAGTTAATCATGCTAACCGTGATAACCTATGTAACGCAGTAAAACCCTAGTGATTGTTAACTTCTGTTAGTCTACACGGTTCTGTCAAGCATACTAACGAATAACAATATTAGCAAACTGTGAAAGACACGTGTGTGAAGCATGAATGTTATGAATGTGACAACCTGTTTATGTGGTGCATGATGTTAGCTGCCAAGCAATATCTAATATGAACTTGCATGCGAATCTTTATGATCTTGAACTGATTGTGTATACCTGCACGCTATAGGACTTAACTGATTTCTTGTGAACACATAACTAAGCATACCGAGCAAACCAAGGTGAGTTCACACCCTTACTAAGGCATGGGATTCCCAAGGGCTTGGGAATGGGATTGAAGGAATAAGGTTGAATAGATTCGTACTGACACTAATACTAGACTACCATACCACTGTCCTCGGTTGTGCAGGACACATACTTATGCTACTCACTGTCCTCGGTTGTGCAGGACACATACTTATGCTATTCACTGTCCTCGGTTGTGCAGGACACATACTTACAATCTACGTAGACTTATACTTACTACTATCCTCGGTTGTGAAGGATACTTATACTTACTACTATCCTCGGTTGTGAAGGATACTTATACATACTACTATCCTCGGTTGTGAAGGATACTTATACTAAATTACTATCCTCGGATGTGAAGGATACTTATACTTTTTACTATCCTCGGTTGTGAAGGATACTTATGGTTACGAATAGTCTAGTGGTTATACAACATGGGAAGCCTCCACCAATAGAACGTACTAACGGCCCAGTAGAGCCACCTGTTACATACGAACTTACTATTACGCATTTACTTTCTGTGAACTCGCTCAACTAGTTGTTGATCCTCTGTTACATGCCTTGCAGGTCGTTAGGTATATGGAGCTTGCACAGGGAGGAGCAGGTCGTTGTGGGCTTGGATCGTGATTGTTTCTTTAAACACTTATGACATTACATTATTAATTATGTTGGGTTTACTTACATGCTTCCGCTACTTAAACAAATGTTTGGTTTTGAACATCAATCATGTTTTGTTGAATTATATTATTTACTTTTATTATTAAATGCTATGTTCGATATGATTGATGGCTTGATCCTGGTCAGTCACGCTCCCAAGCGGTGATACTCCGCAGGTGGATTTTGGGGGTGTGACACAGATGATTCACATCTGCAGCCCTCACCACAAAACGCCATTGTTCCATACCAAGGAGAGTTAATCTTCTTGAAATCTCATCCACTAAATCAAATTATTGGCAACATCAATGAAGGGGTGCTCACAACAAGTCAATCCCAAAACATTTGTCTTTTTGCTGGTTTTCTATCACTCCATCAGCCAGCTAACTACCAAGAGGCGCTGAAAGACAACAGCTGGGTAGAAGCCATGCAAAGGGAGCTCCAACAGTTCAGAAGACAACAAGTATGGGAGCTTGTACCACTGCCAGAAGGTGTAAGTCACACCCCCAAAATCCACACGCGGAGTATCACCGCCTGGAGGCATGACATGACCAGGATCAAGCCACCAATCATATTGAACAACGTAAGTAGTAAATGTAATTCAACCAACATGAAAGGTTTTCAAAACACAAGTATAGTTCAATGTTTAGCAGAAGCATAATTGTAAAACCCATCATAAGTATAACTTTGAAATGTCATAAATGTTTAAAATGGTATCCATGATCCATGTCCCACAACGACTGCACCTCCCTGTGCAAGCTCCATGAGTACCTATTGACCAGCAAGGCATGTAACAATGAGTCAACAACAAAGTTGAGCGAGTTCACAGTTGGTTGTTTAGTTATCGTGTTCGTTTCGTAAATCATGAGTTCGTTCTGTAATCCATGTATCGTATTAATTCGTATTGCGGTCTCCCAGACATGTGTGCGAAGATTAGTGGGGGCTTCCCATGTGATGCTAGACCGAGTGTATCGACTGCTACGAAAATGTAAGAGGTGCCCTAAGTCAATGTCTATCAGCATTGACCCTTTGCCCATAGTCCATTAGCATACGCCCGTTCGAACGACACGGTGTGAGGTTTGTTAAACCTAATAGCGCTATTAACTAATGACCCGCTCGCCATAGGCCTTGACGATTAAGTCGATATGATGAGGGACTTAAATGATAGAGGTTTGGTCCAGTGTGTAATCTTGGCATCCTACTCCCAGAGGATGGTAGTAATTTTTGTTTAGTTCGTTTACCCATTCCCAACCCTTGGGAATCCCATGCCTTGGAGAGAGTGTGAACTCACCTTGGTTTGCTCGACAGATAAACAAAATGGTCACTTGAGTTATATGTGGTCAACCACGTCCTAACATGGTTACCATAAAAAGTCAGGTCTACGTTCAAATATTGCACATAGGCTAACAGGTTACGAACACGTATTGATCATAGCAAACACGTAGAGCATGTTAACAGTTAAAAACACACATGATACCCACATTGTGCGACTCGGATGATTGGGCTGTTGAACTTATACGAGCCCAATCATCTTGTGCGATCCAATAATAGAGCCCAAAGACAACCGGCCCAACCTATTGTGCGATCAGCATAGCTTGTACGATCCACAATGGGTTGTGCGATCTGATCCAAACCCGGCCCAAAATAATAATACAATCCAAAGACTTGTGCGGCCCAAACATTTAGTAGTTAACAAATCTTGTGCGGTCCGGATGGACTTGTGCGATTGTATTTTGGGCTATTCGGCCCAACAGCATAACATGTTCAACAGGTGTGTGTGTGGCCCAAGCCTTGTGCGATCGGCACTGTCTTGTGCGATCCACAAGTCTTGTGCGATCATGCATAACTAATCAGTACTCTGTGCTTTATGTGCTTGTACCAGGCTTGTGCGATGCACCTTGTGTGATCAGATCAGGTCTTGCGTGACCTGATCTTGTGCGACCGAAGGGGGCTTGTGCGATTTGTTACCTAATCTCCTAATTTTAGGCAATTAGATTAAATCATTCAATAGTTTCCTTTTTCAATGACTCAATCAACACAATCACAGTTTCTATCCAAACAATAATCGATCAAAGCAAGCATATTCCAACCGATTTCTCATGAACCCTAATTATGAATGACACATGAATAATAATCGTAACACTTAAACATATTTACATGATTCATGCTCTTGATCACTAGCGTGCATATCTATATCTATATCTATACTATATTAATAAGCATATCCAAAGGACTTCTTAAAGTCCTTTAAATTTCCTTAAAACACCTATAAAGCATGATTTACAAGTCTTTTAAGCTTCATAAAACAACAGTTTCCACTTATACCCTTACTTCACTCAAGCCTTTAAGTACGATAAAACACTTCACACGGATCACAATCTCTACCGTTCATTTTTATACATGGATTATAATATAATATAATCTGGACCATTCATTTTGAAAACCTTGTCCATTGTGAAAGATAATCAGAGGGAGAGAGAACACAAATCAAAGATGGATCTGACCGCCCCTTTCCTTTTCGTTCTCTCTCTCTTACTCAAAGATTAAGATTTTAGATCTGCTGGATCTATTCACCGTAAGCTATTGTTCCCGAGGATCTGGACACCTTCCCTAAGATGGTTGAAGATGGATCCCTAGTCGTCGCATCTGGTGAAGACGGTGGTGATTTCAACTATCTGTGATCTTATGCTTCAATTTATCTTTTGTTGGTTTATCATTGATCATCCCATTTCTTTCTTCAGAACATAGAAGAGAGAGAGAGATAGAAAGAGATATATGGAGTTAGAGAGAGAAAAGAGGAGATACAAGAGGAGAGAGAGAACGGTGATGGCAGCTGTTAGGGTTCCGGCCGTGAAACCGACTATTCATTTTTCTGGTTAGGTGAATCAGGTAAAAGTCTATATCTATATTTGATTTTCTTAGTAAATCAATATCAATTAAGTCTTGATCCTTAACTTTATGTCTTGATCCTTAACTTTGTGTCATTTATCTGCGTAGACAAATTGAGAGAGACTAAGAGAGAGAGAGAGAGAGAGAGAGAGAGAGAGAGAGAGAGAGAGAGAAGGGAGCCGAGAGTGAGAGTGAGAGTGAGAAAAGGATCGAGTCTGCTTCCGACAAAAATCCGGCATCTGACCAGCAACGGCAGGGGTGAGCTTGGGTAGTTCTGGTTCACGATAATAAGGTAACCTAAGATTTTCTTGCACATCTTCATCCTGTTAAAGTTAATGTCGACACTGTAAGTGTTAATTTGTTGTTTTAATTGAAGGATTGAGGTTTTGTTTTGCTGATAAAAGTTAAAACCCTACTTTCTTAAAGTTTAGGTTGATTTAGATGTTTGTTTATTTGTGAATTTTAGGGAGCTTATCTTGATGATAACGAGAATCCGGTTTTTCTTGATTGTGTTAGAGAACCTGAGGGACGGATTGCTGGAAATCTGAACATCAGAACATGTAAGTAAGATGACTTGGTGTTTTGTTTTGTTTGAGTTTTAAATTTCATTCATTAGATTGATTATTGACCAGTTAATTTTAGATGCAAATCACAAAGAATATTGCACATTCATTTATTTAAAATAGTTATTGTGGAAAAAATGGTTGTCATTTATCTTTTAAATAAACCAGAAACTTTTTGTGGGAAGATGTGCAGGTCGTGTTCTTGGACTTTCTATGCAAGTTTATGCGGGCTAGACATTTTTTTGTTTATATTGCAAACTTCATAATCTTAGATTGAGAAGGTATATGGTCCTGGAAATCAGTACATGACAACTGCGAAAATACTTGAGGTATTACTCATGTGAATGCCACCTTTAATTTTTTTTTATTGCGGACGACTTTATATCACAAAAACTAGGCAGGTGGCTCGATATACATTGTTTCCTGTTTTGCAGAGCATACAAAATTTTTTTAACTTAAAATGGAACGGATCAAATGCCAAAAAATGTGGATGGGTAAACCAATCTGACGGAGTGACAGGTCAACCAAGTTTTAACTCAAAACTTGTTTTGGCCTGTTAGCCACCACACATGGTGTCACATATAACTGCAAGGGTTCTTCGCCAGGTAACGGTAACGATGGTTGTTAATGACGTGAAATTCATTTTGACATTTTCTGATCAACAATGCTTTGTTTCAGTCGAAAAATGCTTTGTTTATCATCTATTGGATTTTTGCAAATAGTTTTTAAACTTAATACGATTAAGCAACTCGAAACTAGGGGTGCAAATGAGCCGAGCTACTCGAGATTGGCTTGAAAAAAAGCTCGAACGAGTCGAGCTTAAACGCGCGCTGCCGCAGCGAGCGCAGTCGTCGCGTATTGTTGGACGGATCAACCTCACTGCGGCTGCGATTACGAAAAGAATGACAGCGATAGAAGAAATGGCAGGAATGGACGTTCTTTGTGGTGACAAAACCGGAACATTGACTTTGAACAAGCTTACAGTTGACAAGAATCTTATCGAATTCTGTCTCGTAGATGCGTATTTTTTTATTACAAATTCAGATTTTTTACTTGTATTTTGACTTTTGAGTTGACTTACTTTATTAGGTATTTGCCAAAGGAGTAGACGCCGATACTGTCGTTCTGATGGCTGCCTGAGACTCTAGAACCAAAAATCAAGATGCCATTGATGATGCAATAGTCGGTATGATGGCTGATCCAAAAGAGGTAAAATATTATCTCAAAAATGCAAAAGAAAATATGTAAATGTTGCTTAGAAAGTCGAAAAATACCAAAAAAAAAAATTAATATAGCTATTTATTAGTCTTTTTGGCTGACATTATTTAATTATTTAATTAATTCATATGGCAGAGGTTGTCTACTTGCTCGCCAATCATTCTTCCACAATGATGTGAAAAACTTTGCAGATGTTGGCGGTGGTGTTCTGGGTTGTAGAGGATTTCATTCGAGTTTTTGTACTTCTCAGGGTGGTCTTTTCCTAAATATTGGTATGGGCAGATGTTCTTGCGTTTGTATCTTTAGTTCTTTATGTTGAGGTGGCTTCCTTTTCATTATGGTGCTAATGTATACCAGCCACAAAGAGCTGAGAATCCGGGTATGCAGCTCCGGGAGCAGATGCAGCAGCTACAGTCCGCGTTATATGTTGCAGGTCAGCCACCATCTGATTTTGATGCTGATAAGAACGAACGACATCAGTCAACACTGCAGTTTGCTACCAACCTTTTGCTCCAAATGAGTAGCAGCCATCAGAGTAAGGGAGTGGAAGTGGTTCTCTTCACTATGGTATTACCAACTACCAAGCCCATGTAATCTTTTTTAAATTTTAAATTAAAATGAAATTATGTTTGATTGATTCGTTTATCTGTCTGCGTGATTTCTCGAATGTTCTCTTTTAGATGTTTGTAGAACCTTATGATCTGTTTTAAGATGCAACTAAGCCTATGATTTGAAAATTTCAGTAGTCAGATGAACCTATTACCAGATTATTCATGTGGATTCTGAAGTTCATGTCTCTCTTTCGGCTGTTTGGATGAACCGTTTCATCTGTTTTAAGATGCAATTTTAGCTGATGATTTAAAATTTGATGCATATCAAACTGTGAGATTTAGTTAACTCTGTGAATCATCTGGTAGTATGTTCATCTGACTACTGTTGTTTGCATCAATTAATTTTGATTTTGAAGTTTATATCTATCGTCATAGTTTTCAAATAGTTCTGGTTTCCCTGAACGAAAAATGAATCTGATTTGAGAATCTGATATTAATTTTTGAATATGCAAATACCTGTTTGTCTAATATTTGCATTCAAAGTATCTACATAAAGGCTGCAATGGATGTGTAGTCAGTAGTCATTAGGTATATGGTAGAACACTAGAACCCAACAGGATGTGTAGTCAGTAGTCATTAAGCTCTCTTTTTCATTTGTATTTTATGTTTTTATCGTTGTAAGATAAAACATAATATGAATAAATTCATTAATAACAATTGTTGGCTCTATGTGTTCTTCAGGGTCTGACATGGCAGCCACATCAGCAAGTGCGTTCTCAATTGGATCAACCATATCCCATGGCTCGAAAGCTAGCCCGCTTTCACAGTCGAAGACATGTGGCATGAGTATCAGTTTCAACTCTCAAAACAATATCAAGAGTTTCACAGGCCTCAAGTCATCCTTCTTAGCCAAGGAAAGCACTGCAGCTCCTCGATGACATATCTATCCATTAAGCTCTCTTTTTTTTTGTTTATTTGTTTTTATGACATATCTATCCATTTTGGTGCTAAATGGGTCAACACAGCTTGGGTTTGACGTGTTATTTGTTCCGAGTTTGGCTTATTTACTTGAGCTTTGGAAAAGTACAACGAAGTTGGGTTCTAAACTTTAGGCACATCAATCTGTCTGGTTGGTTTGGCTTAGTGTGGTAAGTGTCAGATTAGATTAGCTAGTTGATAAGATGAATTGGAATATGGTATATTTTTCCAACAAGTCATATGGATCGACGGGTTATAAGTAAGTTATAAACAGGCGGAATGAGATAGCATGTGGTAATAAATAGGCTAAACATGTCGTATACAGATTGATCTTATAAAAATAATTCGTTATTTTGATTTTAAATAAATTAAAAGATCAATCTTTTTAATTAAAGCCCCAACAGGTTAAAATTAAGTTATAAACAGACTAAATGAGATGGATGGCATGTTGTAATAAATTGGTTAAACAACGGATTGATCTTATAGAATAACTCTGTCATTGTGTTTTTAAACAAATTAAAAGGTCAAATCTTTATTAGGTTATAATCATAGTTTGGATATCATTAAACTATAATTTGCCAATAAATCAGCCAGGTACTCAATTTCCAGGCTCACTAAACCATGAAACATAATCCAAAATTCAAAATCAAGGCAACATTACATGACATTGCATTTTCTTGCCAATAGTCTTCCATCAGTTTCTTGGTTTGCCCCCTCTACCGCGTCCACGCCAATTGCCATGGGTACGGCGGTTTCTTGGGATGAATGGTTGGAGCTTTGTTAAAAACTCCTATAAGTAAAAAGAACTAATTACACGTACGGCGTACCTGTTGAATTGTTGTTGCCTTGCTAATTTCTTGATGTGCACATTAAGTATAGATGTTACGATGATGTGGCTTGTGTGTTAAGTAAGTTGTTTCTAGACGCAAAAGCTCCCCATCTTTCAACAACGATTCCACTGATTTTTCCATGGAAGGTCAATGAGACAGCTCAGCCTTGTGAGGGGCTAACGTGTCAGGGAAGCGGGATCATCGGCTCGTTTGGATAGTCCGAGGAGCTAACTTGTGTGATAGCTATAATTCGTCAGTAAGATACATACATCCTTGCTTTTCTTTTCTATGTTTTGTGAGCACTTCTATTATTATTTTAAAGTAAAATGACATTTTCATTCCTGAGGTTTGACCACTTTTGCGACTTTCTTCTAAATGTTTGCCTTTTTGCATATGCATAAAACACCCTTGTAAAAACACCCTCACACCTCGGTTTCAGTGCATAAAACACGTGTCCGATTTGAGTTCACTCGCATGTGAACCTTTTTTACAAGAAATATTGGTGTGTGAAGATCACCAATACAAATTTTAATTACCGGATGAATTATCACCCCCCCCCCCCCCCGTTTAACACCCAATAATACCCTTTAAAGCACATCTGATTAGGATTTCTAAATCTCATCACATCTCACATTTCAAAATTCACATCCCGCCCCCAGATACGCTCTGTCTCTCATTCTCACTAGATGGTGTTTTCTGGAGTAAGATGCACAAACGTCACTAAATCCCCATGACCGGTTTTGAAGTACCTTAACCAAAAATTTAGATTTTAGTTATGACCCAACTGAACTGAATCTTATCATACACACCCTTAGATTACTAACAAGTGTTGTGTTTTCCATTGCATCACGAATTTGGTTTTGGTTATGGCTCAAAACCGAACCGCCCCGTACATAGCTCTAAACTCACCAACCCTAAGTGATATGTTTCCCGCCGCATCGCGCGGGTAAACGACTAGTCAATATAACAATTCTACATATCATCCGTATATGAACTCATATCAGCCGATTAGCAAGCATTCGATTAATAATCATCTTTATTAATTCGTATCATGATCTAATCATACACATGTGAGCCGAATAACTACCCTAAATTCCATTACAATCAATTACGAAGCATCCTAAGGCTATCATGCATAACCACATCGATCACAACATCAATCAAATCATATAACCAATAATAAGAACACTAACCGATTAAAAATAGTGTGAGGATGGTCCGAATCAAAGGCTTCCAGAGGTGGAGATGTGTGCCGTCGGCTTCGAGAGAGAGGAGAGAGCTAGGGTTTGTGTGTGTGTGTGTTGTGTTTGCAACTAATGAGAGAACAAACCCCCACTAGTGGGTATGTCTTAAATTAAATAGGTGGGTGGCCGAACCCATCATGGGTTGCCCATTGGTTTCGGATTCAAAGGACGTGGGCCGAGAGTGATAAGGGACCAAAGCCCAAAGGCTTGTGCGATCGGGTTGGAGTTGTGCGATCAGTTCGTTTACATTCGTTACACATTATCATATACATGCACATATCATAACAACATCACATCTCATTAATCATCAATGTTCACATAATCACATAGGGTTCACAAACGTTACATTAAACACCAAGATAGGTTCGAAATACGAGTTGTCACATTATCCCCAAGTTGAAAGAAATTTCGTCCCGAAATTTGGTACGTACTCACTGAGGAAGCTAGTTAAGTTGTATAGTTTTCCTGGTTTTCCTTGGGTGTCACATCCTTCCCCCGTTGGTTTGGAATTTCGTCCTGAAATTCCATAGTAGCTTCAGACTCAGTAGTGGTTGTACTGTTTGCGAACAATTGGAGATACTTTTGTTTCATTTGGTCTTCACGTTCCCAGGTGAACTCTGGGCCACGACGGGAGTTCCAACGAACTCGAACGAGCGGTATTCTGGTGTGCTTGAGGACCTTAACATCCCGGTCCGTGATTTCAACTGGTTCTTCGACGAATCGCAACTGATCGTCGATCGTGAGCTCGTTTAAAGGAACTATAAGGGTCTCATCTGACAGACACTTCTTCAGATTTGACACGTGAAAAACGTTGTGAACTCCACCGAGTTCTGCTGGTAAGTTCAGTTTGTAGGCCACATTGCCTATTCTTTCTATGATTTCGAACGATACGACATACTGCGGATTGAGCTTGCCTCGTTTTCCAAAACGAACCACACCTTTCCAAGGTGAGACTTTAAGTAGCACTCGATCCCCAACCTGGAACTCGAGTGGTTTCCTGCGCTTATCAGCGTAGCTTTTCTGACGGTCACGAGCTGCCGCCATGCGTTGTCGTATCTGAGCAATTCTTTCGGTTGCGTCAATTATAAGTTCTGGACCCGTGATCTGACTATCACCCACCTCTGCCCAACAAAGAGGTGATCGACATTTACGCCCGTACAATGCCTCAAATGGAGCGGCTTATATGATGGTGTGGTAACTGTTGTTGTACGAAAACTCCACTAACGGGAGATGTGACAACTCGTATTTTCCAAACCGATCTTTGTACCTTGATGTAACGTAGGTGCACGATATGTGATCTTATGCAAGTGAATGATTGTATGAATGTTACGTGAATTGTATTAATTGAATTAATGCATGATATGTTATGTGAATATGCATGTGTTTACTTGAACCGAACCACACAACACACACTCGATCGCACAAACCATTAGGGCTTTACACTTGCACTCGGACCAATGGGGCAGCCCAAGTATGGGTTCGGCCCAACCCTTCATGAATGATTAACACCTAGAGTGTTGGTAACCTTCTCATTTGTTACAAAACACCCTACACACACAAAACCCTAGCTCTCTCTTCTCTCCCTTGAAACTGACGGCACCAAGGTTACACATTCGGATCAATTCTTGTCCACTTCCTCTCAATCGGTTAGTGCTTTATGTTATGTCTGTAAGTTATGTATGATTACATGTTTGATTTCATGATTAGGGTTGCTCATATGATAAGTCGTGATGTTTTATATGTATGTAAATCGTATGTCTTGCAAGAAATCGGTTGGTTATGCCTTGTTTGAATTATGATTGTTACCCGAAAACAAACTAATCGGCTGTGATTTGATATCGGATGAATGGTGATATAATTGTTATGTAATCGGCTCATATGTGAAGGTGTTAATGTTCATATAAATCGGATAGTTCGAATGTTTTAAATTGTTGTTCAAGCTTGTTCATGATTAGGGTTCATAAGGATGTAAAGATGAAACCTATGTTTGATCGATATCTGGTTAAGATGAAACCGGTTAGATGTTAATTGATAGCCATGAAAATAGGAAAGTGATTGATTGCCTTGACTGAGTTATTGTATGATCAGTAACGGTTGACCTTTCCTTAATTGAGATGCATAATGTTCGGATATTTAAACTTATCGCACAAGACCTCCTGTCGCACAAGAGGTCCATTCGCACAAGCAGTCTTATGGCACAAGATCAGGTCGTACAAGACCTGATCCGATCACACAAGTGCCAACCGCACAAGCGGTTCCCCGTCGCACAAGGATCTTTGAGTCGCACAAGATTGTTGTCTGTTTATTAAATTGGGCTGTATGTGTATATAATGGGCTGATTTAATTGGATCGCACAAGCGATGTTTCTTGATAACTATTGGGCCTCAGAGCCCAAAGGCCAATCGCACAAGTTGACTGTATATTTGCATGTTTGGGCCAATATGTTAGGACTGTCATGTTATTATTTGGGCCGAGTACTTTATGTTTGGACTCCTTCTATGCTGGGTTTAATTATCTATTGGGCCGTAAATGTATGGACTATCTACTCATGTGTTGGGCTTAATTATGGTGGGCTGGGTTTGGTTGGATCGCACAACATGTTGTGGGTCGCACAACATGTTGGGCCGATTACTTTTGGGCTTCTTGATGTATTACTTGACTATTAAGTGTTGCCATGATCTATACGTGTTTGTAACCTATTAACTCTGTGTAACCATACATGCTTTACTTGAACCAAAAACCTGACTTGTATGGTAACCCTGCTAGGACGTGGTTGACCACTCTTACTTCAAGAAACCTTTCGTGTATCTACCGAGCAAACCAAGGTGAGTTCACACAGCCAAGGCATGGGGTTCCCGGGTGGGAATGGGATTGGATGACTTATTGTATATACTCAGATGGTAGAACCTAACGATAAGATACGGCTAGACTAGTAACACTTATTGAACTGATCTTCGCACACCTGCCAAGGGTTGGCCGCGATATTATGACTGACCTCGCACACCTGCCATAGGAAGGCCGCGAACTAAATGTACTAATCTTCGCACACCTGCCTGGGAGGCCGCGATACAAATAAACCTAGTCTAGAATACTTGGGAAAAACATCCCCTAATATCTTCACATACCTGCCTGGGAGGCCGCGATGAAAACTAATACGATACATGACATAACGAACAAACATACTACTACTCACGCTATACTATTACTGAACTATTAACTGTGAACTCGCTCAACTAGTTGTTGACTCTCTGCTGCATGCCTTGCAGGACCTTAGGTACTTATGGAGCTTGCACAAGGAGGAGCAGGTCGTTGTGGGATACGGATCGTAGACGTTATGATAAACAATTGAACTTATAACTTTACTTTGGGTTTTTTATATTATGCTTCCGCTACTTAATTTACGTTTTGTTGAACATCAATCATGTCGCGATGAATTACATTAACTACTTTTAATATTAGATGCTATGTTCGATATGATTGGTGGCTTGATCCTGGTCATGTCATGCCTCCAAGCGGTGGTACTCCGCGTGTGGATTTTGGGGGTGTGACAGATTGGTATCAGAGCCATTGGTTATAGAGAACTTGGTTTAATATGGGAAAAACGTTTTTATTAAAACCAGACTATAACCAGAACAGTGCTCTCAGCGATCCACAACGACGCTTCGCTCCACGTGCAAGACTCGACATCCTAGGTAATAAGGTTAATATTGCCTACTTGCTAGAACTACATAGAACTTTGCTCGTAGTATGCTAGATTACATTGCTTACTATACGTCATTACATGAGAGTACCTATGTGCTTACACTCTTCTATCATCGCACTACACGCGAACCTTTCTCACTTATTCTACTTTTACTATGAAGATCATGTCTGGACGTGTGAACATGACTCAAGCCCAGTTGACGGCACTTATCAATGAACGAGTAGCTGCGGCACTTGCAGCTGCACCAGTAGGTAGTATAGTCTGCGGATGGGATACACACTAGGATCTTTGAATCCTACATTCCTAAATCAACCTTGCATTTAATATTGTCCTATTCTATGCACAATAGGTCAAAACGCTCCACAACCTGTCTGCACTTTCAAGAACTTCATGGACTGTCGTCCAAGCACTTTCAGTGGCACCGAGGGGGCAGTGGGACTCCTCCATTGGTTTGAGAAGCTCGAGTCGGTATTCGAGATGTGTGAATGCCCTGAGGCCCGCAGGGTCAAGTACGCCACTGACACGTTGGAAGGGATTGCGCTAACTTGGTGGAACGCCCAAGTTCAGATCTTAGGGTTGGCAGCTGCTAACGCCACACCCTGGGAAGATTTCAAAGAACTGATCAAACGAGAATACTGCACGTGAGCTGACATCCACAAGTTGGAGGTGGAGCTGTATCATCTGAAAATGACGGGGTCAGAAATCGAAGCTTATACGAAACGGTCAAACAAACTGGCCATCTTGTGTCCAACGATGGTGGACCCTCCAGTTAAGCGCATTGAGTTGTATCTCAAGGGGCTTGCGCCAGAGATTCAGAGCCACGTGACGTTGGCTAACCTCAACAACATCCAAGACATTCAGCGCCTTTCTCATCGACTCACCGAACAGGCAGTGGAACAGAACAAGCTGCCAAAATGCATCAGTGCTACCACTACTGCTGTCACTATTTCTGCTACTCCCAGTGACAACAAGAGAAAATGGGAGGGGGATTCCAGCAAGGGATCAGTTTCTGTTCAGTCTCAAGCACAGCAGCGCAAGACAAATGACTACCAGAGTCTGAATCAGCAATCATCAGGCAGTCATGGACA
Organism: Helianthus annuus; assembly: GCF_002127325.2. Classification (NCBI taxonomy): domain Eukaryota; kingdom Viridiplantae; phylum Streptophyta; class Magnoliopsida; order Asterales; family Asteraceae; genus Helianthus; species Helianthus annuus. The sequence continues at coordinate 100,936,299 of NC_035444.2, read as the reverse complement.
GGGTGGATATCGGGGAATTCACCCATGGTGTAGTAGGTGCAACAAACACCACAGTGGAAGATGTCGCAGGGAACGTTGTCAAAGATGCCTCAAGATGGGTCATGAGGCTAAGGATTGTAGAAGCTCATGGCCAGCAAATCAGAACCAGCAACTCCCACCGCCAGCTCCACAGAACCAGCAGCAGCAACCACAGCGTGGAAACCGGGGATGCTTCCAGTGTGGGGCTGAAGGCTACTACAAACGTGATTGCCCTCAATTGAACCAGAACCAGAATCGCAACAACAACAATAACCAGGGCAACGGGCACAACAACAACGGGGGAAACAACAACAACAATGGCAACGAAGCTCGGGGTCGTGCTTTTGTGCTGGGTCGGGGCGACGCAATGAATGATCCCAATGTGGTTATGGGTAAGTTCCTTCTCGACGATATTTATGTTACTGTCTTATTTGATTCGGTTGCTGATACAAGTTATATGTCCTTGAAAATGAGTAAATTGTTAAAACGTACACCAACACCCCTAAACACCAAACAAGTCGTAGAGTTAGCAAATGGTAAAAGTGTAGAAGCCGCACATGTAATCAAGGGTTGTAGCATCGTTTTAGCTGGTCAGACCTTCTCGATTGATCTTATACCCATAGTTTTGGGTAGTTTCGACGTCGTCATCGGCATGGATTGGTTATCCCAACATCACGCAGAGATTTTATGCAAGGAAAAGATCATTCGTATTCCTCGCTCTAGTCAGGAACCACTCGAAGTTCAAGGCGACAAGAGTGGTGCTGTGGTTGGCATCATCTCTTTCTTAAAGGCGCAGAGATGTTTACGAAAGGGGTACACTGCAATTCTGGCACTTGTCACTGACGCATCAGCAAAGGAAAAGAAGCTGGAGGATATTCCAGTTGTACGTGACTTTTCTCAGGTGTTTCCTGAAGATTTACCCGGTTTACCGCCTCACCGCCAAGTCGAATTCCAGATTGAGTTAGCTCCTGGAGCAGCACCAATAGCCCGCGCACCGTATCGTTTGGCTCCAACTGAACTGGAAGAATTGTTAAAGCAACTACAAGAGCTCTTGGAAAAGGGCTTTATTCGTCCAAGCTCATCGCCTTGGGGAGCTCCAGTACTTTTCGTGAAAAAGAAGGATGGCACTTTCAGGATGTGCATCGACTACCGTGAACTCAACAAGGTGACGGTGAAGAACCGTTATCCTCTTCCGCGTATAGACGACTTATTCGACCAGTTGCAGGGGTCGAGTTACTACTCCAAGATAGACTTGAGGTCAGGGTATCATCAGCTGAGAGTCCGGGATGAGGACGTATCCAAAACCGCATTCAGAACTCGCTACGGTCACAACGAGTTTCTTGTCATGCCATTTGGGTTAACGAATGCGCCTGCCGTATTTATGGATCTGATGAACAGGGTGTGCAAGCCGTACTTAGACAGATTTGTGATAGTGTTTATTGACGACATCCTGATCTACTCCAAGAGTCAGGAGGAGCACGAGCAGCATCTACGACTTATTTTGGAACTCCTACAAAAGGAACAGCTGTACGCTAAGCTTTTGAAATGTGACTTCTGGCTTCGTGAAGTCCACTTTCTAGGCCACGTAGTAAACAAGGATGGGATCCATGTCGATCCATCCAAGGTAGATTCGATCAGAAACTGGCCTGCACCACGTACACCAACGGAAATACGCCAATTCTTGGGTTTGGCGGGATATTACAGACGGTTCATCAAGGATTTCTCAAAGATTGCTCAGCCGCTTACACTACTGACACAGAAGGGCGTCACCTACCGTTGGGGAGGTCCCCAGGAAACCGCTTTTCAGTACCTAAAGGATAGGCTTTGCAGCGCACCTATTCTCTCATTGCCAGAAGGCACGGACGACTTTGTGGTTTATTGTGACGCGTCGATACAGGGTCTTGGTTGTGTATTGATGCAACAGGATAAGGTTATTGCTTACGCTTCTCGTCAACAAGGTTCATGAACGAAACTGCACGACGCACGATTTAGAGCTGGGAGCTGTTGTTTTTGCACTTAAGATATGGCGACACTACCTGTACGGTACCAGGTGCATAATTTACACCGATCACAGGAGTCTCGAGCATATCCTTAAGCAAAAGGATTTGAACATGCGTCAACGACGATGGGTTGAGTTACTTAATGACTACGAATGCGCCATCAAGTACCATCCAGGCAAAGCCAATGTTGTGGCAGACGCCCTCAGTCGGAAAGATACTACACCTAGGCGTGTATGAGCTTTGCAACTCACTATTCAGTCCAGTCTTCCTGCACAGATACGAACTGCTCAGATGGAAGCATTGAAACCCGAAAACGTCAAGGCTGAAGCCTTACGCGGCTCAAGGCAACGAATGGAACAAAAGGAAGACGGCGCCTACTATGTAACGGGGCGTATTTGGGTCCCACTTTATGGCGGCTTACGAGAACTTGTGATGGATGAAGCACACAAGTCTCGCTACTCGGTACATCCAGGTTTGGATAAAATGTACCATGACATCAGAACAACATACTGGTGGCCTGGCATGAAAGGCCACATAGCGACTTACGTTGGCAAGTGTTTGACATGTGCAAATGTCAAAGTGGAGTATCAGAAACCAGCGGGCCTACTTCAGCAACCCAAGATACCGCAATGGAAATGGGAAGAAATTTCCATGGATTTTGTTACAGGCCTACCCAGATCCCAGCGTGGGAATGATACTATATGGGTGATTGTGGATCGACTCACCAAGTCTGCACACTTCCTGGCTCTTAAGGAAACGAATAAGTTCTCCACTCTCGCAGACGTTTATCATAAAGAAGTTGTTTCGAGGCACGGGGTGCCCACCTCCATCATTTCGGATCGGGATGCACGATTCACGTCAGAGCTATGGCAAGCGATGCACAAATCTTTTGGCTCACGTTTAGACATGAGCACAGCATATCATCCTCAGACGGATGGGCAGTCTGGGCGAACGATCCAGACTCTCGAAGACATGCTTCGGGCATGTGTTATTGATTTCGGCAACGGCTGGGAAAAGCATCTCCCTTTGGTGGAATTCTCATACAATAACAGTTATCACACCAGCATACAAGCCGCTCCATTCGAGGCATTGTACGGGCGTAAATGCCGGTCACCTCTCTGTTGGGCAGAGGTGGGGGATAGTCAGATCACGGGTCCAGAGATTGTAGTGGACGCCACGGAAAAGATTGCGCAGATACGGCAACGTATGGCGGCAGCTCGCGACCGTCAGAAAAGCTACGCGGATAAGCGTAGGAAGCCATTGGAATTTCAGGTCGGGGACCGGGTTTTACTTAAAGTCTCACCCTGGAAGGGTGTGGTACGTTTTGGCAAACGGGGCAAACTAAATCCGCGGTACGTCGGACCGTTCGAAATCACTGAAAGAATAGGCAAAGTGGCCTACAAGCTAAACCTACCAGCTGAACTCGGTGCAGTTCACAATGTCTTTCACGTGTCGAATCTGAAGAAGTGCCTGTCAGATGAGACCCTCATAGTTTCTTTTAAGGAACTCACTATCGATGAGCGGTTGCAGTTCGTCGAGGAGCCAGTTGAAATCACGGACCGGGATGTTAAGGTCCTCAAGAACACGAGAATCCCTCTTGTTCGAGTACGTTGGAACTCCCGTCGCGGCCCAGAGTTCACCTGGGAGCGTGAAGATCAAATGAAACTCAAGTATCCCCAGTTATTCGGAACCAATGCAACCACTACTGAGGCTGAAGCTACTACTGCGGAATTTCGGGACGAAATTCCAGATCAACGGGGGGAGGATGTGACACCCCAGGAAAACCAGTGAACGATACAACTTACCTAGCTTCCTTAGTGAGTGCGTACCAAATTTCGGGACCAAATTTCTTTTTAGTTGGGGATAATGTGACAACTCGTATTTTCCAAACCGATCTTTGTACCTTGATGTAACGTAGGTGCACGATATGTGATCTTATGCAAGTGAATGATTGTATGAATGTTACGTGAATTGTATTAATTGAATTAATGCATGATATGTTATGTGAATATGCATGTGTTTACTTGAACCGAACCACACAACACACACTCGATCGCACAAACCATTAGGGCTTTACACTTTCACTCGGACCAATGGGGCAGCCCAAGTATGGGTTCGGCCCAACCCTTCATGAATGATTAACACCTAGAGTGTTGGTAACCTTCTCATTTGTTACAAAACACCCTACACACACAAAACCCTAGCTCTCTCTTCTCTCCCTCGAAACCGACGGCACCAAGGTTACACATTCGGATCAATTCTTGTCCACTTCCTCTCAATCGGTTAGTGCTTTATGTTATGTCTGTAAGTTATGTATGATTACATGTTTGATTTCATGATTAGGGTTGCTCATATGATAAGTCGTGATGTTTTATATGTATGTAAATCGTATGTCTTGCAAGAAATCGGTTGGTTATGCGTTGTTTGAATTATGATTGTTACCCGAAAACAAACTAATCGGCTGTGATTTGATATCGGATGAATGGTGATATAATTGTTATGTAATCGGCTCATATGTGAAGGTGTTAATGTTCATATAAATCGGATAGTTCGAATATTTTAAATTGTTGTTCAAGCTTGTTCATGATTAGGGTTCATAAGGATGTAAAGATGAAACCTATGTTTGATCGATATCTGGTTAAGATGAAACCGGTTAGATGTTAATTGATAGCCATGAAAATAGGAAAGTGATTGATTGCCTTGACTGAGTTATTGTATGATCAGTAACGGTTGACCTTTCCTTAATTGAGATGCATAATGTTCGGATATTTAAACTGATCGCACAAGACCTCCTGTCGCACAAGAGGTCCATTCGCACAAGCAGTCTTATCGCACAAGATCAGGTCGTACAAGACCTGATCCGATCACACAAGTGCCAACCGCACAAGCGGTTCCCCGTCGCACAAGGCTCTTTGAGTCGCACAAGATTGTTGTCTGTTTATTAAATTGGGCTGTATGTTTATATAATGGGATGATTTAATTGGATCTCACAAGCGATGTTTCTTGATAACTATTGGGCCTCAGAGCCCAAAGGCCAATCGCACAAGTTGACTGTATATTTGCATGTTTGGGCCAATATGTTAGGACTGTCATGTTATTATTTGGGCCGAGTACTTTATGTTTGGACTCCTTCTATGCTGGGTTTAATTATCTGTTGGGCCGTAAATGTATGGACTATCTACTCATGTGTTGGGCTTAATTATGGTGGGCCGGGTTTGGTTGGATCGCACAACATGTTGTGGGTCGCACAACATGTTGGGCCGATTACTTTTGGGCTTCTTGATGTATTACTTGACTATTAAGTGTTGCCATGATCTATACGTGTTTGTAACGTATTAACTCTGTGTAACCATACGTGCTTTACTTGAACCAAAAACCTGACTTGTATGGTAACCCTGCTAGGACGTGGTTGACCACTCTTAGTTCAAGAAACCTTTCGTGTATCTGCCGAGCAAACCAAGGTGAGTTCACACAGCCAAGGCATGGGGTTCCCGGGTGGGAATGGGATTGGATGACTTATTGTATATACTTAGATGGTAGAACCTAACGATAAGATACGGCTAGACTAGTAACACTTATTGAACTGATCTTCGCACACCTGCCAAGGGTTGGCCGCGATATTATGATGACCTCGCACACCTGCCATAGGAAGGCCGCGAACTAAATGTACTAATCTTCGCACACCTGCCTGGGAGGCCACGATACAAATAAACCTAGTCTAGAATACTTGGGAAAAACATCCCCTAATATCTTTGCATACCTGCCTGGGAGGCCGCGATGGAAACTAATACGATACATGACATAACGAACAAACATACTACTACTCATGCTATACTATTACTGAACTATTAACTGTGAACTCGCTCAACTAGTTGTTGACTCTCTGCTGCATGCCTTGCAGGACCTTAGGTACTTATGGAGCTTGCACAAGGAGGAGCAGGTCGTTGTGGGATACGGATCGTAGACGTTATGATAAACAATTGAACTTATAACTTTACTTTGGGTTTTTTATATTATGCTTCCGCTACTTAATTTACGTTTTGTTGAACATCAATCATGTCGTGATGAATTACATTAACTACTTTTAATATTAGATGCTATGTTCGATATGATTGGTGGCTTGATCCTGGTCATGTCACGCCTCCAAGCGGTGGTACTCCGCGTGTGGATTTTGGGGGTGTGACAGGAGATGTTTTTCCCAGTTGTTGCCAAAATCGATTACACATGCATGAAGCATGTCTTCCAGAGTTTGAATAGTGCGCTCAGACTGCCCATCCGTCTGAGGGTGATAAGCTGTGCTCATGTCCAATCGTGAGCCAAAAGATTTGTGCATCGCTTGCCATAGTTCTGAAGTAAATCGTGCATCACGATCAGAAATAATGGAGGTTGGCACCCCGTGCCTCGAAACCACTTCCTTTAAGTAAATGTCTGCTAAGGTAGAGAACTTGTCTGTTTCCTTAATAGCCAAGAAGTGTGCAGACTTTGTGAGTCGATCCACGATCCCCAAAATAGTATCATTCCCACGTTGAGATCTAGGCAGACCAGTAACAAAATCCATGGAAATTTCTTCCCATTTCCATTGTGGTATCTTTGGTTGCTGAAGTAGGCCTGATGGTTTCTGATACTCCGTCTTGACTCTCGCGCAAGTCAAACATTTGCTAACGTAAGTTGCTATGTGGGCTTTCATGCTAGGCCACCAATACGTAGTTCTGAGATCGTGGTACATCTTATCCGAACCAGGATGTACCGAGTAGCGAGACTTATGGGCTTCATCCATTACAAGCTCGCGTAAGTTGCCATAATGTGGGACCCAGATGCGTCCTGTTACATAGTATGCACCGTCTTCCTTTTGTTCTAACCGTTGCCTTGAGCCGCATAGGGCTTCAGTCCTGACATTTTCTGGTTTCAATGCTTCTACCTGAGCATCCCAATCTGTGCCGGAAGACTAGACTGGATGGTAAGTTGAAGTGCTCGTACACGCGTAGGTGTAGTATCCTTTCGACTGAGGGCGTCAGCCACAACATTGGCTTTGCCTGGATGGTACTTGATTGCGCATTCGTAATCATTCAACAGCTCGACCCATCGTCGTTGTCGCATGTTCAACTCCTTTTGCTTGAAGATATGCTCGAGACTCATGTGATGGGTGTAGATGGTGCACTTGGTACCGTACAGGTAATGTCTCCATATCTTAAGCGCGAAAACCACAGCTCCCAGCTCTAAATCGTGTGTAGTATAGTTTCGTTCATGAACTTTAAGTTGGCGTGATGTGTAGGCTATGACCTTGTCACGTTGCATCAACACACACCCAAGACCCTGAATGGATGCGTCGCAATAAACCACAAAATCGTCTGTGCCTTCAGGCAATGAGAGGATAGGTGCGCTACAAAGTCTATCCTTTAGGTGTTGAAAAGCTGCTTCCTGTGTATTACCCCAACGATAAGTAACACCCTTCTGCGTTAGTAGTGTAAGCGACTGTGCAATCTTTGAGAAGTCTTTGATGAACCTTCTGTAGTAGCCTGCCAAACCCAAGAATTAGCAGATTTCCGTTGGTGTACGAGGTGCAGGCCAGTTCTTAATCGAGTCTACCTTGGATGGATCAACATGAATCCCATCCTTGTTGACCACGTGGCCTAGAAAATGGACTTCACGAAGCCAGAAGTCGCATTTTGAGAACTTGGCATACAGTTGTTCTGTTCGAAGGAGTTCCAATATGAGTCGTAGATGCTACCTGTGTTCCTCCTGACTCTTAGAATAGATCAGGATGTCGTCGATGAATACTATGACGAACTTATCTAAGTAAGGCTTGCACACTCTGTTCATAAGGTCCATGAAGACCGCAGGTGCGTTTGTTAATCCGAAAGGCATAACCAGGAACTCGTAATGTCCATAGTGAGTCCTGAATGCTGTCTTAGAGATGTCCTCGTCGTGGACTCTCAGTTGATGGTAACCTGACCTCAGGTCAATCTTCGAATAGTAGCTCGACCCTTGCAATTGGTCGAACAAGTCGTCAATGCGCGGAAGAGGATAGCGATTCTTCACGGTTACCTTGTTGAGTTCACGATAGTCAATGCACATTCTGAAGGTACCGTCTTTCTTTTTCACAAATAACAATGGAGCTCCCTAGGGCGAAGAGCTAGGACGAATGAAACTCTTTTCCAAGAGTTCTTGTAGTTGCTTGAACAGTTCTTCCAGTTCTGATGGAGCTAAACGATAAGGTGCTCGAGCTATGGGTGCTGCTCCAGGAGCTAGCTCGATTTGGAATTCGACCCGGCGATGAGGCGGTGGCCCAGGTAATTCCTCAGGGAACACTTGAGGAAAGTCACGTACTACAGGAATATCCTCGATTTTCTTCTCTTTCGCTGATGTGTCAGTAACGAGGGCTAGTATAGCAGTGTGGCCCTTCCGCAAACATTTCTGGGCCTTTAGGAAAGAGATGATGCCCACCACAGCACCACTCTTGTCGCCTTGAATCACGAGGGGTTCCTGACCGGAACGAGGAATACGAACAATCTTCTCTTTGCATAGGATCTCTGCTTGCTGTTGGGATAACCAATCCATCCCAATGACAATGTCGAAACTACCTAGAACCATAGGAATGAGATCGGTAGAGAAGTTCTGACCACCTAAAACGATGTTACAACCCTTGACTATGTGCGTGGCTTCTAAACTCTTACCATTAGCTAACTCTACGACATGCTTGGTGTTTAAAGGAGTTGATGTACGTTTAAGCATTTGACTAACTTTTAAAGACACATAACTGGTATCCGTACCCGAATCAAATAATACAGTAACATAAAAGTCGTCGAGAAGGAACTTACCCATCACTACGTTAGGATCATTCCTTGCATCACCCTGACCCAGCACGAACGCACGACCCCTAGCACCGTTGTCATTATTGTTTCCACCATTGTTGTTCCCATTGCCCTGATTATTGTTGTTGTTCTAATTTTGGTTTAACTGGGGGCAGTCCCGCTTGAAGTGGCCTTCAGCACCACACTGAAAGCATCCCCTGTTGCCTCGCTGCTGTTGCTGCTGCTGGTTCTGTGGAGCTGGTGGTTGTTGTTGCTGGTTCTGATTTGCAGGTTGTGAGCTCCTGCAATCCTTAGCTTCATGACCCAACTCGAGACACCTCTGACAATGACCCTTGTTGCACTGACCACTGTGGTGCCTATTGCATCTGTTGCACCTTGGGTGATTTCCTCGATATCCACCCTGCCCGTGACTAACAGAAGACTGCTGACTGGGGCTCTGGTAGTCATCTGTCTTTCACTGCTGAGCCTGGGACTGAACCAAAGTTGAACCCTTGCTGGAGGTTCCATCCCATTTTCGCTTGTTGTCACTGGGAGTAGCAGTAGTGGCAGCGGTAGTAGTAGCACTGATACGTTTAGGCAGCCTGTTCTGTTCCACTACCTGTGTCACACCCCCAAAATCCACACGCGGAGTATCACCGCTTGGAGGCGTGACATGACTAGGTCAAGCCACCAATCATATTGAACAATGTAAGTAGTAAATATAATTCAACCAAACAATATGAAAGGTGTTCAAAAGCAAAATGTAGTTAAGTGTTTAGCGGAAGCATAATTGTAAAACCCAATGTAAGTATTAAGTACGAAATAAAGTAATGTACTTAGCATGGCACACACTGCCATGTCCCACAACGACCGTGCCTCCCTGTGTAAGCTCCATGAGTACCTAACGGCCTGCAAGGCATGTAGCAACGAATCAACAACAAAGTTGAGCGAGTTCACAGTGGGTTTTTTAGTTATAGCATTCGTTTCATAAATCGTATGTTCGTTTGTAACCCATGTATCATGTTAATTATTATCGCGGTCTCCCAAAGACATGTTGCGAAGATTAGTGGGGGCTTCCCATGTATTACTAGACCACGTGTATCGACTGCTATGAAAATGTAAGAGGTGCCCTAAGTCAATGTCAATCAGCATTGACCCTTTGCCCATAGTCCATTAGTACACGCCCGTTCGAACGACAAGGTGTGAAGTTTGTTAAACCTAATAGCGCTATTAACTAATGACCCGCTCGCCATAGGCCTCGGCGATTAAGTCGATAATTGAGGGACTTCAATTGATAGAGTTGATAGTCTTATCGTCGTGTATGTAGGTTTTACGTATGTGCCCTTCAATCCGAGGACAGTAGTAAGTAGTTTAATAGTAACGATAGTTCGAGTAGTTATTCAATCCCATTCCCGACCCCTGGGAATCCCACGCCTTGGAAGTGTGAACTCACCTTGGTTTGCTCGGCAGATACACAGGGAGGTTACTTGAGTTATGTTATAAGTGGTCAACCACGTCCTAACATGGTTACCATACAAGTCAGGTTTTTGTTTCAAGTAATGCACATAGGTTTTCACGGAATTATCAGGTTATGCACACGTATTGATCATGGTAACACATAACAGTCAAGTACATCAGTTACACACGTAAAGCCCAACTTGTGTGATTAGAATGTATTGGGCTGAATTGTAAGTCCACTAACATCTTGTGCGAGTGGATCGTTGAAACCCAAACACTGCCCGGCCCAATATAACAAAGTAGTCCAACATGCATACGGCCTAAATAAACAAACAGTGATCATGTGCGGCTCTTTAGAGCTTGTGCGATTCAGATAACCTTGTGCGTTTGAGGTTTATCTTGTGCGACTAGGTTTTGGGCTTTAAGGCCCAAATCAACATAACAAAGTCCAACAGTATGTGTGTGGCCCAAGCCTTGTGCGATCTGCACTGTCTTGTGCGGTCCACATGGTCTTGTGCGATCATGCATAACTAAACAGTACCCTGAGCCTAGACGGTTGTACTTAGCTTATGCGATTGTGTTGTGCGATTGGTCTTGTGCGATCAGGTCTGGTCTTGTGTGACCTGATCTTGTGCGACCGAGAGGCTTGTGCGATTGATTAACTAATTCCCATAATTCATGCAATCAGTTACATCCAATCAATTAGTTTCCAAATTTACAATTTATCAATCAATACTAACAACTTCCAAACCAAGTAGTAATCGATCAAACAGGGTTTTTAATATCAATTTCTCATGAACCCTAAAACTTAACATCAACAATTATCATAACACTTAGCATATCGATCATGGATAACAGCTTATCTCAACTTTCAATCGCATTAACAGATCGATGATTTCCAATACTAACATCCTCATTAACATGGAAACATATCTAATCATTCGAATACAATTTATAACAGCCAATTAATTCATCATATATACATATAACCGAAATCAAGTGCATAGTTTCAAATCATGATTACTAGCATGGCCCCTAATAAATCACATGATAGAACAATATCCAAAACATGATAAAACACTAACTGAATTAGAAGTTAACACAAGGGTGATCCGGTTAAGAAAGCTTCACGAGGTGGCTTCGGCTATGGGAATTTCCGTCGGCTTCAAGAGAGTGGAAAGAGAGTGTAGGGTTTTGTGTGTGTTGAGTTTTGTAACTAATGAGGAACACAATCCTATCCTAGGTGATTGTACACGCATAAAAGGAGTGGGCCGAACCCATACATGGGCTGCCCTTGGGTTCGAGTACAATAAGTGCAAACCGAATGGGCTTGTGCGACTACAAAGCATATACACACACAATACGTGCAATCATATAACATATCAACATAGCATGTAACATTTATTCACAAAACCAACACATCGATTAGTCACATAGAGTTCATACACGTTACATTAAACATAAAGACATGTTTTGAAATACGAGTTGTCACATTATCCCCAACTTGAAAGAAATTTCGTCCCAAGATTTAGCATGCGGTTACTGAGGAAGCTAGTTGTGTTGTTCAGTTTACTGGTTTTCCTGGGGTGTCACATCATCCCCCCGTTGATTTGGAATTTCGTCCCGAAATTCCGTAGTAGCTTCAGCCTCAGCAGTGGTTGCACTGTTTGCGAACAATTGGGGATACTTGAGTTTCATTTGTTCTTCTCATTCCCAGGTGAACTCTGGGCCCCGACGGGAGTTCCAACGAACTCGAACAAGAGGTATTCTGGTCTGCTTGAGGACCTTAACATCCCGGTCCGTGATTTCAACAGGTTCCTCGACAAATCGCAGCTGATCGTCGATAGTGAGCTCCTTCAAAGGAACTATGAGGGTCTCATCTGATAGTCACTTCTTCAGATTTGACACGTGAAAGACGTTGTGAACCCCACCGAGTTCTGCTGGTAGGTTCAGTTTGTAGGCCACTTTGCCTATTCTTTCTATGATTTCGAATGGTCCGACATACCGCGGATTGAGCTTGCCTCGTTTGCCAAAACGAACTACACCTTTCCAAGGTGAGACTTTGAGTAGCACTTGATCCCCAACCTGGAACTCGAGTGGTTTCTTGCGCTTATCAGCGTAGCTTTTCTGATGGTCATGAGCTGCCGCCATGCGTTGCCGTATCTGAGCAATTCTTTCTGTTGCGTCTACTACCATTTCTGGACCCGTGATCTGACTATCACCCACCTCTGCCCAACAAAGAGGTGATCGGCATTTACGCCCGTACAATTCCTCAAATGGAGCAGCTTGAATGCTGGTGTGGTAACTGTTGTTATATGAAAACTCCACCAAAGGGAGATATTTTTCCCAGCTGTTGCCGAAATCGATAACACATGCCCGAAGCATGTCTTCTAGGGTTTGAATAGTGCGCTCAGACTGCCCATCCGTCTGAGGGTGATAAGCTGTGCTCATGTCTAATCGTGAGCCAAAGGATTTGTGCATCGCTTGCCACAGTTCTAAAGTAAATCGTGCATCACGATCCGAGATAATGGAGGTTGGCACCCCGTGCCTCGAAACTACTTCTTTCAAGTAGATGTCTGCTAAGGTAGAGAACTTGTCTGTTTCCTTAATAGCCAAGAAGTGTGCAGACTTTGTGAGTCGATCCACAATCACCAAAATAGTATCGTTTCCTCGCTGGGATCTAGGCAGGCCTGTAACGAAATCCATGGAAATTTCCTCCCATTTCCATTGTGGTATCCTTGGTTGCTGAAGTAGGCCTGATGGTTTCTGATATTCCGTCTTGACTCTCGCACAAGTCAAACACTTGCCGACGTAAGTTGCTATGTGGGCCTTCATGCTAGGCCACCAATACATAGTTCTGAGATCGTGGTACATCTTATCTGAACCAGGATGTACTGAGTAGCGAGACTTATGCACTTCATCCATTACCAGCTCGCGTAAGTTTCCATAATGTGGGACCCAAATGCGTCCCGTTACATAGTAGGCGCCGTCTTCCCTTTTTTCTAACCATTGCCTTGAGCCGCGTAGGGCTTCAGCCCTAACGTTTTCTGGTCTCAATGCTTCTACCTGAGCATCTCGTATTTGTGCCGGTAGACTAGACTGGATGGTAAGTTGTAATGCTTGTACGCGCCTAGGTGCAGTATCTTTTCGACTGAGGGCATCTATGACACCTGTGCCTCTGCGACCATCAAACAAAAACCAAATCAACGAAATATTGGGTTTCATACTAGGGATTTGTGTAAACATGTGTATCGTTTGCACATGTCAATTCTTGATCGATTTCGGTGTTACGCCCAAAATTTCACCTTCCTAAATGTGATATTATCAAACTATAATTTAACAAAAATCGGGCATGACCCGTCCATAAAACGAGCATACCCCTGTTTTAAACATAAACAAACTAGATACAATTCTACAATTCGTTCAACAAGATACTACTAAAAACCAATACAACAAATTTTGGATCAAAAACATTTGAACAAGCTAGCGGAAGCGTTTGGTATCGCATAACACGAACACGCGCTCGCTCCGATTCTCCAAGTCGCCAAAATTGAGGATTTACCTACATTCAACAACAAAGCTTTAAAAAGTTAGTCATTATACTTGTTTGCTTATAAAACCGTCATTTTAGTTCCATTCGTGTGCGTACTTTCATTTCTCTTACGCATTCGATTACCCAATTAAATGGGTATGACATATACTCTCATACAACTAACCTGTTAGTAGATGGTGACGACCAAACATATAATATTGTATAAACTAAAACGTCCATAGCATATTCTAACCGCATAAGTTACTTCAATCCGATTATCCTTTCAACATTCAACCGTTTCATTATTATATCAACACTTCGAAAGTCCGACATTCATAACCTGCACTTTCAAACATACTCAATAATAACTTGGTTAGCCAAACCCGTAATCTCAACATATTCATTTACTACATCTTCATAAAAAGGACGTTAACCATTTAAATGCATCCAATCAACTTATATTCCAAACCCAAGGGCATTATTAGTAACGCTAATTCTCAAATGCATCCAAATCATGCATTCGCACATACTTGCACACATACAAACTTACAATCATACACATCTACATACCTAATATACATTTAATCATACCTACAATCATGTATTCATACCTACGTGTTCCGTACGTATTTTTGTATACATTTACATGTAATACATGTCCAACTTCATTACATACATCTATCACACTCTTATATAAATTACATGAGGCTTAGACTTGGGTTTACAACTTATAATCGTCAAGGAAACACTCGAAATCATGTTTGGGAGGCCCGTCGTAGTTCACGGATAATATACCGAAGCCTACGACGCATAAATCACATAAATAATATTTTTGACAGAACCTTCACCCGGCCGTGTCAGTTCACCACCCGGCCGTGTCAACTCTGCACTTTTCCTAGCCATTAATCCTTACTGAAACGGACATAACTCTCTCATTTTTCGTCCGTTTTGCGTCACGTTTCTTCCTATATGATTGTAATTTAATATTCTATCACGTGATCTTGAAGTCCAACATCCGAGTTAAGGAATTTCTTAACTTATACGTATTCGGCTTGTTATTCATCTATGAATTATTCGACCCATTCGTGCATTTATCAAAATAATCCATTGATTTAACCTCAACTTCATATGAACTTAATAATTAAAACATTATATTACTTAAACAACTAAAGAAGTGATTATAGAAATCACTTACCTTGAGTATTCCAATAAGTGTATTTGTCACCTTGCCTTATCTTGACCCGTTATCCTCCTATGCTTGAGCTCTCCTTGACACGTTCCTGTTATCTCATTCCATTACATCCATTCAATAGTTAGTATACGTAATCATACGCATCACTAATCACACTTCTATTCACGTGTCAATCGCTTAGCGAGTTCAACATGTATCATAATACTACAATGCTAATCAATCTAACAATTTATCATTCCATCATCACAAAAGTCATACATGAGCTTCTAGCATGCATAATTATGTATTTACATCATGTTCATTATTCTTTCAAAATTCCATACTTAGAATGATAACATTCTCTAAGTTAGGCAACTTGTTTCATACATTAAACATTTCATACCATTTCTTAACACCTTGGTTTTTACACATCCATTCTACTATTTTCTATCAACAACCCGTTTCGACCCGTTGGTGCAATCATATGCATAGACTAGTTGGTAAGTGTTTTAGACACTTAAAACAATCAAATAACTTACTAATAATTTATTAAAATCAGTAGTTCATGATTCATACAAGTGTGCATAACAATACAACTATTTTTACTTAATATTTATACTAAAAATGTGCAGCAACTTTCTGCGCAGCAGCTGTTCACGACACATTTTAACCCATTTATCTTCTGATTCAGTTCTTCATGTTCAAATATGAAATGATCTACACTCAGAGATCTTTCTAAGCATATAAAGATCGTAACAATCGGACATTCCTATGATTTTATATGATTTTTACAAAATCAGCACAGAAGCTGAAATGCTTCCAAACAGCTTGCTGTCAAAACGAATTTACTAACTTTTCATGCTGTTTTGACCCACTAAATCTCATAACCAGCCTCTTATGACCAAATATGAAATGTAATATGCGAAACAACCTTTTCAACGATATAAGGCTCGTTGTCTAACTCCTAATAACGAATGAGATACGGCCTTTACAAGATGACTATCTAAGGCTGTTAAAGTTACTATTTTACACAAACTTTGTAGGCATTTTATCAAACACCTTGTAAGCATCATAATCATGGTATTCGGTACAAGACTATAAGGCACATTCTTATTAGTTTATCATCATACAACATTCATATTCATTCGGATTTACATAATACTCCTTCCTACATAAATTTTATTCATCATTCATGTATCACATCAAGCTCATAATCAAAGTTCTAGTTATATGATCTCATTCCATCATCCTACAATTACTAGCTTCTTAACAAGCGGGTTTTTGCTAAAATCACAACAACCATCCCAATTCAAACATAATTTCTGCTATAATTCTTATCCTAATCCTTAATCCTAACCAAATTTCACGATTCCTATGCCATGCATTCATGCTTGGGTTAAGACCCACTTCATACAATTTAGAAAATCACAGAATTGAACTTACCACTTCAAAGAACAGGTGTAGGAGCTTAGAATTTGATGATTATTCTTTCGATTTCCTTAAGATTTCTAGTAATTCTTGTGGATTTTGTGAAGTTGGGGTTTCACCCCTCCTTGCTCCTCTCTGTCAATCGTCCAGAACCCCACACACGAGTTGTGTGTGGGTTTTAATCATTTAACATTTTATTATCTAAACTTTTGGGCATTTACATCTTTAGTCCCTCCATATTTACCACTTAATTAACTTAAATTACTACCCTTTTTATCATAACATTTTAGCAAATATTTTTGGGGTGTTACAAGTCTACCCCCTTTAAAGAAAGTTTCGTCCCCGAAACCTTTCTCATTCCAACCGGACCAATTGTACACCCACTCTTTTATCTTTTCATTCACAATGCTTACTACCGCAGGGATGCATTCGAGATCTTGGCAAGAGTTTCATTCATTCGTAAACGTCTTTGCACGCGTTGTCCCTCCGTTCTTAAATCAAGTAAGTTACTTTCATATTCGCATTAAGGTCAGAATCTGATCCCGAGCTCTTGTTAGTGTCGTCTTGACTTTATAATGCTAGCTCCTAGCACATATCATCACTAGCGCTTCATTCATCGAATTTATTCCAAGTGTATACAGTTATTAATCATACAGACTAAGTCTATGGCTTGTTTCTAACATCCTATTTAAGCATATTACATTCGTATATTTACTAATGAAAATAAATCGGTTTATTTCATACTGCTCATACATCCTATGCTATCTTTCATGTTGTTCACCACGAGCCATCCAAACATTCAATTTCTATCATTACTTTTGTTTACCTTTTAAACTCATAGGGGGGGGGGGGTCAATACATTATCATATGCATACTATAATCATTCAAAGACTTATTATTTAAATCAAAGTCACCCTTCTTCAACTTACTTATCCGTACTTAATTCGAAGACCAAGTATTATTTCCATGGTTACTATTGTTATACGTGCCATGCGTATCTTTCCTACAATATCTTGTTCAAATGAACATGGCCAACAAGCCGAGCATCAAAGTTAGCATTTCTTAGCGATACTTGTCGTCTCTTATATTCTATCAGAATTTCCACAGTTATGAGCATTCAGGTTCAATACCACTCGATGATCATTACGAACATTTAGAAGTTCACTTCACATTTTTCATTACGGTTTTGTATACACATATTCTATTCTGACGCATCCCTCTCTAGTCGAGTCATAACCTCATACTAAAGTTACAACCCTTTTTATACGTACCTGACGGAAGTAAATTCCATTGATTCATTATCCATACTTTACGGTAATCATTCCTTTCCGGTTAGTGACATTGCGCGTCTATTCATCAAGTTTACCTACGTCTATTCATCAAGTTTACCTATGAATATAAAACTTAACAACCAAAACATTAGCTACCGAGTTCAAATGGCGATCGCCATCTGACCCGTATGACCCATTTGTCCTTTCGACCATTCTTGTACAAAACGCATTTGCATAAATATATTCATATATATATATATATATATATATATATATAGAAGTTCAAGCATAAACTGAATCACATCACTTATGGAACATTTATTTGTTTGGTACGTAATTACTTCACATTCGAATATCTTCATTCTTGTCATTCCTTTGTTCATTTGCTTTACATTTACTTATATGACTTGTTTGACGCAATCATGGTCAAACTATTGACTCTTCTTATGTAGACTAGTTTTCGCCTTTTTATACCTTAAGTCCGCTTCGCGGATTTGAACATTGCATTCATGCCTTTCATTTCTTGAATCCGTCTCGCGGATTCAAGCATTGCATCCATATCTTTCATTCTTTGAATCCGTCTCGCGGATTCAAGCATTGCATTCGTATCTTTCATTCCTTGAATCCGTCTCGCGGATTCAAGCATTGCATTCGTATCTTTCATTCCTTGAATCCGTCTTGCGGATTCAAGCATTGCATTCTTATCTTTCATTCCTTGAATCCGTCTCGCGGATTCAAGCATTGCATTCATATCTTTCATTCCTTGAATCCGTCTCGCAGATTCAAGCATTGCATTCATATCTTTCATTCCTCGAATCCGTCTCGCGGATTCAAGCATTGCATTCATATCTTTCATTCCTTGAATCCGTCTCGCGGATTCAAGCATTGCATTCATACATTGTTGGTCCGTACTTCTTACGGATTCAACATTTTATTCTTATCACTTGCATTTTGTACTCTTACGTAGTACTCTCAATCTCCCGAGAGTCTTGCTACTCACTTCACCCGTACGCCCACCTGCTACCCAATTCTAACGGACATACATGTAACAATTATCGCGGTCTCACGAACGTCATACGTTTCTTGTGTACTGGCCAGGTACACAATCCACGTACTAGTTTCGTGTCTTCGCGTAATCGCCACATTATGCCCGAAGAATTAAGTTTCGGCACGTGTTACATTTTTAAAACTCCTTTACCATGTCGTTGTTATATTCATTTAGATTTTTCTTTCACTTGCCTAATTATACTATTTCATGCATCAACGCGTTGAGTATACGTACCAGGGGTCAATTCGTCTTATTACTTGCCTTGATGCCGGTCCTAGACCGCATTCACGGATCATTCCTTCCGAACAATTGCGCTTACCCTTCACGTAACCCGCGTGCTCTTGGCCTTATAAATAGCATATAAATAAATGATTAGCATATTCCGTCTATCTTATCCACTAATCGTGGTCACATATGTCGTACTAGGCCTTATATAGATCTTACACGAACATTCATTAAGCTTTTAGACAATTTAGAAACTCAAAGTACGAAAACAAGGCCTTTACAAGTTTCTTTCCATCGTAACCACTAATTGTGGTTAGATACATCTTATTAGGCATTATTTGGACCCTACATAAACATTCGAATGGGCCTTCGGACAACCCGGTAACTCGAAACGCGAAAATAATACTAAAATAAAATTTTTAGCAGATTGTTACACCACAAGCCGTCGGCGACGGCCTTACACCCGTCGGCGACGGGTCCTGGAATGTGCCTTCGGCCACTTTTGTCCGTCGGCAGACACTTAGGGCGTCGGGACTAAGGGGGCGTCGGCGACGGCCAGGAGCCCGTCGGCGACGGCCTCCCGTTTGCTGAAACGCTGCTGAATTTCTTTTGAGTGTTCCGACCATTTACCGGGTCCGTTTTCAGCTACACGGGTCCCGGGACTTCTTATTTTACACGCCTTGTCACCCATAACCTACTTGAACCTTAAAACTTATACCGTAACACACTATACATACTTATATTAATCAAAAATTTAAAATTTTACCTCATTGGCGATCTCGGTGCGAGCACACTTTTGCACGAGCCATCGGTTTGAGTTCAAGCACTGATACTCTTGCTCGAATCCCTCAAACCTAGGCTCTGATACCAACTTGTTACGCCCAAAATTTCACCTTCCTAAATGTGATATTATCAAACTATAATTTAACAAAAATCGGGCATGACCCGTCCATAAAACGAGCATACCCCTGTTTTAAACATAAACAAACTAGATACAATTCTACAATTCGTTCAACAAGATACTACTAAAAACCAATACAACAAATTTTGGATCTGTGACAACCCTCACCAAACCAGGTATCCGTACGACTTAATTAACTATTAATTGTTGCCTAATTACTGTGCTTAACTGAGATTTCTGATAAACTGCTACTTGATTGTTGATACTTGTACATATCTGCATCATACTTTGATTTTTCCGTCACTACATTATTTACTTACTGAACTCTAGTGACAAACATGATGCACAAAAGCACAGTAGCATTTGAACGAATAACCTATTGAACATGCTGATATAGCCAGCATCAGGCAAACACTGCCTCTAAAGGCCTGAATGAGCCAGAAATATTCTACTACACCCATAGTGTGTGTAGGGATACAAGGGTTGTATAATTGCGTCTCTAGGAATAAGATACAGAGATTGGATGTGCCTAAAACATATTCTAAGCACAAAACACAGCACTTTTATCAACACACTAGCTTCTAGCTAATTAATAAAGTGCCAAAACATGGGGAAATATTCCTGACACTTTGCAGAATAAATTGTGCCGCTAAAAATATTATTTACGACGCTTAAAGGATTACTTAAGCACTTTAACGGATTACTATCCAACCGAACAACCGGACTATACCCGGAACATAAAAATATTGCCAGAAATATTATTAGCCTTTTTCTGAGCCAGTTAGGGTCCCTGATTACCCTAACACCCGCTTTATAACGCGTCACGCAACTAACGGGGTTAATCTCTAAAAGTAACCAACTTAACATAACTAAACTCTAACTGAACAATCGAGATCCAACCGGATGTCCTTTCCCCCCTAAAGATTTCGGCCAACCAAGGGGACAAGAGGGTACAAGTTTTTGATTATTTTATTAGATTTCGTGGATATCTAGAGGACTTGTAAACCGTTGGACGATAATCAAAATTTTGTCTATAAAACCCACACTTAACCCATTAGACTTCACACCACAATTTCACCAACACCCAACTCTCTCCCTCTTGCTCTCTCCCTCTCGGCCGTAACTACACACACCCACACATCCATCTTTCGGTTCTTGTCTTGCCATTCCAAGCACATACAAGGCATTCGGGTCACGTACGAGGAAGCTTGAAGCAAGCGGAAGTTGAAGGACCTCGTTCATTTGCTTTTATCCACGCCATTTCCGACTAGATTCTTCCCTAGCCCCGAGCTAGAGGTATAACCTTTAAAACTCGCTCTTGATCGTATCTAAAGTGGTTAATATGATTTTTAACGGTTAAAAGTTGAAATCATGCGTTTTGAATCTTTAAAGACTACTAAAACTCGAATATTGTTGGTTAAAAGCTTATAACGCGTGTAAAAGTCGTAGTATTCGAATATGTTGATTATTGAGGCCCGATCTATGTTGTGGTGGCTCTTATCATCGTTTAACCCGACTTTGTTAAGATCACAAATCTTGACATACGCTTGTTTCTATTGGTACAAGGGTTAAAAGGTGAAACTCCACCACACGAGAAGCATGAACTTGTGTAAAAGTATTTTGACTTGTAAAATAGTATTTAAAACGAGCCGATCTACGTATGTACAAGTGGTATATTCGTAGAACCAAGTGTCGAGAAAAATCATGTTTTTAAAAGTTGGATGACATGTTAATAAATATGATTTTTACAAACTACAAGTGTATAAACACTTGTGAAACGAAAGATCCGACAAAGTAACAATTTTTACAAAAGTTGTCGGGAAGTTGTAAAGGATGGTTTGTTCTAAAAACGGGGTTTTTACAAGACTAAACTATTTTATACATAGATCCACTAAATATAAGGTGATCTACACTATGACTTTCGGAAAAACTACAAGTTCATGTAATGATGCGATTTTACATACTAGTCTACAAGTTTAATGTATTGAAACTGGTTTGAAGTATCGGAACTTGATTGGTTGATTTAAAGAAATTGTTGGAATGATTTTGTAAAAGAAAATGATCCGCTTGAAAGCGTGGCCACCTCCAGTTACAGGGGAAACTCTGGCAAAATTTTTCTAAAAATCCAACACTTAGAATTATTTCCAAGTGTTAAACTATCTTGAAAGGTTTTCAAAATATATTTCGCCATGACTTTATTTATTAAATAATCGGAGGTGGGATTTTCACAAAAACTAATCGTGATAAATATTTATTCGATAAATATATTTTTCACCACACTGTTTATGATTATTTTGTGAAAATATATAAATATTATTTTTAGAGTAAAAATAATATTTACAAACTTTGTCGAACCCAAAATAATACCAACGCCTACACGACAAACATATAAGTTACAACGGTAATTACTATTACCACTAAATCGCCAAAACGTAACTTACGCCTTATACGGAAATATTCATAAATGCGGATATTGTCAACGTATTATTTTGGAAAGTATTGTACGAAGAGAAAATATATTATTTTTGAGAAAAATAAATATATTTTGGAATGAGAAATAAAATATATTAAGTGAGACTTAATATTATAAACGCACATGTATTAATTCCCCCATCCTTGGGAAGGAGATTTACTACCAAATATATACAAGGAACAGTTGTCTAACTGTTTCCCGAAAATTAAACTATAAAGCTAAAGCACGGCCATCCGTCTAATAGAATTAGCACATGTAGGTCGTTGCACAGCTTTCGGACATTTGGAGTGCTTGATTTAGCTACGCACTGACTGTGAGTTCATGTCCCCCTTTTCTCTTAACTATTTTCAGTTTTATAAACTGCGGGGGTGAAATACATGTTACTATGATTATGAATATGTTTATACATGGTATGGTTAGCGTAAGGAGGTTTGTTACTTAGATCATGTGAGTGGGTAGGCGGAAACTTGAGGCCATTAATCCTCTTAGTAGGACCGAGGGACAGGAGCGGTAGATCTATCTGGGTGTAGCGAGCCCAGCCCCAGGTCCAGCTGAACGGACCTCGGGGTGACTTAGTGCCCGACGCATAAATCCACTAGGTTTGAGTCATCCCTACTTGCACTTCACACATATCAATGGCCTTGCAAACCATTGGTGATCTCTTTTTCCTTATTTGCTACATACCAGGGTTTTTGATAAATACAAAGGTTTGTTTACTCACTATCGCATGAACTCGCTCAACATTATTGTTGATTTTTCAACTTACATGTATTTCAGGAAACTAACGATCTGGCGCGGTATGGCTTGTTTTCCGCTGCATTAGGCCCGAGGTCATCCAGGGTTCGAGGCTTGTGACTCTTTCCTGGACAAGTCACAGTCCCTGAACCATGTTTACTTTAAGTTTGCATTTGTAATGTTTAGACAAGTATGATTGTTGGGTGTTAACCCGTTAAGACAATGTTTAATATTTTTATTATCAATGGATGATCTTGCATATTTTTAATTCATATAGCTTGTTATGATTAAGCTATGGTATTAAGAAGTCACACCAAATTTACCACGCTTCCGCAAAGCCAGGGTGTGACAGCTTGGTATCAGAGCTCTGATCATAGCGAACTAGGATTCCTTCTCGAGTCTAGACTATGATCACTAGGGCTCTCACGAAAACATTTTTATTGCATACCACTTAAGTCCAGATCCAAAACGTTTTTACAAACCAATGTTGAGCACATTTTATTTATTCATTATTAGGCTCAGTCTTAGAGGCTGAGGCTCGGTCTTGGAGGCCGAGGCTCGATCTTAGAGATCGAGGAAGATGTTTATTTATTATTTTAGTCTCAGTCTTGGAGGCTGAGGCTCGGTCTTGGAGGCCGAGGCTCGATCTTAGAGATCGAGGTAGATGTTATTTATGTTAGGCTCAGTCTTGGAGGCTGAGGCTCGGTCTTGGAGGCCGAGGCTCGATCTTAGAGATCGAGGTAGATGGCTAGTAAGACTAGGAAGAGTAGGCTCAGTCATGAAGGCTGAGGCTCGGTCATGGAGGCCGAGGCTCGATCTAGGAGGTCGAGGTGGATGATAGAGCAGTCTTAGAGACTGGAAGGAATTTGGCTAGTGGGACTAGGAGAATTATTTGATTGTTTATTGTTGACTTACATGTTTATATGAATATATGATTGATATTTTATACGTACGTGTGTTTGTGTTACAAACATCATGCCTTCATCATGTACTAGAAAGATGGACACTACGAATCCCATGGCCATAGTATCAGACGACATAGTTTCATCGGAGCACGAGGAGTACATTTCCGATACTACCGGCACAATCAATGACGACTTTCAGCCCTTTTGCGCTGCCTGAAGTCGTAGCAGAGCCTACTGATGGCCATCTTGTTGGGAATTTGCCACTCGCAGTGATCCCTGCTCCTGTGCCCCTTGCCGCTTATCCTGTTGTTGATATGCCCCCCCTGACGTGGCCTCTGACGACGATAACGATATACTAGAAGAGGGCCCATTCGAGGGCGAGGCCCTATTGCTGCTGGTATTAGCCTACTGCTTGCAGACGCTCCTACAGGGGAAACTCATGCCCATTCCCCTGTCCTAGACTTATTTGAGTTCCTGACATCCGCATTTTCGCATATACAGGGAGTGCAGCACCATTCACACGACGCCGACCCTGACACGGCATCATCAGCTGCACCGGTTCCCGCACATAGCTTTGAGTTTGATCACAGTATTGAGGGTAATCCTGTTCTTCCATCTGGTTTTGATCCAGACCATGACCTTGAGTTCATACACTTAGACCAGCCCTTGGAGGATCCTGTAACCCCCTGTGATGGTTAATCCAGCTGATTTTGAGATGGAATTTGTTGATCCGGAGCCAGCCATGGCCCCTGAGCCAGGCGTTGCTCCTAACACCGCATTGGAGCATGACCCTGTTCATGCCAATGCACCTGTTGTTACTCCTTGATTGATCATCTGCTTGGACGAGAGAAAATTTGGGGTAACTATGCAAGACAATTTATTATTACGGGGGCCCACGTAATAATGACTTGTAGTGCACAGAAATCCTGGTGGACTCTGCGGGCCAAGCTAATGAAAACCAATGTAGCAGGAAATAACTCGAACACGAATGACCAAGGCGATGAAGCCTCGACTTCATTCTATTTCAAGCAACAAGCCAAATTGGCAAGCCTATGTGAGGGCTCAGAAAATTTATTTTCCCCACCCATACATTGAGTATATTTATGTGTAAAATTGGGTGAGTACATGATGGCTTACGGTGCTATGTATCTCATAAGACAATTGGAAAGTTGTCTAACCCACTTCATGCCATTCCGGCAGAAGAGAATGCCACCCAGGCGTGACACAAACACCAGTATATTGCCAAGGATAGGAGCCGAGCTGCAAAAACGCAACTCACAGGCAATTGCACGACATGAAGCTCTCCGCTTTTAGCACAGCAATGGCACTATTGGAAATAATCCCTAGCTGACCGCTCCTATAAGCAGTTCCTAAAGTGCAAGCCTTTGAACTTCAACGAAACAGAAAGCGCCATTGCATTTGTTCGTTGGCCCGAAAAGATTGACTCCATTCTAAGAAAGACAAATTGTTCGCCCCAAATGGAGTGATACCTTTACCTCAAGGTCATTACTAGACGGCACACTCTCATAGTGGGACCATCATGTTCAGGCCCTTAGCACGGATGCTACTTATGCACTGAGCTGGGACGAGCTCAAGGAAATGATTGAGAAGAAATGTTGTTCTAGGACTGGAATTCAGAAGCTTAAGGTGGAGTTCTGGAATTTGAAAATGGAGAGACCCGAGATTCCTTAACATGTCCAGAAATCGCACGACTTGCCTAGGGTCGTCCCCTACTAAGTCATTATTGTTGTATGATACAGTTATGTACATATAAGCTTTACATTGTGGTCTCGATTTGTGGTAATGCAATCGTAGTATTCTCATCACTTGTGATGTTTGATCTATGGTTTATGTTCTATGACATGAGATGTTATGTGGCTGATTTATTGATAGCATGAGATGTTATGTGCTGATATTGTTGAATACATTCGTACATTTTACCTGCTACGACCTAACCTATGTGAAACATCTTTTAGAAGATGCCACCAAGACGCGAAATGCGCATACCCACCAATGAGGCGGAACTTCAGGAAATCATTGCTGCAGTCATCGCACAATACGAGGCCCATCACTCCGAGCGCAACGGAGGTACCTCGGAAGATAACGGTTGTCCCTACTGGCACTTCCTCAACTACAAGCCTCCGAAGTTCGACGGCACTGGAGGTGCCATAGCTTTTGTGAAATGGATTGAAAGTATGGATTCCATCTTTCGAATGAGTAGTTGTACGCCAGAACAACAAGTCCTATACGTTTCTGGGTTGTTTCAAGATGGAGCTCGACTATGGTGGTACCTTCAGGTTCAAATGAAGGGCGAAACCGCAGCATATGCATTATCATGGGATGAACTGAAGGGAATGATGCATGAGAAGTATTGCTCCAAAGAGGAAACCCAGAAGTTGGAAGGGGAATTCCAGAGCCTGATAATGGAAGGTCCAAAAATGTTGGGATACATGCAAAGACTTCATGACTTGGCACGAGTTATTCCCCACTTAGCGGAACCAGAAATGAGGAAATTGGGACAGTTCATTTGGGAACTGGCACCAGAAGTCATGAGCTTAATGGCAGCATCTACGCCACCAACAACTATTGCTGCAAGCAAGATGGGTTTGGCACTCGTTACGGAAGCCATTAGACTAGAAAAACTTGCAAACCCTGATAGGGGGACTCAGGTAGAGTCATCTGGAAAGAACAAAAGGAAGCTTACCGAAGATACCCGAACAAATAATGATGAACAAAGATCTATTCGAGGTTGTTTTGACTGCGGAGACAAAGGGCATTTCAAGAAAGATTGCCCTAACAACAGACAGGCCAATGATAAGATTTGCTTAGAAACTAAAGCAAGACGTGCTGGGTGCAAATATCACCATGAATGTGGATGTCGGAAGCCTAGGTGCGGGAGGAAAGGCATAACAAGGATGGTTGTGGGATGAAGAGTCCCAAACAAGGAGAAAACCGTAACAACGCTCAAGGTGGAAGCAGGAAAGGAAATGGCCGAATGCTAGGATGCTTCCATTGTGGGGACATTGGACATCTTAAGAGAGAATGCCCGGAGTTGAAACAAGACCGTGAGAGAACACCCAGCATCGGAGTCTGTGAAGCATGCCAGGATCCAGGCATGATTACTGGTACGTTCTTTAACAACCAAAACTTTCGCATCTATCTTGTGTGAAACTGGTGCCGATTATAGCTTTGTATCGCTAGAATTTAGAAACATGCTTGGTTTAGCCGCTAGTAAGTTAGATATTCCATACTCGATCGAATTAGCGAATGGGAAGTTAGTAGAAGCTAAAGAGGTGATTCGAGGTTGCATAATCGAACTGGGAGAGGGTGAGTTTACTCTCGATCTACTACCAGTCCAGTTGGGAAGCTTCGACGTGGTAGTAGGGATGGATTGGTTATCGAGTAACAAAGCGGAGATAGTTTGTCACAAGAAGATTATTCGTATCCCGACCGGTGATGGTGAGACCATTGTTGTTCATGGGGAGAAGCGTGAGACGCCGTTAAGGATGATTAGCTGCCTGAAAGCAAGGAAGTGTTTGCAGAAAGGATGTGTTGCTTTTCTGGCACACATTATGGATAAAAAGGCTGTTGGGCCGAAGATCGAAGACATCCCTGTCGTGAGGGAATACCCAGAAGTCTTTCCAGAAGACTTGCCTGGCTTGCCACCTCAAAGGCAAGTGGAGTTTCGCATCGACTTAGTTCCAGGCGCCGCGCCTGTGGCTAAGGCACCCTATAGATTTGCTCCGTCTGAGATGCGAGAACTGTCGACACAACTTCAAGAGTTGTTAGACAAGGGTTTTATCCGACCAAGCTTCTCGCCTTGGGGAGCTCCAGTTTTGTTTGTAAAGAAGAAGGATGGTAGTTTCCGTATGTGTATCGACTACAGAGAGTTGAACAAGCTGACGATCAAGAATAGGTATCCCCTGCCAAGAATCGATGATCTGTTCGACCAGCTTCAAGGTTCAAGCTTCTATTCAAAGATCGATCTTCGATCTGGATACCATCAGCTACGGATACAGGAGGAGAGTATCCCGAAGACAGCCTTCAGAACTCGATATGGACACTACGAGTTTCTCGTTATGCCGTTTGGTTTGACAAACGCACCTGCAGTGTTCATGGATTTGATGAATCGAGTTTGTAAGCCGTACTTGGATAAGTTCGTGATTGTATTCATCGACGACATTTTGATTTATTCAAAGACAAAGGCTGAGCACGAGCAGCATCTTAGAGCCATTCTGGAGCTGCTAAAGAAGGAACAGTTGTACGCCAAGTTCTCTAAGTGTGAGTTTTGGCTAAGAGAAGTGCAATTCCTTAGACACGTGGTGAATGGAGATGGAATCCACGTGGATCCAACCAAGATTGAGGCGATCAAAGATTGGGAAACGCCAAAGACGCCAACCGAAATCCGGCACTTCTTGGGTTGGGCTGGCTACTATCGAAGATTTATTGAGGGTTTCTCGAAAATCGCTCAACCGTTGACACCCCTCACGCAGAAGGATAAGAAGTTTGATTGGGGAATCAAACAGGATGAAGCATTTCAGATATTGAAAGATAAGCTTTGTAACGCGCCAATCTTAGCTCTATCAGAAGGCACTGACGATTTTGTGGTATACTGCGACGCATCACGTCAAGGATTGGGTTGTGTGTTGATGCAACGTCAAAAGGTTATCGCCTACGCATCACGCCAACTGAAGGTGCATGAAAAGAACTATACCACACAGGATTTGGAGCTAGGCGCAGTGATTTTTGCCTTAAAGATCTGGAGACACTACCTTTACGGTACGAAGAGTACGATCTTCACAGATCACAAGAGCCCCCAACATATATTCAACCAGAAGGAGCTGAATATGAGGCAAAGGCGATGGGTCGAGTTGTTGAACGATTACGACTGCGAGATCAAGTATCATCCAGGGAAGGCGAATGTGGTCGCTGATGCCCTAAGTCGTAAAGAGAGAATCAAGCCCATAAGGGTTAGGGCTATGGAAATGATAATTCAAACCGACCTTTCCTCGCGCATTCGTGCAACACAGAAGGAAGCTCTCAAGGAGGGAAACCTTGAGGAAGAATATCTCCGTGGGATGGAGAAGATATTGGTGCCAAACAGGGAAGGAACGTTGTGTTTTGAGAAAAGGATTTGGGTTCCTCTGTTTGGTGGTTTAAGAGAGGTTATCTTTGATGAAGCTCACAAGTCGCGGTACTCTATCCACCCTGGAGCGGATAAGATGTACCAGGATCTTAAAGATTATTACTGGTGGCCTAGGATGAAGGGCGATGTTGCTATTTACGTGAGCAAATGTTTAACTTGCGCCAAAGTTAAGGCGGAATACAAGAAGCCTTCGGGACTTCTGCAGCAACCAAAAATTCCCCAATGGAAGTGGGAAGAAATCTCCATGGATTTTATTATGAAGTTGCCAAGAACGCCAAAAGGCCATGACACTATCTGGGTGATAGTGGATCGCTTAACGAAGTCAGCACACTTCTTGCCTATCCGCGAGAAGGATCATACAAGCAAATTGGCTGAAATCTACATGAGAAAGATTGTTACACGCCATGGAGTACCTCTCTCGATTATTTCTGATAGAGACAAGAGGTTCGTATCGAGGATATGGCAATCCTTCCAGGAAGCTTTTGGCTCAAAGCTGAATATGAGCACTGCTTTTCACCCGCAGACCGACGGTCAAAGTGAGCGGACGATTCAGACATTGGAGGACATGCTGAGAGCATGTGTGATGGATTTAGGCGGTAGCTGGGATAAGCATTTACCCCTGGTTGAATTTTCATATAACAACAGCTACCACACCAGTATTGGTGCCGCGTCATTCGAAGCGTTATATGGGCGCAAGTGCAGGTCGCCGCTCTGTTGGTCTGACGCAGGTGATAGACAATTGGTAGGTCCCGATGTAGTTCAGGAAACTACAGATAAGATTGCGCAAATCCGAGATCGCATTAGTGCGGCTCGTGACCGTCAGAAGACCTACGCAGATCTGAAAAGGAAACCTCAGGAGTTTGAGGTTGGGGATATGGTTTTGTTGAAGGTATCACCCTGGAAGGGTGTGGCGCGCTTTGGGAAGCGTGGGAAGTTGAATCCGCGCTACATTGGTCCTTTCAAGGTTTTGGAAAGAATTGGGACCGTAGCATACAAGTTGGATCTACCTGCCGAACTGAATAATGTTCACGATACATTTCATGTATCCAATCTGAAGAGAAGTCCAACTCAAGTTAACGTTGCCATTCCTACCGACGAAATTCATATTGACGACACGCTCCACTTCGTTGAAGAACCTGTCGAGGTCACGGATTGGAAAGTAAACAAGACCCGCCGGAGCAGTGTCAAGCTCGTCAAAGTTCGCTGGAATGCTAGACATGGTCCTGAGTTCACCTGGGAGCGTGAAGACCGAATGAAGGAGAAATACCCGCACTTATTTCCTGAGAACTCTGCTTCTACAAGCAGAATTTAAAATTTCGGGACGAAATTTATTTAACGGGGGGAGAATGTGACAACCCTCACCAAACCAGGTATCCGTACGACTTAATTAACTATTAATTGTTGCCTAATTACTGTGCTTAACTGAGATTTCTGATAAACTGCTACTTGATTGTTGATACTTGTACATATCTGCATCATACTTTGATTTTTCCGTCACTACATTATTTACTTACTAAACTCTAGTGACTAACATGATGCACAAAAGCATAGTAGCGTTTGAACGGATAACCTATTGAACATGCTGATATAGCCAGCATCAGGCAAACACTGCCTCTAAAGGCCTGAATGAGCCAGAAAGATTCTACTACACCCATAGTGTGTGTAGGGATACAAGGGTTGTATAATTGCGTCTCTAGGAATAAGATACAGAGATTGGATGTGCCTAAAACATATTCTAAGCACAAAACACAGCACTTTTATCAACACACTAGCTTCTAGCTAATTAATAAAGTGCCAAAACATGGGGAAATATTCCTGACACTTTGCAGAATAAATTGTGCCGCTAAAAATATTATTTATGACGCTTAAAGGATTACTTAAGCACTTTAACGGATTACTATCCAACCGAACAACCGGACTATACCCGGAACATAAAAATATTGCCAGAAATATTATTAGCCTTTTTCTGAGCCAGTTAGGGTCCCTGATTACCCTAACACCCGCTTTATAACGCGTCACGCAACTAACGGGGTTAATCTCTAAAAGTAACCAACTTAACATAACTAAACTCTAACTGAACAATCGAGATCCAACCGGATGTCCTTTCCCCCTAAAGATTTCGGCCAACCAAGGGGACAAGAGGGTACAAGTTTTTGATTATTTTATTAGATTTCGTGGATATCTAGAGGACTTGTAAACCGTTGGACGATAATCAAAATTTTGTCTATAAAACCCACACTTAACCCATTAGACTTCACACCACAATTTCACCAACACCCAACTCTCTCCCTCTTGCTCTCTCCCTCTCGGCCGTAACTACACACACCCACACATCCATCTTTCGGTTCTTGTCTTGCCATTCCAAGCACATACAAGGCATTCGGGTCACGTACGAGGAAGCTTGAAGCAAGCGGAAGTTGAAGGACCTCGTTCATTTGCTTTTATCCACGCCATTTCCGACTAGATTCTTCCCTAGCCCCGAGCTAGAGGTATAACCTTTAAAACTCGCTCTTGATCGTATCTAAAGTGGTTAATATGATTTTTAACGGTTAAAAGTTGAAATCATGCGTTTTGAATCTTTAAAGACTACTAAAACTCGAATATTGTTGGTTAAAAGCTTATAACGCGTGTAAAAGTCGTAGTATTCGAATATGTTGATTATTGAGGCCCGATCTATGTTGTGGTGGCTCTTATCATCGTTTAACCCGACTTTGTTAAGATCACAAATCTTGACATACGCTTGTTTCTATTGGTACAAGGGTTAAAAGGTGAAACTCCACCACATGAGAAGCATGAACTTGTGTAAAAGTATTTTGACTTGTAAAATAGTATTTAAAACGAGCCGATCTACGTATGTACAAGTGGTATATTCGTAGAACCAAGTGTCGAGAAAAATCATGTTTTTAAAAGTTGGATGACATGTTAATAAATATGATTTTTACAAACTACAAGTGTATAAACACTTGTGAAACGAAAGATCCGACAAAGTAACAATTTTTACAAAAGTTGTCGGGAAGTTGTAAAGGATGGTTTGTTCTAAAAACGGGGTTTTTACAAGACTAAACTATTTTATACATAGATCCACTAAATATAAGGTGATCTACACTATGACTTTCGGAAAAACTACAAGTTCATGTAATGATGCGATTTTACATACTAGTCTACAAGTTTAATGTATTGAAACTGGTTTGAAGTATCGGAACTTGATTGGTTGATTTAAAGAAATTGTTGGAATGATTTTGTAAAAGAAAATGATACGCTTGAAAGCGTGGCCACCTCCAGTTACAGGGGAAACTCTGGCAAAATTTTTCTAAAAATCCAACACTTAGAATTATTTACAAGTGTTAAACTATCTTGAAAGGTTTTCAAAATATATTTCGCCATGACTTTATTTATTAAATAATCGGAGGTGGGATTTTCACAAAAACTAAACGTGATAAATATTTATTCAATAAATATATTTTTCACCACACTGTTTATGATTATTTTGTGAAAATATATAAATATTATTAAATATATTTTTAGAGTAAAAATAATATTTACAAACTTTGTCGAACCCAAAATAATACCAACGCCTACACGACAAACATATAAGTTACAACGGTAATTACTATTACCACTAAATCGCCAAAACGTAACTTACGCCTTATACGGAAATATTCATAAATGCGGATATTGTCAACGTATTATTTTGGAAAGTATTGTACGAAGAGAAAATATATTATTTTTGAGAAAAATAAATATATTTTGGAATGAGAAATAAAATATATTAAGTGAGACTTAATATTATAAACGCACATGTATTAATTCCCCCATCCTTGGGAAGGAGATTTACTACCAAATATATACAAGGAACAGTTGTCTAACTGTTTCCCGAAAATTAAACTATAAAGCTAAAGCACGGCCATCCGTCTAATAGAATTAGCACATGTAGGTCGTTGCACAGCTTTCGGACATTTGGAGTGCTTGATTTAGCTACGCACTGACTGTGAGTTCATGTCCCCCTTTTCTCTTAACTGTTTTCAGTTTTATAAACTGCGGGGGTGAAATACATGTTTCTATGATTATGAATATGTTTATACATGGTATGGTTAGCGTAAGGAGGTTTGTTACTTAGATCATGTGAGTGGGTAGGCGGAAACTTGAGGCCATTAATCCTCATAGTAGGACCGAGGGACAGGAGCGGTAGATCTATCTGGGTGTAGCGAGCCCAGCCCCAGGTCCAGCTGAACGGACCTCGGGGTGACTTAGTGCCCGACGCATAAATCCGCTAGGTTTGAGTCATCCCTACTTGCACTTCACACATATCAATGGCCTTGCAAACCATTGGTGATCTCTTTTTCCATATTTGCTACATACCAGGGTTTTTGATAAATACAAAGGTTTGTTTACTCACTATCGCATGGACTCGCTCAACATTATTGTTGATTTTTCAACTTACATGTATTTCAGGAAACTAACGATCTGGCGCGGTATGGCTTGTTTTCCGCTGCATTAGGCCCGAGGTCATCCAGGGTTCGAGGCTTGTGACTCTTTCCTGGACAAGTCACAGTCCCTGAACCATGTTTACTTTAAGTTTGCATTTGTAATGTTTAGACAAGTATGATTGTTGGGTGTTAACCCGTTAAGACAATGTTTAATATTTTTATTATCAATGGATGATCTTGCATATTTTTAATTCATATAGCTTGTTATGATTAAGCTATGGTATTAAGAAGTCACACCAAATTTACCACGCTTCCGCAAAGCCAGGGTGTGACAGGATCAAAAACATTTGAACAAGCTAGCGGAAGCGTTTGGTATCGCATAACACGAACACGCGCTCGCTCCGATTCTCCAAGTCGCCAAAATTGAGGATTTACCTACATTCAACAACAAAGCTTTAAAAAGTTAGTCATTATACTTGTTTGCTTATAAAACCGTCATTTTAGTTCCATTCGTGTGCGTACTTTCATTTCTCTTACGCATTCGATTACCCAATTAAATGGGTATGACATATACTCTCATACAACTAACCTGTTAGTAGATGGTGACGACCAAACATATAATATTGTATAAACTAAAACGTCCATAGCATATTCTAACCGCATAAGTTACTTCAATCCGATTATCCTTTCAACATTCAACCGTTTCATTATTATATCAACACTTCGAAAGTCCGACATTCATAACCTGCACTTTCAAACATACTCAATAATAACTTGGTTAGCCAAACCCGTAATCTCAACATATTCATTTACTACATCTTCATAAAAAGGACGTTAACCATTTAAATGCATCCAATCAACTTATATTCCAAACCCAAGGGCATTATTAGTAACGCTAATTCTCAAATGCATCCAAATCATGCATTCGCACATACTTGCACACATACAAACTTACAATCATACACATCTACATACCTAATATACATTTAATCATACCTACAATCATGTATTCATACCTACGTGTTCCGTACGTATTTTTGTATACATTTACATGTAATACATGTCCAACTTCATTACATACATCTATCACACTCTTATATAAATTACATGAGGCTTAGACTTGGGTTTACAACTTATAATCGTCAAGGAAACACTCGAAATCATGTTTGGGAGGCCCGTCGTAGTTCACGGATAATATACCGAAGCCTACGACGCATAAATCACATAAATAATATTTTTGACAGAACCTTCACCCGGCCGTGTCAGTTCACCACCCGGCCGTGTCAACTCTGCACTTTTCCTAGCCATTAATCCTTACTGAAACGGACATAACTCTCTCATTTTTCGTCCGTTTTGCGTCACGTTTCTTCCTAGATGATTGTAATTTAATATTCTATCACGTGATCTTGAAGTCCAACATCCGAGTTAAGGAATTTCTTAACTTATACGTATTCGGCTTGTTATTCATCTATGAATTATTCGACCCATTCGTGCATTTATCAAAATAATCCATTGATTTAACCTCAACTTCATATGAACTTAATAATTAAAACATTATATTACTTAAACAACTAAAGAAGTGATTATAGAAATCACTTACCTTGAGTATTCCAATAAGTGTATTTGTCACCTTGCCTTATCTTGACCCGTTATCCTCCTATGCTTGAGCTCTCCTTGACACGTTCCTATTATCTCATTCCATTACATCCATTCAATAGTTAGTATACGTAATCATAGGCATCACTAATCACACTTCTATTCACGTGTCAATCGCTTAACGAGTTCAACATGTATCATAATACTACAATGCTAATCAATCTAACAATTTATCATTCCATCATCACAAAAGTCATACATGAGCTTCTAGCATGCATAATTATGTATTTACATCATGTTCATTATTCTTTCAAAATTCCATACTTAGAATGATAACATTCTCTAAGTTAGGCAACTTGTTTCATACATTAAACATTTCATACCATTTCTTAACACCTTGGTTTTTACACATCCATTCTACTATTTTCTATCAACAACCCGTTTCGACCCGTTGGTGCAATCATATGCATAGACTAGTTGGTAAGTGTTTTAGACACTTAAAACAATCAAATAACTTACTAATAATTTATTAAAATCAGTAGTTCATGATTCATACAAGTGTGCATAACAATACAACTATTTTTACTTAATATTTATACTAAAAATGTGCAGCAACTTTCTGCGCAGCAGCTGTTCACGACACATTTTAACCCATTTATCTTCTGATTCAGTTCTTCATGTTCAAATATGAAATGATCTACACTCAGAGATCTTTCTAAGCATATAAAGATCGTAACAATCGGACATTCCTATGATTTTATTTGATTTTTACAAAATCAGCACAGAAGCTGAAATGCTTCCAAACAGCTTGCTGTCAAAACGAATTTACTAACTTTTCATGCTGTTTTGACCCACTAAATCTCATAACCAGCCTCTTATGACCAAATATGAAATGTAATATGCGAAACAACCTTTTCAACGATATAAGGCTCGTTGTCTAACTCCTAATAACGAATGAGATACGGCCTTTACAAGATGACTATCTAAGGCTGTCAAAAGTAACTATTTTACACAAACTTTGTAGGCATTTTATCAAACACCTTGTAAGCATCATAATCATGGTATTCGGTACAAGACTATAAGGCACATTCTATTAGTTTATCATCATACAACATTCATATTCATTCGGATTTACATAATACTCCTTCCTACATAAATTTTATTCATCATTCATGTATCACATCAAGCTCATAATCAAAGTTCTAGTTATATGATCTCATTCCATCATCCTACAATTACTAGCTTCTTAACAAGCGGGTTTTTGCTAAAATCACAACAACCATCCCAATTCAAACATAATTTCTGCTATAATTCTTATCCTAATCCTTAATCCTAACCAAATGTCACGAATCCTATGCCATGCATTCATGCTTGGGTGTAGGAGCTTAGAATTTGATGATTATTCTTTCGATTTCCTTAACATTTCTAGTAATTCTTGTGGATTTTGTGAAGTTAGGGTTTCACCCCTCCTTGCTCCTCTCTGTCAATCGTCCAGAACCCCACACACGAGTTGTGTGTGGGTTTTAATCATTTAACATTTTATTATCTAAACTTTTGGGCATTTACATCTTTAGTCCCTCCATATTTACCACTTAATTAACTTAAATTACTACCCTTTTTATCATAACATTTTAGCAAATATTTTTGGGGTGTTACATTCGGGCCTTAAATCGCTTTTTGGAAGGTTATACGCGATCTGATGCGTAAATATAACCAGTTTAATGCAACTAACACTTCGGAATAGTGACATAGGCTTAACATACCTTAAATAACCTTTACATAACTTAGAAATAAGTTTTGGATGGTTTGGTATACCGAAATCAAGTTTGTTCGCTTACAGGGACTAAAATTGACAAACTACGAAAGTATGCCGATTTGAACTGTAACGAACAATCTGGAAGTTGATCATAAGTTAAATATGCCCTAAATATCCTTTACATAGCTTAGAAATAGGCTTTGAGGTGTTTTGTGCACAAAAATAAACTTTATATTCATTCAGGGACTAAAAGCGTCAAAAAGTGCATAAGTTTGCATTTTCGCGCATATCTTACGTTCTGAATACATCCGGACATCCAAAAATTTATGTAATCATTAAAATATTTTATTTTAGTGTTCGGCATAAGAAAATTCCATTCGTCGCTTGATTTGGATCGTTTTTGCGTTCGTTACGACTTCCTTCGTAATTAACCAAACAACGCAACCGTACGACCAAACGAACCGACATACGACATATTTTTGAACATGTTTTGAGTTCCCTATACTTTAACTTCATTTTAGAGCCTTGAAATGAGGTTAACGGGGCTTAAACGTGTCAAAAATGAGCCGAAATGCAAGATTCTGAAGTTCAGGGACCAAAATTGACATTCTGCCATAGTTATCTTAGGAAGGGACCAAAATGAAAAATCTAAATTCCAGCTGTTCCCCTCATTTGCACATGGTTTTAATGTAAGTATGGGCTCCCATGGTTTCACAAAACCATGGGCACATGTGTAGGGATGGGATCGAAGCTTGTTTTGCGATGAATGATCCTAACGCTTCTAGATTTCCTATTTATACTCACCTCCTTTCACTTGCAAAACCCACAATGATCTGATTTTGGCTCTCTAAGTTGAAGTTTATGCTTCATACCTGAGAGTAAATCGGATCATAGCTTGTGGGGACCTTTTGTAGGTATTCTTTCGTTCTTTTCATTCGTTTTTATCGTTAAAGTCAAACTGCGTTTGACTTTCTTCTTTGACCAGTTTATAGTCAACGCGAAGTTCGTTTGAACTTCATAATGTGAGCGTAATCACGATGGTTATGGTCCCTAGTGACTATACCTACTGATTACCACGTTATCTAGGCTCAGTGACGAGTCGTAGTTTCGGCCAAATTTCTCGCGTATTTTGTAACCAAGCTACTTATAGGTATCAAAACTGTTTGTTTTGATACCAAACCTGTTTTCCAACTTAACTAAACATGTTTTAGCATGTTTAGCTCGTCACTTTTTAGTTTAGTGCTTGTGTAGAGTCGTAAGTTAAGCGGACTAAACATCCGCTTAGACTTTCGAACACGACCCGTTTGGTCGATCATTAGGATCCAACCAAACATGTTTAGTGACCATAGTAGCATAGGGAATAACCTTCCGAGGTTATACCTTATGGTCACCTAGGTTTAATTAATCGTATGATAGGTAGTTTATATGCCTTAGGAAAATTACCAAAATACCCTTTTTACGCATAAATTCATTTTAAGCATATGTAACCTAAATTTTGACATCTAAACTGATTAGACAATAATATTAGACATGTTAAGGCATATATTACTTGTCATAGGACTAGTTAGGCGTTCTGAACGCGTTTTACGCGAACGACGCGTTAAAGTAGCGTAAGCTACCTAAACGGGTCATATCGGGTCGTAAGCACTTAGGTTAGGTTTCATTTTAGTATGTAGGCTTTGTTAGACCATATCATATGAGTTCCAATACTCACTTGGTTTACGAAACCTCATACTATCCGATCTTCCGAGTTAGGTCCGGTTATTAATGTAGTTACCTATATTAGGTGTCGTTTGATTTCCGTGATCCCTCTAGCTTTGCTTTGTTGTTGTTCAAGACTTCTAAGCACCCTCAAGTGAGTACATAGACCCCTCTTTTACTGTTTTTCAAACTTTTTGGGGTGAAACACATGTGCCTACTTGTTACTTTCATGTTTTCATGTTTTTATATCATATACTTGCTATGTTCATAAGTACACTATTAGTACATGATTTAATTATGTTTTTATGCTATGTATGTCCATTGTGTGCATACTTAGTACATTGTTTTACATTACATTTTGCTGCATATGCTCATCCAGCATATGGACACATTGAATTACATTTTGAACCGTTGTAACTATTTGACTATGTGAACCGTTGTAACCATTTGATTATGTGAACGGTTTGTAACCATTGAATTATGTGAACCGTTTGTAAGTGTTGAACCGTGTGAACCATTTATATCTATTGATTGACATGAACCGTTTGAAATCTGTTTGAACCGTTGGGTTAGGGAAGTGATTAGGTAATGGGGCGGTCTAATGTGCTAAAAGCATGGTGGGTACACCGCTGGTACTTCCTATATATATAAGTGCTTTTAACACATTATATATCGTTGCGTTACCTGGATCACTTGGGCAAGGTTATCAAAAACAAAGTTATACTACAAGGTTTTTCTAACAATATATATATATATACTATTCGAGTTTTTATTTCAAAAATGATTTCCACTCTGGGTTTAATTAAACAAATGTTTTTGGAGTTAAGAAGCATGGCTACGAGATTTTACAAATTATAATCAACCTGATTTGAGTTGGTTAGTTATGTCGCAATGCTATACTTTTCAAAATAAGGTTTTTAAATAAGCATTGCAACATGTAAAACGAGCCATGAATCTGACACTCACATAAAACCTATGTACTCGCCGGCATTTTTATGCTGACGTATTTTCACTTGTGTTTCAGGTACAATAGTTGATGATATTTGATGATGATATTGGTGTATGCTCACATAGGAATGGATGAGGCCTTAGTGACTTAATAACAACTAAAGACTATTTGTTTATGTTTTGTTTCAATTTCTAATGTAATGTAATACATTTGATTTAATAAAACGAAACTATTTATTCCAAGGTTGTGAAACAATGATTCTGTTACAACACTCCCCGACGTTTCTGCCACGTTTTGTTGTTTTACATGGTCGGGGTGTGACAGAAAAGTTGGTATCAGAGCCAATGGTTATAGGGAATTAGGTTATTAGTAATGCTTTGACCTAGACTATAACCTTCCTAGGACCCTAACGCGAGTTTACTTGCGTTTAGTCATAAAACAATATTGTTGCCTATCTTTAGGCAACAACCACAATAAGAACACAAAATTCGAATCTGCTTTGAAAACTAATCATCTATTCTAGGATGATTTATTATAAGGTTTTGAACCTTCAAAATTTTCAACATCCCGTCAAAGTTTGGGTCTCATTAATGTGAACACGTGCAAACTGGAAGGGTGGGTGCCTGTACCCTGGGTTTTCTGTCTAAGGCTAGAGTGTTCGTACAAATCCGCAGTATCGGACCAGTCACTCTTACCTGGGAACTCTTGGGGTGAGTGTCCACTTATAGGCGAGCATGCCTTCACGATACATTATGAGGACCTATTTACTTTGATTCAGCCTTTGAGTGTCGTTTGTTTGCTTCGTGGTTCAAACAAATGACCATCACCCATGCTTTTGGTCGGTAATTGTAACATCCTATTCTTACCCAATGCCATTTCACTTGTTACCTCTCTTGTTTCCCCTTTTAGAATGCCTCCACGACGCGAAAATCAGATACCTATTGAAGATCTGGCAGCTGTCATTACGCAGCAAATGACTGCTGCAATACCGAACATCGTTGCTCAATGTAACCAAGCTCTCAACAACAACAATGCCCCCTGCAACTTCAAGACGTTCAACTCGGCTAAGCCTTCAAAGTTTTCTGGATCTCAAGGAGTGACTACACTTCTGCAATGGTTCGAGAGTCTAGAGAGCACCTTTAGACATGTTCAATGCCCAAACGAGCGAAAGGTAGACTTCGCTTCTAGTGTCTTTGAGAAGCGAGCTTTGACGTGGTGGAACGGTGTGATGAGAGATAGGGGTGCCGATGTGGCACTGGCTCAAACGTGGGAAGAGCTTCGAGCTCTGATGATGAAGGAATTCTGTCCTCGTCACGAGATCAGGGCCTTGGAAAGGGAATTTGATGATCTTAAGCAAGATAGCGGTGAGCATCGAGCCTACACGGATCGTTATGAGGAGTTAAGTCTGTTATGCCTAAACATGGTCACACCTTTGGATAAGGCAATCGAAAAGTATATTGATGGCCTCCCTGACTCAATACAAGACAGTGTGACTGGTAGTAATCCCACTACAGTTAGACAGGCCATTGAGCTATCCGCTACCTTGACTGAATCTCAGATCAGGAAAGGTAAACTTTTTCAAAAAAGTGACAAGAAACCGATCGAGGAATCGAAACCCAAGGAGGAACAGACTGGATCCCCTAAGAAGTCAAAGAAGCGAAAGGCTTCTCAGAACTTCACCGTGGTCAGTCACAATGATCAAGCCGTCCCCAACCAACCAGCTCAAACCCCTGCTAGAAAGCCCTACAATGGAACTGCACCCTTGTGCAACCAATGTAGCCTCCATCATCATGCCAATGTAAAGTGCCGCAAATGCCAAACTTGTGGACTCATAGGCCATACAGCAAGAGTTTGCCCAACTGCAGCTGCACCAAATCAAGTTGGCAACAATCCCGCTCAAGGTCGTTTTCCACCAGGTTCTTGCTTCAATTGTGGCGAGATGGGCCATTTCCGAAGAAATTGCCCAAAGCTTGCTAATGCGAATCCAGCGCAGGGATGAGCATCTGACCAATTGGAAGATAACACTGTTTAGAAATAATCAAGCCTTATGTATTATTTTCTTTTATGGTCATGGTCCATGAAACAGTTGTAATTGTTGTTTATAAATAAATCTTTTATTTTACATCGCAATATATATATTGATGTGGTTGCATGTATAAACAACATATCCCCTATAACACCGACAATCAAAGAATCGTATTCCTTGAAGAACAGACTACCCCCAAAAAAATTTCTCCCACCTTATGATCTCTTGCATTTTCCACGAAAATCATAAGTACCCGTATCCTCCAAGGAAAACGAAGTACAAGGCGCAAGTTACAACTTTGGACGAATACCCAATCCTTGATAGGATACCTAAGGGTATTTCCGTATGTCCTTAATTGTTGTATACCTTAATTCGAATGTGATGATTCCTTGTAATAAAAAAAATCAAATTTTGGAAGATTATCCTATCTTTCAGATTGATGTTTGAGGACGTTGAAGTCCATCAACTGGGTTCCTGGTATACCTTGAATATCCATGTTCAAATCATCTTCAAGTTAATAACAATCAATGACAAGACAATAACAAGTTAAAGGTCAAGTTAAACAATTATGTGATTATGTGATTATGTGCTTTGTATGTTTTTGTGTGATCCAAATTTTTGTTATCCAAATCCTCGTAGAATCTTCCATATCTTCATATAAGGAAATGCATAGTAGGATTCCCAAAGTTACTACCTTAAATCCTTAATGGGCTCCTACGTTGTAGTTAAGTCCCTTGGATTATAAAGTACTATTCCATAATTAGACCCCTTGAGTGGTCTAGTTAAACAGATTGATCCAAAAATCTGGTTAGGAATATCATGTGATGATATAGCTGAAAGGACTCCATAGGTGGTCTAATTATAGAGATCATTTATTGATCTAATTAAAAGGACCCTATGGTGGTTTAGTCACACTCATCACAGGTTTGATTTTATTCCCCTACACGTTATGAAACGCACTGTGCGGACTATGCAAGGGATCACATAATTATGGACGCGTATATAATTATGGAATTTAGTGCACAGAAACCACAGTAAGTTTTGTCATGTGTCTAGAGTTAACCCTGTTCATTTCCATTTCTGATGAAGCAACCGTTGAAAATGACTCCGTCCGTTCATTTTCGTTTCGGAAGATTGTCCGTTGAGGAAATGAATATCCGTTTGTTTATCCTTTTCATTTCCGTTTCTGAGGAAGCAACCGTTGAAAATGACTCCGTCCGTTCATTTTCGTTTCGGAAGATTGTCCGTTGAGGAAATGAATATCCGTTTGTTTATCCTTTTCATTTCCGTTTCTGAGGAAGCAACCGTTGAAAATGACTCCGTCCGTTCATTTTCGTTTCTGAAGATTGTCCATTGAGGAAATGAATATCCGTTTGTTTATTCCTTCATTTCCGTTTATGAGGAAGCAACCGTTGAAAATGACTCCGTCCATTCATTTTCATTTCAAAAGATTGTCCGTTAAGGAAATGAATATCCGTTTGTTCATCCTTTTCATTTCCGTTTTGTATGTTTTTGTGTGATCCAAATTTTTGTTATCCAAATCCTCGTAGAATCTTCCATATCTTCATATAAGGAAATGCATAGTAGGATTCCCAAAGTTACTACCTTAAATCCTTAATGGGCTCCTACGTTGTAGTTAAGTCCCTTGGATTATAAAGTACTATTCCATAATTAGACCCCTTGAGTGGTCTAGTTAAACAGATTGATCCAAAAATCTGGTTAGGAATATCATGTGATGATATAGCTGAAAGGACTCCATAGGTGGTCTAATTATAGAGATCATTTATTGATCTAATTAAAAGGACCCTATGGTGGTTTAGTCACACTCATCACAGGTTTGATTTTATTCCCCTACACGTTATGAAACGCACTGTGCGGACTATGCAAGGGATCACATAATTATGGACGCGTATATAATTATGGAATTTAGTGCACAGAAACCACAGTAAGTTTTGTCATGTGTCTAGAGTTAACCCTGTTCATTTCCATTTCTGATGAAGCAACCGTTGAAAATGACTCCGTCCGTTCATTTTCGTTTCGGAAGATTGTCCGTTGAGGAAATGAATATCCGTTTGTTTATCCTTTTCATTTCCGTTTCTGAGGAAGCAACCGTTGAAAATGACTCCGTCCGTTCATTTTCGTTTCGGAAGATTGTCCGTTGAGGAAATGAATATCCGTTTGTTTATCCTTTTCATTTCCGTTTCTGAGGAAGCAACCGTTGAAAATGACTCCGTCCGTTCATTTTCGTTTCTGAAGATTGTCCATTGAGGAAATGAATATCCGTTTGTTTATTCCTTCATTTCCGTTTATGAGGAAGCAACCGTTGAAAATGACTCCGTCCATTCATTTTCATTTCAAAA
The DNA here is from genome assembly GCF_002127325.2 of Helianthus annuus. NCBI lineage: Eukaryota > Viridiplantae > Streptophyta > Magnoliopsida > Asterales > Asteraceae > Helianthus > Helianthus annuus. Next base: position 100,892,382 of record NC_035444.2, on the reverse strand, counting down.
GATTGTCCGTTAAGGAAATGAATATCCGTTTGTTCATCCTTTTCATTTCCGTTTTGTATGTTTTTGTGTGATCCAAATTTTTGTTATCCAAATCCTCGTAGAATCTTCCATATCTTCATATAAGGAAATGCATAGTAGGATTCCCAAAGTTACTACCTTAAATCCTTAATGGGCTCCTACGTTGTAGTTAAGTCCCTTGGATTATAAAGTACTATTCCATAATTAGACCCCTTGAGTGGTCTAGTTAAACAGATTGATCCAAAAATCTGGTTAGGAATATCATGTGATGATATAGCTGAAAGGACTCCATAGGTGGTCTAATTATAGAGATCATTTATTGATCTAATTAAAAGGACCCTATGGTGGTTTAGTCACACTCATCACAGGTTTGATTTTATTCCCCTACACGTTATGAAACGCACTGTGCGGACTATGCAAGGGATAACGTAATTATGGACGCGTATATAATTATGGAATTTAGTGCACAGAAACCACAGTAAGTTTTGTCATGTGTCTAGAGTTAACCCTGTTCATTTCCATTTCTGATGAAGCAACCGTTGAAAATGACTCCGTCCGTTCATTTTCGTTTCGGAAGATTGTCCGTTGAGGAAATGAATATCCGTTTGTTTATCCTTTTCATTTCCGTTTCTGAGGAAGCAACCGTTGAAAATGACTCCGTCCGTTCATTTTCGTTTCGGAAGATTGTCCGTTGAGGAAATGAATATCCGTTTGTTTATCCTTTTCATTTCCGTTTCTGAGGAAGCAACCGTTGAAAATGACTCCGTCCGTTCATTTTCGTTTCTGAAGATTGTCCATTGAGGAAATGAATATCCGTTTGTTTATTCCTTCATTTCCGTTTATGAGGAAGCAACCGTTGAAAATGACTCCGTCCATTCATTTTCATTTCAAAAGATTGTCCGTTAAGGAAATGAATATCCGTTTGTTCATCCTTTTCATTTCCGTTTCTGATGAAACACTCGTTGAAAATGACTCCATCTATTCATTTTCGTTTCTGAAGACTGTCCGTTGAGGAAATGAATCTCTGTTTGTTTATTCCTTCATTTCCGCTTCTGAAGAATACTCGTTGAGGAAAATAACCCCATCCAGTCATTTTTGTTTCTGAAGAATGTCTGTTAAGGAAATGACAAGATTATGCCTTGCATATCTCTGGTGGTTATTTGACACAAAGTCACAGACAGACTCCTTCGAATAAATTTCGGGACGAAATTTCCTAAAGTAGGGGAGACTGTGGCACCTGTGCCTCTGCGACCATCAAACAAAAACCAAATCAATGAAATATTGGGTTTCATACTTGGGATTTGTGTAAACATGTGTATCGTTTGCACATGTCAATTCTTGTTCGATTTCGAGCCTTAAATCGCTTTCTAGAAGGTTATACACGATCTGATGCGTAAATATAACCAGTTTAATGCAACAAACACTTCGGAATAGTGACATAGGCTTAACATACCTTAAATAACCTTTACATAACTTAGAAATAAGTTTTGGATGGTTTGGTATGCCGAAATCAAGTTTGTTCGCTTACAGGGACTAAAATTGACAAACTATGAAAGTATGCCGATTTGAACTGTAACGAACAATCCGGAACTTGATCATAAGTAAAATATGCCCTAAATATCCTTTACATAGCTTAGAAATAGGCTTTGAGGTGTTTTGTGCGCAAAAATAAACTTTATGTTCATTTAGGGACTAAAAGCGTCAAAAAGTGCATAAGTTTGCATTTTCGCGCATATCTTACGTTCTGAATACATCTGGACATACAAAAATTTATGTAAGCATTAAAATATTTTATTTTAGTGTTTGGCATAAGAAAATTCCATTCGTCGCTTGATTAACCGAACAACGCAGCCGTACGACCAAATGAACCGACATCCGACATATTTTTGAACATGTTTTGAGTTCCATATACTTTAACTTCATTTTAGAGCCTTGAAATGAGGTTAACGGGGCTTAAACGTGCCAAAAATGAGCCGAAATGCAAGATTCTGAAGTTCAGAGAACCAAAATTGACATTCTGCCATAGTTATCTTAGGAAGGGACCAAAATGAAAAATCTAAATTCCAGCTTGTTCCAGCTGTTCCCCTCATTTGCACATGGTTTTAATGAAACTATGGGCTCCCATGGTTTCACAAAACCATGGGCACATGTGTACGGATGAGATCGAAGCTCGTTTTGCGATGAACGATCCTAACGGTTCTAGATTTCGTATATATACCCACCTCCTTTCACTTGCAAAACCCACAATGATCTGATTTTGGCTCTCTAATTTGAAGTTTATGCTTCATACCTGAGAGTAAATCGGATCATAGCTTGCGGGGACCTTTTGTAAGTATTCTTTCGTTCTTTTCATTCGTTTTTATCGTTAAAGTCAAACTGCGTTTGACTTTCTGCTTTGACCAGTTTATGGTCAACGCGAAGTTCGTTTGAACTTCATAACGTGAGCGTAATCACGATGGTTATGGTCCCTAGTGACTATACCTACTGATTACCACGTTATCTAGGCTCAGTGACGACTCGTAGTTTCGGCCAAATTTCTCGCGTATTTTGTAACCAAGCTACTTATAGGTATCAAAACCGTTTGTTTTGATACCAAACCTGTTTTCCAACTTAACTAAACATGTTTTAGCATGTTTAGCTCGTCACTTTTTAGTTTAGTGCTTGTGTAGAGTCGTAAGTCAAGCGGACTAAACATCCGCTTAGACTTTCGAACACGACCCGTTTGGTTGACCATTAGGATCCAACCAAACATGTTTAGTGACCATAGTAGCATAGGGAATAACCTTCCGAGGTTATACCTTATGGTCACCTAGGTTTAATTAATCGTATGATAGGTAGTTTATATGCCTTAGGAAAATTACCAAAATACCTTTTTTACGCATAAATTCATTTTAAGCATATGTAACCTAAATTTTGACATCTAAACTGATTAGACAATAATATTAGACATGTTAAGGCATATATTACTTGTCATAGGACTAGTTAGGCGTTCCGAACGCGTTTTACATGAACGAGGCGTTAAAGTAGCGTAAGCTACCTAAACGGGTCATATCGGGTCGTAAGCACTTAGGTTAGGTTTCTTTTTAGTATGTAGGCTTTGTTAGACCATATCATATGAGTTCCAATACTCATTTGGTTTACGAAACCTCATACTATCCGATCTTCCGAGTTAGGTCCGGTTATTAATGTAGTTACCTATATTAGGTGCCGTTTGATTTTCGTGATCCCTCTAGCTTTGCTTGGTTGTTGTTCAAGACTTCTAAGCACCCTCAAGTGAGTACATAGACCCCACTTTTACTGTTTTTCAAACGTTTTGGAGTGAAACACATGTGCCTACTTGTTACTTTCATGTTTTCATGTTTTTATATCATATACTTGCTATGTTCAGAAGTACACTATTAGTACATGATTTCATTATGTTTTTATGCTATGTATGTCCATTGTGTGCATACTTAGTACATTGTTTTACATTACATTTTGCTGCATATGCTCATCCAGCATATGGACACATTGAATTACATTTTGAACCGTTGTAACTACTTGACTATGTGAACCGTTGTAACCATTTGATTATGTGAACCGTTTGTAACCATTGAATTATGTGAACCGTTTGTAACTGTTGAACCGTGTGAACCATTTATATCTATTGTTGACATGAACCGTTTGAAATCTGTTTGAACTGTTGGGTTAGGGAAGTGATTAGGTGACGGGGGGGGGGGTCTAATGTGCTAAAAGCATGGTGGATACGCCGCTGGTACTTCATATATATATAAGTGCTTTTAATACATTATATATTGTTGCGTTATCTGGATCACTTGGGCAAGGTTATCAAAAACAAAGTTATACTACAAGGTTTTTCTAACAATATATATATATATATACTATTCGAGTTTTTATTTCAAAAATGATTTCCAATCTGGGTTTAATTAAACAAATGTTTTTGGAGTTAAGAAGCTTGTCTACGAGATTTTATAAATTATAATCAACTTGATTTGAATTGGTTAGTTATGTGGCAATGCTATACTTTTCAAAATAAGGTTTTTAAATAAGCATTGCAACATGTAAAACGAGCCATGAATCTAACACTCACATAAAACCTATGTACTCACCGGCATTTTTATGCTGACGTATTTTCACATGTGTTTCAGGTACAATAGTTGATGATATTTGATGATGATATTGGTGTATGCTCACATAGGAATGGATGAGGCCTTAGTGACTTAATAACAACTAAAGACTATTTGTTTATGTTTTGTTTCAATTTCTAATGTAATGTAATACATTTGATTTAATAAAACGAAACTATTTATTCCATGGTTGTGAAACAATGATTCTGTTACAACACTCCCTGATGTTTCCGCCATGTTTTGTTGTTTTACGTGGTCGTGGTGTGACAGCATCGGCCACCACGTTGGCTTTTCCCGGATGGTACTTGATGGCACATTCGTAATCGTTCAAAAGTTCGACCCATCGTCGTTGACGCATGTTCAATTCCTTCTGCTTGAAGATATGCTCGAGACTCTTGTGATCGGTGTAGATGGTGCACTTGGTACCGTACAGGTAGTGTCGCCATATCTTAAGCGCGAAAACAATAGCTCCCAGCTCTAAATTGTGTGTAGTATAGTTCCGTTCGTGAACTTTGAGTTGGCGGAAAGCATAAGCAATGACTTTGTCCCTTTGCATCAATACACATCCAAGACCCTGTATTGATGCGTCACAGTAAACCACAAAGTCGTCTATGCCCTCTGGCAATGAGAGAATAGGTGCATTGCAAAGTCTATCCTTTAAGTGCTGAAATGCTGACTCATGTGGATTACCCCATCGATAAGTAACGCCCTTCTGCGTTAGTGAAGTGAGAGGTTGCGCAATCTTGGAGAAATCCTTAATGAACCTTCTGTAGTAGCCTGCCAAACCCAAGAATTGGCGAATTTCCATTGGTGTGCGAGGTGCAGGCCAGTTTTTAATCGAATCTACCTTGGATGGATCAACATGAATCCCATCCTTGATTACCACGTGGCCTAGAAAGTGGACTTCTTGAAGCCAGAAGTCGCATTTTGAAAACTTGGCGTATAGCTATCGCAGATGCTGCTCGTGCTCCTCCTGACTCTTGGAATAGATCAGGATGTCGTCGATGAAGACAATCACAAACTTGTCTAGGTATGGCTTGCATACTCTATTCATAAGATCCATGAAGACCGCAGGCACGTTTGTTAACCCGAATGGCATAACCAGAAACTCGTAGTGTCCGTAGCGAGTTCTGAATGCCGTTTTGGAGATGTCCTCATCCCGGACTCTCAGTTGATGGTAGCCTGACCTCAGATCTATCTTCGAATAATAGCTCGATCCTTGCAATTGGTCGAACAAGTCGTCGATGCGTGGAAGAGGATAGTGGTTCTTCACGGTCACCATGTTGAGTTCACGGTAGTCAATGCACATCCTGAAGGTACCGTCTTTCTTCTTCACAAATAGCACTGGAGCTCCCCAGGGCGAAGAGCTAGGACGAATGAAACCCTTATCCAAGAGTTCTTGCAATTGTTTGGACAGTTCTTCCAATTCTGTGGAGCTAAGCGATAAGGTGCTCGAGCTATGGGCGCTGCTCCAGGAGCTAGCTCGACCTGGAATTCGACCTGGCGATGAGGCGGTAGCCCAGGTAAATCTTCAGGAAACACCTGAGGAAAGTCGCGTACTACTGGAATGTCCTTCAATCTCTTCTCTTTCATTGATGCGTCAGTAACAAGTGCTAAAATAGCGGTGTGGCCCTTTCTCAAACACTTCTGGGCCTTAAGAAAGGAAATGTTGCCTACCACGGCACCACTTTTGTCGCCTTGAATCACGAGAGGTCCTGACCGGAACGAGGGATACGAACAATCTTCTCCTTGCATAAGATCTCTGCTCGCTGTTAGGATAACCAATCCATCCCAATGACGATGTCAAAACTACCCAGAACTATAGGGATAAGATCGATAGAGAAGGTCTGACCAGCTAAAATAATGTTACAACCCCTGACTATGTGCATGGCTTCTAAATTCTTACCATTAGCTAACTCTACAACATGCTTGGTGTTTAAAGGTGTTGGTGTACGTTTAAGCATTTGACTAACCTTTAAAGACACATAACTGGTATCCGCACCCGAATCAAATAATACAGAAACATAAAAGTCGTCGAGAAGGAACTTACCCATCACTACATTAGGATCATTCCTTGCATCACCCTGACCCAGCACAAATGCTCGACCCTTAGCGCCGTTGTTATCATTGTTATTTCCATTGTTGTTCCCTTTGCCTTGATTATTGTTGTTGTTGTTGTTCTGGCTTCGATTTAACTGGGGGCAGTGTCTCTTAAAGTGACCTTCAGCGCCACAATGAAAACATCCTTTGCTGCCCTGTTGCTGATTCTGTGGTGCTTGCTGCTGCTGCTGGCGATCCTGAGTTGCAGCCCGTGGGCTCCTACAATCCTTGGCCTCATGACCCATCTTGAGACACCTCTGACAACGACCCTTGTTGCACTGGCCACTGTGGTGTCTGTTACAATTGTTACACCTTGGGTGATTCCCTCGATATCTACCCTGCCCGTGACTACCAGAAGACTGGGGCTCTGGTAGTCATCTGTCTTTCGCTGTTGCGCCTGGGACTGGACCGAAGTTGAACCCTTGCTGGAGGTTCCATCCCATTTCCGCTTGTTGTCACTGAAATTAGCAGTAGTGGTAGTGGTAGCACTAATACGTTTAGGCAGCCTGATCTGTTCCACTGCCTGGTCTGTAAGACGATGAGCAAGACGCGTAATATCCTGGATATTAGCAAGGTTAGCCGATGTCACATGACTTTGAATTTATGGTGCTAGCCCTTTGAGATACAACTCAATACGCTTGATAGGAGGGTCCACCATAGTTGGACACAAGATGGCCAGCTCGTTTGACCTTTTAGTATATGCCTCAATTTCTGACCCAGTCATCTTCAGGTTAAAGAACTCCACTTCCAACTTGTGGATGTCATCACGAGTACAGTATTCCCGCTTGATCAGTTCCTTGAAATCGTTCCATGGGGTGGCGTTAGCAGCTGCCAGCCCTACCATCTGAACTTGCGCATTCCACCAAGTCAGTGCAATGCCTTCGAGAGTACCAGTGGCGTACTTCACCCTACGAGCCTCAGGGCATTCACACATCTCAAATACAGACTCGAGCTTTTCAAACCAATGGAGGAGTCCAACTGCTCCTTCCGTGCCACTGAATATGCTAGGACGACAGTCCATGAAGGTCTTAAAAGTGCATACAGGTTGCTGAGCGTGTTGACCTCCTGCTTGTGCGGCTGCAAGTGCCGCAGCAACTTGTTCGTTAATTAGAGCCGTCAACTGGGCTTGAGTCATGTTAATGCGTCCAGCCATCGATTAGTCACATAGAGTTCATACACGTTACATTAAACACAAAGACATGTTCTGAAATACGAGTTGTCACAGCCTGATCTGTGAGGTGATGAGCAAGACGAGTAATATCCTGGATGGTAGCAAGGTTGGCCGATGTCACATGACTTTGAATTTCTGGTACTAAGCCTCTGAGGTACAGCTCAATACGCTTGATGGGAGGGTCCACCATAGTTGGACACAAGATGGCCAGCTCGTTTGACCATTTCGTATACGCCTCTATTTCTGACCCCGTCATCTTCAGGTTAAAGAACTACACTTCCAGCTTGTGGATGTCATCACGACTATAGTATTCCCGCTTGATCAGTTCCTTGAAATCGTTCCATGGGGTGGCATTGGTAGCCGCCAACCCCAGCATCTGAACTTGCGCATTCCACCAAGTCAGCGCGATGCCTTCGAGAGTACCAGTGGCATACTTCACCCTTCGTGCCTCAGAGCATTCACACATTTCGAAGACTGACTCGAGCTTCTCGAACCAGTGGAGTAGTACAACTGCTCCTTCTGTGCCACTGAAAGTGCTAGGACGAAAGTCCATGAAAGTTTTGAATGTGCATGCAGGCTGCTGAGCAAATTGGCCTGTTGTGTAGACAAGAGGGAATAAAAATTAAACACGAGAGTTGGGTTGAGAGAGTAGGATCTAAAGATCCTAGAGTAAGTTGCCATAGCAGGTTATACCTCCTGCCTGAGCGGCTGCGAGTGCCTCAGCAACTCGTTCATTGATCAAAGTCGTCAACTGGGCTTGAGTTAGGTTAACGCGTCCAGCTATGATCTTCATACCAAAGAAAATATGGGTAAGGAGAGGTTCGCGAAAGTGCGATGACAGAAGAGAGTAAGCACATATGTGTTCACAAGCAATAGTTGTTACGTTTATCTAAACATACCATGAGCAAAGTTTCTATGTAATCTAACAAGTAGGCAATGCAAACATAAGTCATATCACCTAGAATGTTGAGTCTTGCACGTGGAGCGAGGTGTCGTTGTGGATCGTTGAGCACTGTACAGGTTATAGTCTAGTTTTAACAAAAACTTTTTCCCCTTATTAAAACCGAGTTCACTATAACCAATGGCTCTGATACCAATCTGTCACACCCCCAAAATCCACACGCGGAGTATCACCGTCTCGAGGCGTGACATGACCGGGATCAAGCCACCAATCATATTGAACAATGTAAGTAGTAAATGTAATTCAACCAACAATATGAAAGGTGTTCAAATCACAAGTATAGTTCAATGTTTAGCAGAAGCATAATTGTAAAACCCATCGTAAGTATAAGTTTGAAATGTCATAAATGTTTAACATGGTATCCACGATCCATGTCCCACAACGATTGCACCTCCCTGTTCAAGCTCCATGAGTACCTATTGACCTGCAAGGCATGTAACAACGAGTCAACAACAAAGTTGAGCGAGCTCACAGTTTGTTGTTTAGTTATCGTGTTCGTTTCGTAAATCATGAGTTCATTTTGTAATCCATGTATCGTATTAATTTGTATCGCGGTCTCCCAGACATGTGAGCGAAGATTAGTGGGGGCTTCCCATGTGATACTAGACCGAGTGTATCGACTGCTACAAAAATGTAAGAGGTGCCCTAAGTCAATGTCTATCAGCATTGACCCTTTGCCCATAGTCCATTAGTACACGCCCGTTCGAACGACACGGTGTGAGGTTTGTTAAACCTAATAGCGCTATTAACTAATGACCCGCTCGCCATAGGCCTCGGCAATTAAGTCGATATGTTGAGGGACTTAAATGATAGAGGTTTGGTCTAGTGTGTAATCTTGGCATCCTACTCCCAGAGGATGGTAGTAATTTTTGTTTAGTTCGTTTACCCATTCCCAACCCTTGGGAATCCCATGCCTTGGAGAGAGTGTGAACTCACCTTGGTTTGCTCGGCAGATAAACAAAATGGTCACTTGAGTTATATGTGGTCAATCACGTCCTAACATGGTTACCATACAAAGTCAGGTCTACGTTCAAATATTGCACATAGGCTAACAGGTTACGAACACGTATTGATCATAGCAAACACGTAGAGCATGTTAACAGTCAAAAACACACATGATACCCACATTGTGCGACTCGGGTGATTGGGCTGTTGAACTTATACGAGCCCAATCATCTTGTGCGATCCAATAATAGAGCCCAAAGACAACCGGCCCAACCTATTATACGATCAGCATAGCTTGTGCGATCCACAATGGGTTGTGTGATCTGATCCAAACCCGGCCCAAAATAATAATACAATCCACAGACTTGTGCGGCCCAAACATTTAGCAGTTAACAAATGTTGTGCGGTCCGGATGGACTTGTGCGATTGTATTTTGGGCTATTCGGCCCAACAACATAACATGTTCAACAGGTGTGTGTGTGGCCCAAGCCTTGTGCGATCGGCACTGTCTTGTGCGATCCACAAGTCTTGTGCGATCATGCATAACTAATCAGTACTCTGTGCTTTATGTGCTTGTACCCGGCTTGTGCGATGCACCTTGTGTGATCAGATCAGGTCCTGCGTGACCTGATCTTGTGCGACCGAAGGGGGCTTGTGCGATCTGTTACCTAATCTCCTAATTTTAGGCAATTAGATTAAATCATTCAACAGTTTCCTTTTTCAATGACTCAATCATCACAATCACAGTTTCTATCCAAACAATAATCGATCAAAGCAAGCATATTCCAACCGATTTCTCATGAACCCTAATTATGAATGACACATGAATAATAATCGTAACACTTAAACATATCTACATGATTCATGCTCTTGATCACTAGCATGCATATCAATATAACAATTCTACATATCATCCGTATATGAACTTATATCAGCCGATTAGCAAGCATTCGATTAATAATCATCTTTATTAATTCCTATCATGATCTAATCATACACATGTGAGCCGAATGACTACCCTAAATTCCATTACAATCAATTACGAAGCATCCTAAGGCTATCATGCAGAACCACATCAATCACAACATCAATCAAATCATATAACCAATAATAAGAACACTAAAATGTGCATTCCTCTATGGTGTATCAAACTCTTTCTGGCCTTTGCTGTCAACCACAACATCAAGGTGTATCAAATGGACATAAAATGTGCATTCCTATATGGTAAGATTCAAGAAGAGGTTTATGTTTGTCAACCTCCAGCCTTTGAGGATCCATTTAATCCAAATCATGTCTACAAGCTGAATAAAGCTTTGTATGGCCTAAAACAAGCACCAAGGGCCTGGTATGAAACTCTTTCCACCTTTCTACTTTCCATTGGTTTCACTAGAGGCAGAATTGATAAAACACTGTTTTTAAAATGGAGAGGGAAGGACTTGATGATTGTCCAAATTTATGTGGATGACATCATTTTTGGAAGCACATGTAACAAAATGTGTGAAGAGTTTAGGCAACTAATGACAGCTGAGTTTGAAATAAGTGCAATGGGTGAACTCCAGTGTTTTCCTTGTCTCCAAGTAAAACAACTGCAAAATGGCACTTTTATCCATCAAGGCAAATATGCCAAAGAACTTTTACAGAAATTTGATATGGATGATTGTAAGCCATGCAATATACCCATTGCAACCAACAAACTAGTCATGTCTGATGAGAAGGATGAATTGGTTGATCTGACCTTATATAAAAGCATGATTGGGTCTTTATTGTACCTAACTGCATCTAGACCAGACATCATGTTTGCAACATGTTTCTGTGCAAGATCCCAATCAGCCCCTAGAATGTCAAACCTTATTGCTGTAAAAAGGATATTCAGATACCTCAAAGGTGCTCCCATACTTGGTATCTGGTATCCAGCTGATGGTAAAATTGAGCTTTCAGGTTTCTCAGATAGTGACTTTGCTGGATGTGACAAGACAAGGAAGTCCACTTCAGGAGGGTGCCAATTCCTAGGCAATTGCTTAGTGTCTTGGCAAAGCAAAAAGCAAGCAGCTGTTTCCACATCCACTGCTGAGGCAGAGTATATAGCTGCTGCAAGCTGTACAGCCCAACTACTTTGGCTTCAAAATCAGTTGCTGGATTTTGGTAATCACTGCCTTGAAGACACCACTCATGTTGGATAGCCAGGCAGTAGAAAATTTCATCAAAAATCCAGTCTCTCATTCTACCACCAAACACATTGACATCAGACATCACTTTGTGAGGGATGGCTATGAAAAAGGTTTGATTTCTCTGCATCATGTTCCAACTAAGGATCAGCTGGCAGATGTGCTAACCAAAGCATTAGACACATCTACCTTTGAAAGCTTGATCTCTAGGATTGGCATGCTAAACATGGAATAACAGGCAAAATCCTATTTTTCTATGAATAAAAGCATTAAAATGTTTTCAGAAAATCAAAAATCCATCCTTAAAAATAGCTAAAAATGAAGTTTTCATTAAAATCCTTAAAAGTCTGCCATAACCATTGATGAGTTCAAAAGTCTGTTCTACTCCAAAAGTCTGTCCACTGCTGAAAATCATCCCCTGCTCTCTCATTCCTTTGATAAACACTATTGTTCAAAAGCAGTGTTGTATCCACTGATAGAAAAAATCATCCACTGCCTTCAGTACTGTTACATCCACTGCCTTCATCAGTAATTTTCACGAAAGTACTGTCCTTCACTTCATCAGGGGATGGTATGTGGACAGTACATAGTGGTCAGTCCTTTTGTATCCGCTGCCATGTCAGCACTCACTTTTCCACCATAAAACCCCCATTCTAAACCCAAACTGGGTTTACTGTCGAATTGAATTCTTAAAAATTCTCTTCTTAAAGCAGTTTCTTCATCTTTCGTCAAATCCCTTCACAAATTTCTTCGATCGTCTTCTTCAAAATGACTAAATCGAAGTCCTCCGCAAAATCTTCCAAAGGGGCCTCTCAAAAGGCTAAACCCACAGAAATTCCACACAAACCTTCTCACAATCTTCTGGGTCTTCTCACAAAACCCGACACCATCGACACCCTTGGTTCCATCCTCGATATGATCACTGCTTCAAAGTACAAAACTTTGCTTATAGCAGATGCTCCCATCTACCTGCAAACCCAGAGAGAGTTTTGGAAAAACTGTACCCTTGACAAACAAGGCGAAGATGTCAAAGCCATTAAGTCCTCTCTACAGGGAAAAGCTGTCATAATAACACTACAATCCATCTTGGAGGACTTTCAACTCAACGATCAGGAAGGTAAAAATTCTTTTCCTAAAAATGAGTTAAAAATTGTCTTCATTGAAAGAGGGTATGCAGACACAATGATGAAGAGGGATACCTTACAAAAAGGTTTCTTCCCTTCTGCAACAAGGTTTTTATTTCATACCCTCCTTATGTGTGTTTCAAACAAAACCACTGCTTTTAATGAAATACCATTAAAGATTCAAAACCTAGGGTATGCTATTCTTCAAGAAGAAAATTTTAATTATTCCCAGGTAATCTTTAATGATATGGTTAAAAATGTTGAAACAAAATCATTCTTACTGTTTCCAAGATTTCTAAGCTACTATTTTGAAAAGAAATTCAGTAAGGATGATCTTTCTTTAATAAACCAGGGTGACTCTTTTCAAATGCATAACTTAACTACTGAAACTTTTACAAGAATGTCAACACCTTGCAAAACACAAGCAGAGGTGCCTGAGTAGAATTTAGCAGCAAATACTGCTCCTCAGGTACCTGCTGCTGAGCCCACTGCTCAAGGTGATCAAAGTGGCAAAACATCTGCTTTGAAACCCACACCTACAATCACCAAAAAGCCACAGAAAAAGAAAACTCAAAAACCCCCCAAACCCATCAAAAAGGCAACTCTGGAGGATGAGATACCAGAGCAACTGCATGTGACAACACAAAAGTCACAACAAACCACTGGTGCTACTTCCTCACAGCAGTTGGTAAAAATATCTCAAACCATAGCTGAAACTCCTCCTGTCTCTTCTCAAAAAGAACAGGTTGTACAACAAGGGACACCACTCTATGATGCTCTGGAATCACTCGTTTCCATCATCCACAGCCCAATGCCCGGGGCAAATTATCTTTCCACATCCAGCCTCACATCTACAATTCCCACACCAACCAAACTTTTGTTGGATGCAATTGATTTGAACCAGGCACAAACCAGACCTTCTTAATCACCTGTTCAAGAGAATATGCCTTAACAACAGATTGGGCCTGATGCATCAATCTTTGCTAACCCACCAACACAACCTGAGGAGGTTACACCCCTTGAGTTACAAGTAACTCTTGGTGGTATTCCAAGTGAAGCAGCCACTACAAGTGTTAAACCCACTAGTTTACACTTGGACAGTGGTTACTTCCTTGGAGGCAATTCCTTCTATAACACCTCTGATATCTGCTAGTGAGTTTGTTCTGACCACTTGTTCCATCAAAAGATTATCAAGTGTTGATGGAAGAAGACCCCAGTACCAAGAAAAAGGGGCATCAGTTGTTGATGTTTGGAGTACACTCCCTACCTCAACCTTTGATAAAACCACTGCTAGTGGGAAATCAGATGATCCCATTAAATTGGGTGATGGTTTAAGGTACCAAGAATTGACGAAATGTGTTGAAAAACTGGATACTTCGGTTGCAGAAATCAAAGAAACGCTGCAACAGTTGTTAACAGTACAAAAGGTGCAATCCCCTGCTGATACAATAGTTATTCCACCTCAAACATCTGCTCCACAAGCATTTGTTGCAAATGAGCTCTGGAACTTCTTTCAACCTTTTCTCCAACAACAACAATAACTGGATGATCAGCAACATGAAGAACATGTTCAAGAGCTGAGAAACACAATGGAGTCTAGGTTCAAGAACACACAAGCTGACATCAAGGCTATAAAGGCCCATCTGTTGACAACCATTGGCACTGCTCCTCCAACAGTTCTTTTTATTGATGAACTCCCCCAGATAATGCCAAAAAAGGGGGAGAAAATTCAGGAGTGGAGGAAGAAAGGAATTGATAATGGTCTGTATATTGAGCCAGAAAAGGATGCTATGCTCAGAAAAATTCCCTTGCCAGATGGGAGCAAGAAGGTTGATGTTACTCAAAATGCACTTGATGAAGGAGTAGCAAGTGTAAAAAGAGATAGAGCGGAAAAGGATATGTCAAGGTGGAATGAAGAAAAAATAGCTTACATGGAGCTGAATGCGCAGGGTTGTTCTGGGCTAAAGGATGTTCAAAATCCTGAGCCAAAAAGAAATCCTACTAGAAAAGTACGGAAACCAAAGTCCACACCATCCAGACTTACTAAGCATACTTCAAAACCACCATCCAAAAGCCACCAACATCAAACCTCCACCCAAACAGTTGCTGAAACTCCTGCTGTATCAACATCTGCTGGTACTTCAGTTGTTTCAACAACTTCTCTCACTACAACACACACCACTTCAACACACACTACAACCACTGCCATACCACCACCACCATCACCACTTAAAACAACATCTCCACCATCACCTCCAGTCAAAAAGCAGAAGACAGCAGATCTTACAACATCTGTTGTAATGACAACAGTGGTTGGAACACCAGTTGTTTCAACAGCTGTTAGTCAATCACAAACCACTGCAACTCAAGTCACCACCACTGTTCCGCCCAAAACATCTTCTGCCTCTCCTAAAATAAAAAAGAGAAGGATTATCATACAAGATGATGATTCTCCATCACCACCACCAACATCTTCAAAATCTCTAGCACTTGTCACAATTCCAAATCCCATTCCTTTCTCTTCAGCTCAAATTCAAAAGCCATTACCTCCTACAGGTGTTTTATTTCCTTTGGAACTCATAGTAGTTAAGGAAGAAATCAAATCTTTATATTATGAGGATGACCCTTCTAAAAGGAGTTTGCCATCAGTTGAAGGATATCCCAGGCCAAACAATATTGAAGAATATTTGAAAATCAAGGCTAAGCAAGAAGAGGATATCTCAAACAAGAATAAACAAGGGAAATCTGATAGAGAATTTCAGCAAAACTATCAGTTTCTACTCACACAGGTCAGATCTTTGGAGCAATTTGCTAAAAATGTAAGTCAGCAAATCTTAGAAAGGGTAGATAAGTCCTTGAGAAAAGACTACATTGATAACATCATGACCTACAAGAAATACAAAGGAGAGAAATATATGTGCAAAGAATGGACCATTTCTGAACTTGAAAATGAAGCAGCCAGGATAGAAGAAATGATTAAAAATAAGGTCAAACATACTCCTTCCGAGAAATTCAAGAAGTTTGAATCTGACAAAGCTATAGAGTTGAAGAGAATGAAAGAGGAGCTGATAGCAGCTGATTATGGGTCAAAGAATTCAGTGTCAAAGTGGGGAGAAGATAGGGTCAGGGCCACCTACAAAAAGCTAGAGGAACTTAGAAAGAAAGATCCAACAGTTCCACAAAAGCCTGACTATCCTGAAGCAGAGGTTTCAAAAAGACCATCAAAATTGCAAAACAGGAGATCCACTGCTCCAGCTGGTGCAACCATCTTTAAAAGAAGGCTACAAAAATAGTTGGCTGCTGAAACAATCCAAGATCTAATAGCTGGTGATAACCTTGTAAAAGAGGGGATTAAGATGATGATTAAAGAAGATCTTGGATTAGAACAATCTGCAAGTACTGCTCAGACAGTCATGAACAGGCCTGCATCACCAAACACCTCTTCAAATAAACATATCCCAAGAAACCCATCAGACTCAAAAGTACTAAAGTGGAAAACTGACAAACAGACCCACGTACTGACTTTGCTCAAGTCTAGTGGAGAAGTGAAGAACATATCAAGGGAACAAGCTCTTGGCATGTGTCTTGAAGACTTACAGGATCTTCTTGATCTTCCACTTAGCAGGGATGATGATGACATAGATGCCTTAGCCTTTGAACTTCAACTCAAAGGGCAAATAAGGGAACTGCTGATGAGGCAATAAAGATCTACAATAATGAAGAGTTTTGGCATTATCTGTTCTAGGGGGAGATTGTTGGGATTGAACCATACCAGAAGAACAGATAATTAAAGCCAAAACTGGATCAGGTTAGTGGATCCAGAATAAGCAGATGTTATGCATACAAGTCTCTCCCCTTGAAAGTGGTTTCAACATCTACTGACCTCCTATCTACTGATCTTACAAACTGCTGACCTACAACTACTGATCATGACAAGTACTGCTGGGTTTACAACAGTGGAAGGATGCAACAGCAGTTTTGTTTACTTTATGTAATGTAATATCAGTAGTTAGCATAGTAGAGGTTGTACAGATCAGAGGTTAGAGTTTGTTAGGAGGGTAGACGTCACTTTCATGGTGACGTCAGCTTAGATGCTTCAGTAGTTTGCTCGTGCCTATAAATAGAACAGTGCTCTGTATTGTTCTATTAGCTCTTTCACCATCTTCTTCCTGCACGAACAAATACTGTGAGCTCGGGCTGAGGGGGAGTTCGTATTCATTCATGCATTGTAATCATTATTGAAATAAATTCAATCTTTCGGTTCTTTGTGGAAAATGTTTGATTAAAGCAATTCTCCTGTTTGATTGTGTACAAAGTTTGTTTCCATTATAATTCCACTGCACAACTCATTCATCTTCATCTTATTTCAAACGTAAAACACAATCAAAACCAAACTCAGATCCTAACAATCACTAAATTGCTTAGGTAATTTTTGACCAAAACAATTCCGCACGTGCATGGCTTTGTGAACGTGTGGAGATCGTGGGAAGCTTGCACATTTAGCAGATAGTTAGTTAGTTTAGTTATTTCTAATTTAAAAAGGGGATAACAAGCTTGAGTTAAAACACTTGGCTAATTTTAGCAAACACACACTCTCGAAATAGTTCTCAACAGCTCTCAACAGTTTACTTGGCGATTTCATACATTTTTGCACTTTTGCACACTAGTGATCCTTGTAACAAGCTTGTTATCATCCCGACTTGTAACAACCTTTTGTTTAATCTTAGTTGGTGATCGGTAGTTTCCATCACCCGAGGTTTTTTATGCCGGAGATCAACTCTTGATCAAGGGCTTTTTCCTCGTATAAATCCTTGTGTCAATTGCTCATAATTTTCAAGTTATTCATACATTAGTTCAAGCATCATCCCTCACAACAAAGATTTGGTTGCATTATCCTTGCTTGATTTTTGACCAAAACAATCATCATATTTGTAGATGGATGCAGGGGCAGAGCCAATAATATGAACCAAGGCCTCTTTGATGGCTTTGATGTCAGCCTGAGTGTCCTTGGATCTTGCATCAACCATATTTCTGAGCATTGCCAATTGATGGTTGTGCTGAGTTTCTGCAAGTTCTCTTTGAGCTTTAATGATTTGTTAAACTGCATTCCAGAGCTCTTGAGAATACTGTTGTGGTGTAGGTTGACTTTTGGAAACTTCTACCAACTGTATAATCATATCTTGCATGTTGTTAACAGTGGTTTCGATTGTGTTGAGTCTCTCCGTCAATTCCTCATATCTTAAACCATCACCCAAGTTAATGGGATCATCTGATTTCCCACCAGCAGTGGTTGTATCAGCAGTTGGACTAGGAGAAGTCTCTAATGGTTCATCCACTGATGCCCCTTTTTCTTGGTGCTGGGGACTTCCCTCTGTAGTAGATACCTTAGTAATCACACCAGTGGTTAGTTTAAATATACCAGTGGATACCTTGATAGCATTAGCAGTGGTTGCCTTCAAGGGAGTCTTATTGATGTAACTACTGTCCAGGTGTAGATCAGTGGATCCAACACCTATAGTAGATGCTCCACTTGAACTACTAACAGGAACTTCATGAAACTCCTGTAGTGTAACCTCGTCAACTATTTGTGGGATAACCAATTGAGGTATTTCAGACACAGCCATTGTTGTGGTTGTACTCTCAGTAATGTGTTGGTGAGAGGGGCTGTTTTGAGTCTGAAGCTCAATGGCATCAAACAGAGGTATTATTGATGGTGGTAATTGTGAAGAAGGGATAGGAGTTGAAAGAGAATTTGCCCAGGGAGAAGGGCTATTAAACATATCCTCAAGTGAAGTATATGCCTCATTATGTGGTGTCCCTGTGCTTACAACCTGTTCCTTTTGTGAGGAAGCAGGAGGAGTTAAGGCTTTGGGTGGAGATCTGAACAACTGTTGTGGGGAAGTAGCAACAGTGGTTGTTGGTGACTTTTGTGTTGTCACTGGATTAACTTCTGGGATCTCATCTTCCAGAAGGTCCTTTTTAGATGGGTTGGTGGGCTTTTTGGGAATTTTCTTCTTGGTCTTTTTAGTGGTTTTTGGTGGGGGTTGCACAGCAGTGGTTGTGCTATTGTGTTCACCAAGAGCAGTGGGTTCAACAGCAGAAACCTGAGGAGCAGATATGGACTCATCCAAATTTTGCTCAGGCTCCTCTGTTTGTGTTTTTGAAGGTTTTGACTCTGACAACCTTGTAAAAGTTTCAGCAGATAGACTATTAATTTGAAAAGAAGTACCTTGGACAAGCACTTGTGCATTGTCTTTTGGTACTTTCTGCTGTAAATATAGCTCAAAAACCTTGGAAACAACAGAAATGGTTTCTTCTTTTCTTTGATATTATTAACATTTTTAACCAAATCATTGAAAATCTCTTGGGAGTAATGAAAATCCTTTTAAACCATAATAGGATATCCCAAGTATTGAATTTTCAATGGAATTTCATTGAAAGCTGTTGTTTTGTTTGAAACACAGATGTGCAGGGTATGGAATAAAAATTTCATGTGAGGTGGAAAATTTCCCTTTTGCAAAGTAGCTTTAGTCATTTGACCCTCATACCCTCTTTCGATTAAATCAGTTTGATACTCATCTTTAGGGAAAGAAGTTTTACCTGTATGATCATTCATCTCAAAAACTTCTGATATGGTTTGAGGTGTAATTGAAACAAGAATTTCTCCTACTTTTGAAGTGATATCCCAAGGCTTTTTGTCTTGAACATCGACTTTTGCATTTTTCCAAAAGTCACATAGGGTTTCTTGATAGATGGGTGCGTTGCAGGTCAACAAAGTTATATACTTTGAAGATGAGAGAGCATCAATGATTGAAACAAATGACATTTGTTTAAGAAACCACTGATGGACAATATCAGTGGTTGACAGCAATGATAATGGGAACAGTGGCTGATTTTAACTATCAGTGGATAGCCATCAGTGATTAAAACACTCATGTTTTGATCAACAGTCATTAACAATGAAAGTGATGAAACAGAGGTTGTCTTTCAGTAGTGGATAATTTTCAACAAATCAGATGTTTGAACCAAATAGTGTTTATGGCAGACTTTTAAGGATTAATGAAAATTTTCTTTTTTAACTATTTTAAGGATGGATTTTTGATTTTCTGAAAACATTTTAATGCTTTTTATTCATAGAAAATCAGGATTTTGCTTGTTATTCCATGTTAAGCATGCCAATTTGAGAGATCAAGCTTTCAAAGGTGGATGTGTCTAATACTTTGGTTAGCACATCTGCAAGCTGATCCTTAGTTGGAACATGATGCAGAGAAATCAAACCTTTTTCATAGCAATCCCTCACAAAATGATGTCTGATGCCAATGTGTTTGGTGGTTGAATGAGAAACTGTATTTTTGATGATATTTTCTGCTGCTTGACTATCCAACATGAGGGGTGTCTTTAAAGCAGTGATACCAAAATTCAGCAATTGATTTTGAAGCCATAACAGTTGGGCTGTGCAGCTTGCAGCAGCAATATATTCTGCCTTAGCAGCGGATGTTGAAACAACTGCTTGCTTTTTGCTTTGCTAAGATACTAAGCAATCACCTAGAAATTGGCACCCTCCTGATGTGGACTTCCTTGTTGCATTGCATCCAGCAAAGTCACTATCTGAGAAACCTGAAAGCTTAACATTCCCATTAGCAGGGTACCAGATATCAAGCGTGGGAGCACTTTTTATGTATCTGAGTATCCTTTTCACAGTTATGAGGTTAGACTTCCTAGGGGTTGATTGGGATCTTGCACAAACACATGTTGCAAACATGATATCTGGCCTAGATGCAGTTAGGTACAATAAAGACCCAATCATGCTTCTATATAATGTTTGATCAACCAAATCATCCTTTTCATTAGTCATGACCAGCTTGATTGTTGCCATGGGTGTACTACATGGTTTACTTTCATTCATCTCAAATTTGTTTAAGAGTTCTTTAGCATATTTGCTTTGATGAATGAAAGTACCATTTTGTAGTTGCTTTACTTGGAGGACAAGAAAGCACTGTAGTTCACCCATTGCACTCATCTCAAACTCAGATTTCATGAGTTTTCTGAACTCTTCACACATTTTGTTACATGTGCTTCCAAAAATGATGTCATCCACATAAATTTGGACAATCATCAGATCTTTCCCTCTCCATTTTAAGAACAGTGTTTTGTCAATTTTGCCTCTTGTGAAGCCAATAGAGAGAAGAAAGGTGGAAAGAGTTTCATACCAGGCTCTTGGTGCTTGTTTCAACCCTTAAAAAGCTTTATTTAGCTTGTAGACATGATTTGGATTAATTGGATCCTCAAAACCAGGAGGTGACAAACATATACCTCTTCTTAAATCTTATCATAGAGGAATGCACATTTGATATCAATTTGAAACACCTTTATGTTGTGGTTGACAGCAAAGGCAAGGAACAGTCTGATAGCTTCCAATCTGTCTACAGGGGCAAAGGTTTCATTATAATCAATGCCCTCTTCCTGTCTGAAACCTAGAACGACAAGCCTTGCTTTATTCTTGACAACAATGCCCCTTTCATCAGTTTTATTTTTGAAGACCCACTTTGTGCTAATAGGACTCACACCTTCTGTCAGTGGTACAAGTTCCCATACATGTTGTCTTTTAAACTGTTGGAGCTCTTCTTGCATAGCTTCTACCCAACTGTTGTCTTTTAGTGCCTCTTGGTACTTGATTGGTTGATGGAGTGATAGAAGGCCAACAAAAAGACAGATGTTTTGGGATTGATTTCTGGTGAGAACCCCTTCACTGTGCCAATGATTTGATCAGGTGGATGAGACTTTAGGAAGATTAAATCTCCCTTATATGGAACAATGGCATTAAAGGGTGAAGGCCGCAGATGTGAATCATCTGAGCTAACAACTATTGTTGACTTTGGTGATCCAACAACTGTTTGAAATGGAGGTGGAAGGATAGGAGGAATTTATGTGGCACCATGTTGATTTTTATCCACTGTTTGCAGATTTTTATCAACAATGGTTGAAGATGTGGAAGCAGAGGTTGAAGGGCTACTTTGATCAACAACTATTGATGTAGCAGTGGCTGAGCTTTAACAGCTGTTTTGAACATCTGCTGCTCTGGCAATGGATGTGAATTTCTGTTGTGGAATTGTAACTTCATATCCATTGTCTGGTGGAGGAGTTTGAGGTGAACCTGCACTATTAGTCTTGACATAAACATTTTCAAAAGTAAATTTATCAAGATCAAATAACTCAGCAGGGTTTGCAGGGATTTTCAATGAAGAAAGTTCATTGAACTTTACATTCAAAGTCTCTTCCACACAGCTAGTCCTAGTGTTAAACATTTTGTAGGCCTTGGCAGTGGTTGAGTATCCCAAATGATAACCACAATCTACTTTGGCTGCAAATTTCGAAATTGAATCTTTTAGGTTTAAAATGAAACTAGGGCAGCCAAATACTTTAAAATATGAGATCAGTGGTTTGATTTTATATAGAATTTCATAGGCAGTCTTTTGATGCCTGGGATTGATCAAAACTCTGTTCTGGATATAGCAGACAGTGTTTACAGCCACTGCCCATAAAGTTAATGGCAAACCTGAATTTGCAAGCATGGTTTTGGTAGCCTCAATCAATGTTCTATTCTTCCTTTCAACAACCCCATTTTTTTCTGGTGTCCATGGGATGATGTACTGCCTTACAATCCCTTTTGACACACAAAACTCATCCAACTCCCTATTTCTGAATTCTATGCCATTGTTACTCCTAAAGACTTTTATTGGCAAGTCAAATTGCTTCTCAACCTGTTTGACAAAGTCTTGCAAAATGCCTGCAGTCTCATCTTTAGAATGTCAGAAATAAGTCCATGTAAACCTAGAAAAATCATCGGCAATAACCAAGCAGTATCTTTTCTTTTTAAGGCTCACGATTTTTACTAGGCCAAACAAATCAATGTGCAGCATTTGCAAGCACTTGGTTTTTTTGGACTCTTCAATGGACTTAAATGACCTGTTATGTTGTTTTCCTTTTAAACAGGAAACACAATGCTCAGGACAGGTGAATAATTCTTGTGGGAGACCTCTTACAAGGCCTTGTTTTTGACAAAACAGTGATTGTCTTGATATTTGTGTGCCCCAATCTTCTGTGCCATAGTTCTGTCTCTTTGTTAGAGGCAGCTGAGAACAGACAGGCATCAGTCATAGGGCTCCTTTTTGACAAATCAACTACATAAACATTGCCACTTCTTTGAGCAACAAGTTGATTTTTTCCAGTTTTTATTATTTCTTAAATCTTTTTGACCATTTCTGGTCCAACAGTTGTCACACCCCGACCACGTAAAACAACAAAACGTGGCGGAAACGTCGGGGAGTGTTGTAACAGAATCATTGTTTCACAACCATGGATTAAACAAATTTCGTTTTATTGAATTAAATGAGTTACAATGTCTTAACAATAAAGAAACATAACAAAATTAACTAGTCTTGCATCTTTTAATGTCACTAAGGCCTCGTCCAATCCTATGTGAGCATGCATCAATATCATCATCAATAGTCATCAACTATAGTACCTGAAACACATGTGAAAATACGTCAGCATAAAAATGCCGGCGAGTACATAGGTTTTATGAAAAACAGGATAACCACCAAAAACTTGTCATAAATCCAGTTTAAATGTTTGCTTTTATAAAACGTTTGAAAATCGATGATAGATAGGTATAGTTAAAAAGAATGATGTAAGGTTAACTGAATAACCAAGTAAAAAGGAGTTTGTATAAAACAAATTGTTTTGTAGAACAATGTCTTGTGAAATATGTTATTTGTGTAAAAAATGTATAAGTCCAAATGAATGATTTAAATAACGCTACGCCATGTAATATAATACAAGCACTTATATATAGGAAGTACCAGCGGCGTATCCACCATGCTTGTATCACATTACACACGTCTCTTACTCAAATCACTTACCCACATAAACCACCAATGTAAATTGCCCATGTCTAAACCGTTGTCAAATGTCAATCAAGTAATGTGTAAACAAAATGTCATGTATGGCAAGTGAAATATGTAACAACCAAACCATAGGTAAGAATGCACAAACAATGTACTAAGTATGCGACAGATGGACATACATAGCATGATACAAAGTATAAAATGTCTTGTAAAACGATGTACTAAGTATGCACACAATCGGCATACATAGCATGTGATGTAAAATGTATAAGTATGATGAACATACATAGCATGAAATGTTATGTAAAACGATGTTCTAAGTATGCACACAATGGGCATACATAGCATGTGATGTAAAATGTACTAAGTATGATGAACATACATAGTGTAAAATGTTATGTAAAACGATGTATTAAGTATGCACACAATGGGCATACATAGCAAAAACATAATGAAATCATGTACTAATAGTGTACTAATGAACATAGCAAGTATATGATATAAAAGCATGAAATCATGAAAGTAACAAGTAGGCACATGTGTTTCACCCCAAAATGTTTGGAAAACAGTAAAAGAGGGGTCTATGTACTCACTTGAGGGTGCTTAGAAGTCTTAGGATAACCACCAAGCAAAGCTAGAAGATCACGGAATCAAACGGCACCTATATAGGTATCTACATTAATAAACGGACTTATCGGAGGATCGGGTAGTACGAGGTTTCATAAACCAAATGAGTATTGGAACTCATATGATATGGTCTAACAAAGCCTACATACTAAAATGAAACCTAACCTAAGTGCTTACGACCCATTACGACCCGTTTAGGTAGCTTACGCTACTTTAACGCGTCGTTCACGTAAAACGCGTTCGGAAAGCCTAACTAGTCCTATGACAAGTATTATATGCCTTAACATGTCTAATATTGTTGCTAAATCAGTTTAGATGTCAAAAATTAAGTTACATATGCTTAAAATGAATTTATGCGTAAAAAGGGCATTTTGGTAATTTACCTAAGGCATAAGAACTACTTATCATATAACTACTTAAACGTTGTGACCATAAGCTATAACTCGGAAGGTTATTCCCTATACAACTATGGTCACCTAATGTGTTTTGTCGGATCCTAAAGATCGACCAATGGGTCGGGTTCGTAAGCATAAGCGATTGATTAGATCGCTTACCTTTACGACCCCAAACAAGCACAAATCTAAAAGCGACGAGTTAAACATGCTAGAACATGTTTAGCAAAGTTAGAAAACAGGTTTGGTATTAAAACAAACGGTTTTAATACCCTAGAGTAGTTTGGTTACAAAATACGCGAGAAAACGCATTTTGGCCGAAACTACGACTCGTCACTGAGCCTAGATAACGTGGTAATCAGTAGGTATAGTTACTAGGGACTATAACCATCGTGATTACGCTCACGTTATGAAGTTCAAACGAACTTCGCATTGACAATAAACTGGTTAATGCAGAAAGTCAAACGCAGTTTGACTTTAACGCTAAAACGAATGACAAGCGCGAAAGAAAACTTACAGAAAGTCCCCGCAAGGTTTGATTCCAAGTAATCTCAGGTAGGAAGTGTAAAACACAACCACTAAGAGAAAAACTCAGATCAAATGTGAGGGAAATGAGCAAGATAAGGTGGGTATTTATAGATAAACAAGAACCGTTAGGATCATTTCTTGGAAAAGAGGGCACAAATCTTGGCCATACAAGTGGGCACAAGGTTTTGAATACAATGGGTAATGAAATACCAGTCCATAGAATGAAAATCAGGGATTAAAAACCATGGGAACAAGTGGAAAGGACCAGGTTCAATGTTTCTGCATTCTGCTGGTCTGAAGGTGGCTTACGGATCGTATGAGGTCCCTTACGGTCCGTAAGGACCTCTGGTGCTGGCAGAAACTTTCACAAAATGACAGAACAGGACCCTGTGACTCCGAACTTGGTTTTTGATGCGTTTTGGCACGTTTAAGCCCCGTTAATCCCATTTTAATGCTCTAAAATGAAGTTAAAATATAGGGAACATAAAACATGCTCAAAAATATGCCGGATGTCGGTTCGTTTGGCCGTATGATTGCGTTGTTCGGTTAATTACGACGGAAGTCGTAACGAACGCAAAAACGGTCCAAATTGCACGACGAAAGGATTTTTGACAAGACAAACACTAAAACATAATATTTTAATGCTTACATAAATTTTTGGAAGTCCGGAAGTATTCAGAACGTAAAATATGCGCGAAAATGCAAACTTATGCACTTTTTGACGCTTTTAGTCCCTGAATGAGCATAAAGTTTATTTTAGCACACCGAACACCTCAAAGCCTATTTCTAAGCTATGTAAAGGATATTTAGGGTGTGTTTAACTTATGGCCATGTTCCGGAATGTTCATTACAGTTCAAATTGACATACTTTCGCAGTTTGTCGAATTTAGTCCCTGTAAGTGAATAAACTTGATTTCGGCATACCAAACCATCCAAAACTTATTTCTAAGTTATGTAAGGGTTATTTAAGGTATGTTAAGCCTATTTCACTATTCCGGGGTGTTTTTTGCATTAAACTGGTTATATTTACGCATCAGATCGCGTATAACCTTCCAGAAAGCGATTTAAGGCCTGAAATCGAACAAGAATCAATATGTGCAAACGATACACATATTTATACAAATCCCAAGTAAGAAATACAATATTTCATTGGTTTGGTATTTGTTTGATGGACGTGCTGACACAGGTGTCACAACAGTCTTGCAACTCTCCTTAGTAAAGAATGACCCATAACCTTTGTCACTTATTGTGAGACACTAAGGAGGTTGAATTTTAGATTGTCAATGAGATTGACATTTTCAAACTTGACTTTTCCAGACTGAAATGTTACAGACCCCAATACCTTTCCTTTACTATTATTACCAAAAGATATATCACCCCCTCCATGAGTTTTGAATTCTTTGAGTAGGGCTCTACATCCAGTCATGTGCCTGGAGCCTCCACTATCTACATACCAAAGACTATCTAAGCATGCAGAAGCTCCCTGCACATCAAGTAAATAATTAGTTCAGGAGGGTCTCCAAAGCCAATAAGGCTTTGGATGGGGTCACAACAGTGTCAGAGTTAAGTCCAGGAACATGGACAGTAGTTAGCTTAGGGGTTTGAACAACTTTTTTAGCATTTCTCTCTAACCACTGTTATGGGCCATTTCCTATCATATGTTGATATCCAAAGGGATGCCTGTTAACTTTTGGTTTAGAAGGCTTTTTGTAAACCTCATAAACATATGGGAACCCTTTGGTATGGAGGTTGACCTTTTCCTCTTTGGAATTGGTTGGCAGGTGGTGCATCTGTCACTTGCACATCTCTTGGAACAATTCTTTTGTTCAGCTATTTTGTAATAGCTATTTGGACAGACACAAATGGTTGTTTCTTGATTGGTTGATTTGATGAACTCATGGGTGTTCTTGTAGTGTATTCTTTCCTTTTAACCGCAAAAGTTTGGAGATACACACACTCATGAGTGAGATGGTTTGATTTTCCACAAATGGTGCAGCTTTTTGAAGGCTCAATGATGCTTGTTTTGTTAATGTCATAAGCTTTTAAGTGAAAACAATCTTTTGCTAATTGATTTTTCTTTTCACATAAGTCACAAAACAAATTTTTTACTTTTTCTCTCTTTTTCCTCTTTTCAAATTCCTTTGCAACAGAGTTTTGAACCACTGTTGGGATGTCCTTAAGAGGAATTACCTTGGCCTTTGGTGCTTTCACACCATCCACTGTGGAAAAATCCATGGATTTGAAATTCTCAAGGATGTCACACTCATCTGACCAGGTGGGTTTAAATTGGTATTTCTCAATCTCCTCAAAGGTTGAGGACCCCTCTGGTTTTTCAAGTGCGATATTACCATTTTTATCAGTTATTTTTATTTCTTGACCATCCTTGTTTGTTGGTATTATCTCAACAGTGTTTTGAATAGACTCATATGCAGTAGTGTTTTCAACTTGGTCATTTTTCTTAAAACCTATGCCAAATTTTACATTGCTTTTGATCTGTTTTTCAAGCATAATTTCATAACCTTTGCAGGACTCCACCCATTTTTCATATGTGATTTGGATGGATTCCAACTCCTTTTTATAGGCTTGATATTTTTCTATCATGGTCTGGAGTTGATCCTTGGTTATGCTATGCTCATGCTTGAGGCTGCAAATTTCACTTTCTTTTTCTGACAATTTGATTTTCAGTTCTTTAACAGATTTTTCAAATTGTATTTCATCCTTTAAGATTTTGTCTGTTACACCCCCAAAATCCACCCACGGAGTACCACCGCTTGAAGGCGTGACATGACCAGGATCAAGCCACCAATCATATTGAACATAGCATTTAAATATTAAAAGTAATCAAAACAACCCATCACAATATAACTGGTGTTCAACAAAACGTAATTTGAGTAGCGGAAGCATAAGTATGTAAACCCAATGTAAATCATAAGTTCAATTGTTAAACGTTTAACATGGCATCCACGATCAATGCTCCACAACGACCTGCCCTTCCCTATGCAAGCTCCATAAGTACCTAAGGTCCTGCAAGGCATGCAACAGAGAGTCAACAACTAGTTGAGCGAGTTCACAGTTAATAGTTCAGTAATTGTATTAGTATAGTAAGCCTTGTATTCGTTTGTTAAGTCATGTATCATACTAGTTCGTATCGCGGCCCTCTAGGCATGTATGCGAAGATTAGGGAAAATTTCTCGAGTATTCTAGACTAGGTATATTTGTATCGCGGCCACCCGGCATGTGTGCGATGTTTAGTGTATAGTTCGCGGCCTTCCTAGGCATGTGTGCGAAGATTAGTCATATTATCGCGGCCAACCCCGGCAGGTGTGCGAAGATCAGTTCTATAAGTATCACTAGTCTAGTCGTATCTTATCAATAACCCTTCCTCACCCGAGAACCATATAACTAAGTTCCATAAGCTAGGTAAGTACAAGTAAATAATCCAAACCCATTCCCACCCTGGGAACCCCACGCCTTGGCTGTGTGAACTCACCTTGGTTTGCTCGGCAGATACATAGAAAGGTCAAGTCTAGCTACTAGTGGTCAACCACGTCCTAACATGGTTACCATACAAGTCAGATTTTGGATTCAAGTATTGCACATAGGTATCACATAAGTTAACACGTTACGAGCACGTATAAATCATAGTAAACAGTTAACAGTCAAGTAGCATGACATATTCGGCGTGTGCGATTAAAATAAGCCCAATAGTAATCGGCCCAACATGTTGTGCGATCCACAACATGTTGTGCGATCCGTAATAACCCGGCCCAACACATAAATAAGCCCAACATAAAGGGAGTCCAAACCTATACAGCCTAGTAAATGATACATCTTGTGCGATCCGGATGGGCTTGTACGATCCGGTCGCCTTGTGCGATCCGAACGGGTTGTGCGATGGTGATTTGGGTTGTCCGGCCCAAAAGCGTAACAAGGTTCAATGTAAGTGTGTGTGGCCCAACATCTTGTGCGATCGGCACCAGCTTGTGCGATCCACAAGATGTTATGCGATCATGCATCAGCTGATGGTACACGGTGCTTAGTGTGTTGGTACCCTGCTTGTGCGATTGTCTTGTGCGATCAAATCAGACCTGGTGTGATTTGATCTTGTGCGACCGACAAGACTTGTGCGATCCGTTTAAATTACCCGAAAACATGGCAATCAGTTACATGATTTAATCAGTTTCCAATTTTACAAATCAATCAACAGGTAATCGGTTTCAATCATGGTAATTTTCGATCAAATAAGACAACTATCCTTTAATCCATATGAACCCTAATACCATACATATGAACAATATTCATAACATATCATCATGCTTCATATACTTGATCACTAACATGCATACTAACATAATATCACGACATCCATCCGAAAGATATCATAACACAGCCGATTAGCAAGCATTCGGTTCTAGTTCATCATGTAAACAATTCGAGAACAAGCTATGATAGCCGATTATCATCATCACACACATCTGATTCATAAGAACATCATCACATAGTACAATATTGTTCTTCATACATGCTACCCTAATCGTTTAATCAAAACATGGAATCATGACAACATTCAATCATGCAATTGACAATAACACACTAACCGATTAGAGAGGGAACAAGGTTTGATCCGAACAAGGAAGGATCTTCGATGGAGAGGATGTTGTTGCCGTCGAGTTCGTGAGGGAGAGAGAGAGCACTAGGGTTTTGTGTGTGAGGGTGTTTTGCAAAATATGAGAAGGTTACTAACACTCTAAGTGTTAATCGATCTAATGGGGATGGGCCGAACCCACACTTGGGCTGCCCTATAGGTTTCGGTTACAAGCAATACGGCCCAAATGGGCTTGTGCGGTTCGGTTCATTTAACATAAACACATTCACATAACATAACATGCATTCATTAAAAGCACATATCACATAATTACATATAGTCAAAGCAAGTTACATCAAAGTACAACGAAGGGTTCTGAAATACGAGTTGTCACATTATCCCCAACTTAAAAGAAATTTCATCCCGAAATTTGGTACGTACACACTGAGGAAGCTAGGTAAGTTGTATCATTTACTGGTTTTCCTGGGGTGTCACATCCTCCCCCCGTTGATCTGGAATTTCGTCCCGAAATTCCGTGGTAGCTTCAGCCTCAGTAGTGGTTGTACTGTTCGCGAACAATTGGGGGTACTTTTCTTTCATCTGATCTTTGCGTTCCCAGGAGAACTCTGGGCCACGACGGGAGTTCAAACGAACTCGAACAAGAGGGATTCTCTTGTGCTTGAGGACCTTAACATCCCGGTCCGTGATTTCAACTGGTTCCTCGACGAAGTGCAACTGTTCGTCGATAGTGAGTTCTTTCAAAGGAATTATGAGGGTCTCATCTGACAGGCATTTCTTCAGATTCGACACGTGAAAAACATTGTGAACTGCACCAAGTTCAGCTGCTAAGTTCAGTCTGTAGGCTACTTTGCCTATTCTTTCTATGATCTCGAACGGTCCGACATACCGCGGATTGAGCTTACCTCGCTTGCCAAAGCGAACCACACCCTTCCAGGGTGAGACTTTGAGTAAAACCCGGTCCCCGACCTGAATTCCAACGGCTTCCTACGCTTATCCGCGTAGCTTTTCTGACGGTCGCGTGCTGCCGCCATGCGTTGTCTTATCTGTGCAATCTTTTCCATGGTGTCCACTATAAGTTCTGGACCCGTGATCTGACTATCCCCCACCTCTGCCCAACAGAGAGGTGACCGACATTTACGCCCGTACAATGCCTCAAATGGAGCGGCTTGTATGCTGGTGTGATAACTGTTATTGTACGAAAAATCCACTAAAGGGAGATGCTTTTCCCAGCTGTTGCCAAAATCGATAACACATGCCCGAAGCATGTCTTCTAAGGTTTGAATCGTGCGCTCAGACTGCCCATACGTCCGAGGGTCATAAGCCGTGCTCATATCTAACCGAGAGCCAAAATCCTTGTGCATTGCTTGCCATAGTTCTGATGTGAATCGTGCATTGCGATCCGAAATGATAGATGTGGGCACCCCGTGCCTTGAGACCACTTCTTTCAAGTATATGTCTGCTAGTGTCGAAAACTTGTCTGTTTCTTTGATTCCCAAGAAATGAGCAGACTTGGTGAGTCGGTCCACGATCACCCAAACAGTATCGTTCCCTCGCTAGGATCTAGGTAGGCTTCTAACAAAATCCATGGAAATTTCCTCCCATTTCCACTGTGGTATCTTTGGTTGTTGAAGTAAGCCCGCTGGTTTCTGATACTCTGCCTTGACTCTCGCACAGGTCAAGCACTTGCCGACATAGGTAGCGATGTGGGCCTTCATGCTAGGCCACCAATACGTAGTTCTGATGTCGTGGTACATTTTATCTGACCCTGGATGTACCGAGTAGCGGGACTTGTGAGCTTCATCCATTACCAGCTCGCGTAAGTCTCCATAAAGTGGAACCCAAATACGCCCCATTACATAGTAGGCACCGTCTTCCTTCTGTTCTAATCGTTGCCTTGAGCCGCTAGCGCTTCAGCCCTGACGTTTTCTGGTTTTAATGCTTCTACCTGAGCATCTCGTATCTGTGCAGGAAGACTAGACTGAATGGTGAGCTGCAATGCTCGTACGCGCTTAGGTGTAGTGTCTTTCCAACTGAGGGCGTCAGCCACAACATTGGCTTTGCCTGGATGGTACTTGATGGCGCATTCGTAATCGTTCAAAAGTTCGACCCATCTTCGTTGACGCATGTTCAAATCCTTTTGCTTAAGTATATGCTCAAGACTCCTGTGATCGCTGTAAATAGTGCACTTGGTACCGTACAGGTAGTGTCGCCATATCTTAAGCGCGAAAACAACAGCTCCCAGCTCTAAATCGTGCGTCGTGTAGTTCCGTTCATGAACCTTGAGTTGACGAGAAGCGTAAGCAATAACTTTATCCCATTGCATCAATACATAACCAAGACCCTGTATCGACGCGTCACAATAAACTACAAAATCATCCGTGCCCTCTGGCAATGAGAGAATAGGTGCGCTGCAAAGCCTATCCTTTAGGTACTAGAAAGCAGTTTCCTAAGTATTACCCCAACGATAGGTGACACCTTTCTGTGTCAGTAGTGTAAGCGGCTGTGCGATCTTCGAGAAGTCTTTGATAAATCGTCTGTAGTAACCCGCCGAACCCAAGAATTGGCGTATTTCCGTTGGAGTGCGAGGCGCATGCCAATTCCTGATTGAATCTACTTTGGATGGATCAACATGAATCCCATCCTTGTTTACCACGTGGCCTAGAAAGTGGACTTCACGAAGCCAGAAGTCACATTTTGAGAACTTTGCGTATAGTTGTTCCGTTCGAAGGAGTTCCAAAATCAATCGTAAGTGCTGCTCGTGTTCCTCCTGACTCTTGGAGTAGATCAGAATGTCGTCGATGAAAACGATGACGAATTTGTCTAAATAAGGCTTGCACACTCTGTTCATTAAATCCATGAATACGGCAGGTGCGTTCGTTAGCCCGAATGGCATAACTAGAAATTCTTAGTGACCGTAGCGAGTTCTGAATGCGGTTTTGGAGACGTCCTCATCCCGGACTCTCAGCTGATGGTAACCTGACCTCAAGTCTATCTTGGAGTAGTAACTCGACCCTTGCAACTGGTCGAATAAGTCGTCTATACGAGGAAGGGGATAACGGTTCTTCACCGTCACCTTGTTAAGTTCTCGGTAGTCTATGCACATCCTGAAGGTACCGTCCTTTTTCACGAATAATACCGGAGTTCCCCAATGCGAAGAGCTTGGACGAATAAAGCCGTTTTCCAAGAGCTCTTGTAGCTGCTTTGACAGTTCTTCCAGTTCAGTTGGAGCTAAACGATATGGTGCTCGAGCTATGGGTGCTGCTCCTGGAGCGAGCTCGATTTGAAATTTGACCTGACGATGTGGCGGTAGTCCAGGTAAGTCTTCAGGAAACACCTGTGGAAAGTCACGTACAACTGGAATATCCTCCAACATCTTTTCTTTTGCTGATGCATCAGTAACGAGTGCTAGAATGGCGGTGTGCCCCTTTCATAAACATTTCTGAGCCTTCAAGAAGGAGACGATGCCAACCACAGCACCACTCTTGTCGCCTTGAATTTCGAGGGGTTCCTCGCCCGAACGAGGAATGCGAACTATCTTTTCCTTGCATAAGATTTCTACTTGGTGTTGGGGTAACCAATCCATCCCAATAACGATGTCAAAGCTTCCCAAGACTATGGGAATAAGATCGATGGAGAACGCTTGACCGGCTAAGACAATATTACAACCCCTGACGACATGCATGGCTTCTAGACTCTTACCATTAGCTAACTCTACGACATGTTTGGTGGTTAAGAGTGTTGGTGTACGTTTTAACATTTTACTTACTTTCAAAGATATATAACTTGTATCAGCACCCGAATCAAACAAAACAGTAACGTAAATATCGTCGAGGAGAAACTTACCCATAACTACATTGGGATCATTCCTTGCGTCGCCCTGGCCCAGCACGAAAGCACGACCCCGAGCTTCGTTGCCGTTGTTGTTTCCCCCGTTGTTGTTGTTCCCATTGCCCTGGTGATTGTTGTTGTTGCGATTCTGGTTCTGGTTCAACTGAGGGCAATCACGTTTAAAATGACCTTCAGCACCACACTGGAAACATCCCCGGTTTCCTTGCTGTGGCTGCTGTTGCTGGTTTTGTGGAGTTGGTTGTCACACCCCCAAAATCCACCTGCGGATAACACCCGCTTCGAGGGCGTGACTGACCAGGATCCAGCCACCAATTATACCGAATAATTAAATTGTTAACAAAAGTAATACTTACTAACCATAAGATTAGCAAATATCAAGTTCAGAGTTTAAGGTTTCAAGTTCAAACAGTTAATAAGTAGCGGAAGCATAAGTAAAGAAGTTTAAACAAAGTTCATATTTCAAAATAAGGTGACACCCAACACAAGGGTGAACAGACACTACACGTTCCCAAGCAGCAAGCTCCTTCGTCACGGGTTACCTGCAAAGCATGCAGTAAGGGGGTCAACAATAATGCTGAGTGAGTTCACTAGTTGTCCAGTTTTAATTTCCAAAAACTTGTTTTCACCAGTTAATTTATCCGTTTATACATGCCATGGGGAGCTACCCCAAAAGTTAGCGACTAAACTGTTTTTCCAATACCGAACACTAGGTAACCGTTGCGTTTCCGCAGGATGCCCCGATGTCAATGTTCTATCATCATTGACGGATGCCTGAGTACATTATTTCACGACCGATCCCAAACCAGGGCACGGTGTGAGGCTGGTAAACACCTAAATAGCGCTATCAACTAATAACCCGTTCGCCTGACCCCGGCGACTAATCGGTATTTGTAGTAGGGACTTGAGTGATAGAGTTTCGTTTAGTGCCGTTAGTTGCAATCCGTATAAACAGTAATTAACCAAAAGGTTTCCCAATACCAGGGAAGGAAAGTAAGTTTTGTTCCCAATAACTAGGGAAGGTATGTAAATGGTATCCCCTTTTCAAGGGGATAGGGTTGTTTTAGTCTCGTGTCCCAAACCACCGGGACGCATGCTTTTAAGTTGTGAACTCACCTTGGGTTGCTCGGTAGATTTAGGTTACTTGGTCAAACACGCTGGTCACCACGTCCTAACATGGTTACCGGTATAGGTCAGGTTCGGTATACAAGCATTTACGTAAAACACATACTGGCATGTAACATACATACAAATAAACAGTCGTGGGGTTATTGGGCCGGCCTAAACAATTAAGCAGTCAACAGCAACACATAATCCAGTCAACAGATAGCCCAAGTTAAACACATATTGGCCCAATAACCAAAATGGACAGCCCACTCGCAACCAGGCGGTCTCGAGTCGCAACCAGGAGGTTTCGGCTTGTCACGTTGTGGTTGCGAGTCGCAACCGCGTGGTCTCGAGTCATCACGCTGTGGTTGCGAGTCGCAACGGTCGTAGTCTCGAGTCGCAATCTCGTGGTTTCGATTTGTCCTGCTATGGTTGCGAGTCGCAACCGTGTGGTTTCGAGTTGCCATGCCATGGTTGCGAGTCGTAATATGTCCCTTTCATGCACACGTGATGATGCAGATATGACAGTCCAATTTGTACCAAGAAATCAGACCCAGATTAGGAAACAACCAATAAGGTTCCTACTAACACTTTGCCTAATCTGAATATTAGTAAACTTAGATCAAACTTTGCCATTTTTAAATCTTCAAACCACATTCAAGAAGTTCATCCTATATTCAAAGTTTTCTAGGGTTTTCATGTCAAATATAACTATATTTTATGAACCAAAACCATATGTTTTTAACAAGATTATCATGGCAAGAACAAAGAACATACAATATATAGCCGAAATCTTATGTTTAGCATTATCATTTTGCAAGAAACAATGAAGCATAGTGTGTTTAGCCATAATCATCCTTAGACTACCATTTGTTAGTCATTTTGAACATGTCATCAAGCATTCAAACATAGTGGTTTACACATAATGCCAAACTTCACAAAACATCCTAAAAATCATGCATAACATTATTAATCAAGCATTCTAGTTCATGAACATTTCATAAATCATAAAGTTAACACTAACCGGTTATGAAGAAGAAGAAGGAGCCGAAAGAAAAGAAGAAAATAAGAGAAGATGAAGTGTCCGAGTGATGATCTTGACCGAGTTCTTGTCCGAGATCCTTGCTTGAACCGTGATTTGGAAGAGATGGAATGTTGTTTTGGGGTTTCTAGTTGAGAGAGAGTTTAAGGAGTGTTTGTGTGTGTAAAATGAAAGAAGTGGGGGGAAAGGTGGGATTATATAACAAGGTTCAACATAGGCTAAGGGTTTCGGCCCAAACCGGTTACGGCCCAAAGGCCCACTCGGGACCAAGCGGACCACTTGCAACCGGGTGGTTGCGAGTCGTGGTCTCGACTCTCATACACACATATATATATATATTACATACATACAACACGTAATATGCAAAAAGGATCACGTTTTCATTTAATAATATTTATATACAAAAATATTACAAGGTGTTCGTTCGGAAAAAAAACCTAGAGTGTCACATTATCCCCAAGTTTTAAGAACTTTCGTCCCGAAAGTTAAGGCAGCCACTGCCAAGCTAGCGTGTTTCAACGGGGTGTCACATCATCCCCCCGTTAGTTTGGAATTTCGTCCCGAAATTCGGTTGTAGCTTCAGCGCTGGGGTTTTCGTTTGGGAACAACTGGGGATACATGGACTTCATATGGTCTTCCCGCTCCCAGGTAAACTCTGGGCCGCGTCGTGAGTTCCAACGAACTCGCACAAGGGGTATCTGGCTACGTTTGAGGGTTTTGATTTCTCGATCCGTGATCTCAATCGGTTCCTCAGTAAAGTGTAGCTGTTCATCAATAGTGAGTTCCTTGAAAGGAATTACAAGTGTTTCATCCGACAAACACTTCTTCAGGTTAGATACGTGAAATACGTTGTGTACCGCGCTCAGCTCTGCAGGCAGGTTTAATCTATACGCCACCTTACCGATTTTCTCGGTAATTTCGAATGGTCCAACATATCGTGGATTCAGCTTGCCTCGTTTACCAAAACGAACCACACCCTTCCAGGGTGAGACTTTAAGTAGAACCCGGTCCCCGACCTGGAATTCTAACGGTTTCCTACGCTTGTCAGCGTAGCTTTTCTGACGGTCACGAGCTGCCGCCATGCGTTGCCTGATCTGTGAAATCTTTTCGGTTGTATCTACCACTAGTTCTGGGCCTGTGAGTTGACTGTCACCTACTTCCGCCCAACAAAGAGGTGATCGGCATTTACGACCGTACAATGCCTCAAAAGGTGCCGCCTGAATGCTAGTGTGGTAGCTGTTGTTGTAGGAGAATTCTACCAGCGGTAGATGCTTCTCCCAGTTCTTGCCAAAATCGATCACACATGCTCTAAGCATGTCTTCCAGGGTTTGGATGGTGCGTTCGGACTGCCCATCCGTTTGCGGGTGATAAGCGGTGCTCATGTCCAAACGTGAGCCAAAAGATTTGTGCATAGCTTGCCACAACTCGGAAGTAAAACGAGCGTCTCGGTCGGAAATAATAGAAGTTGGCACCCCGTGCCTGGAGACTACTTCCTTTAAATAGATTTCTGCTAAGGTAGAAAACTTGTCTGTTTCCTTAATAGCCAGAAAGTGTGCAGACTTAGTCAATCGATCTACTATCACCCAAATAGTGTCATTCCCGCGTTGAGATCTAGGTAGTCCTGTAACAAAATCCATGGAAATTTGCTCCCATTTCCATTTTGGGATTTCGGGTTGCTGGAGTAGGCCTGCTGGTTTCTGATACTCGATCTTGACTCTTGCGCAGGTCAAACATTTGCCAACGTAAGCGGCTATGTTGGCTTTCATGCCAGGCCACCAGTAAGTAGTCCTTATGTCGTGGTACATCTTATCTGAACCAGGATGTACTGAATAACGGGACTTATGCGCTTCGTCCATCACAAGCTCTCGTAGATCTCCGTAAAGTGGGACCCAGATGCGTCCTGCCACATAGTAGGCGCCGTCTTCTTTTTGTTCTAGCTGCTGCCTCGATCCTCGCAGGGACTCAGCCCTGATGTTTTTCGGTTTCAGAGCTTCAATCTGGGCATTTCGGATTTGGGTAGGGAGATTAGACTGGATGGTAAGTTGTAATGCTCGCACGCGCTTTGGTATAGTGTCCTTCCGGCTGAGGGCGTCTGCCACAACATTGGCCTTGCCCGGATGATACTTTATGGCGCATTCATAATCATTCAGAAGTTCGACCCATCGACGTTGTCGCATGTTTAATTCCTTTTGCTTGAAGATATGCTCGAGACTCCTGTGATCGGTGTAAATGGTGCACTTGGTACCGTACAGGTAGTGTCTCCATATCTTAAGCGCAAAGATCACTGCTCCCAGCTCCAGATCGTGCGTTGTGTAGTTCCTTTCGTGCGTCTTAAGTTGTCGAGAGGCGTAAGCAATAACTTTCTCGCGTTGCATCAACACGCAACCGAGCCCATGAATAGATGCATCGCAATAAACTACGAAGTCGTCAGTGCCTTCAGGCAATGAGAGAATAGGAGCACTACAGAGGTTATCCTTAAGCCTCTGGAAAGCAGATTCCTGTGCTTCATTCCACTTGTAGGTGACACTTTTCTGAGTGAGCGTAGTGAGGGGTTGTGCAATCTTTGAGAATCCCTGAATAAATCTGCGGTAGTAACCTGCTAATCCCAAGAATTGGCGAACTTCAGTGGGAGTCTTAGGGGTAGGCCAATTCTTTATAGAGTCGATCTTAGCCGGGTCGACATGGATTCCATCTTTGTTAACCACGTGCCCAAGGAAATGGACTTCCCGAAGCCAGAAGTCGCATTTCGAGAACTTGGCGTACAGTTGCTCATTGCGAAGGAGTTCGAGGATAAGGCGTAGGTGTTGCTCATGCTCTTCCTGACTTTTCGAGTAGATCAAAATGTCGTCTATGAACACGATCACGAACTTGTCGAGGTAGGGTTTGCATACCCGGTTCATGAGATCCATGAACACTGCAGGGGCGTTGGTCATTCCGAAGGGCATAACGAGGAATTCATAATGACCATAACGAGTCCTGAATGCAGTTTTGGAGATGTCTTCATTACGGACCCTTAACTGATGGTAGCCTGATCGCAGGTCAATCTTAGAATAGTAGCTTGATCCTTGCAATTGATCGAATAGGTCGTCGATTCGAGGGAGAGGGTAACGATTCTTGATGGTAACCTTGTTCAGCTCACGATAATCAATGCACATTCGGAACGTGCCATCCTTCTTCTTAACAAAGAGTACCGGTGCTCCCCAGGGTGATGAACTAGGGCGAATAAACCCTTTATCCAAAAGTTCCTGTAGTTGAGTAGAGAGTTCCTTCAATTCTGCGGGGGCTAGTCGATAAGGCGCACGAGCTATAGGCGCTGCTCCGGGGGCTAGCTCGATTTGGAATTCGACCTGACGATGGGGAGGGAGTCCAGGTAATTCCTCAGGAAATACCTCGGGGTAGTCACGCACTACTGGAAAGTCTTCAATCCTCTTTTCCTTTTCCTGCGTGTTGGTGACAAGTGCTAAGATAGCGGTGTGCCCTTTTCGTAAACACTTCTGGGCCTTCAAGAAAGAGATAACGCCGGAGATTTCTCCACCTTTGCCACCTTGTACAATGAGGGGTTTGCCAGAACGGCGAGGAATACGAACTGCTTTCTCTTGACAGAGGATCTCAGCGCGATGCTTG
Source organism: Helianthus annuus (assembly GCF_002127325.2). Classification (NCBI taxonomy): domain Eukaryota; kingdom Viridiplantae; phylum Streptophyta; class Magnoliopsida; order Asterales; family Asteraceae; genus Helianthus; species Helianthus annuus. The sequence continues at coordinate 100,853,092 of NC_035444.2, read as the reverse complement.
GATAACCAATCCATACCAATAACGACGTCGAAGCTTCCAAGAGTAACAGGGAAAAGGTCGATACTAAATGTCTGACCAGACAACTCTAGTTTGCAGCCCTTGACAGCATGTGAGGCCTCGATGTTTCTACCATTAGCTAACTCGACGATATGAGGAGAACTTAGTAACGAAAGCGGACGCTTAAGCTTCTTACTAATACGTAGGGATACATAACTAGCATCGGCACCGGAATCAAATAACACAGAAACATAACGATCATCGAGTAGGAACTTACCCGCCACGACATTGGGGTCATTCCTTGCTTCACCAGCTCCAATCACGAAAGCCCTTCCTCTAGCACCATTCCCAGCATTGTTGTTCTGATTGTTGTTCCCAGCTCCCTGATTATTGTTGCGGTTCTGATTCAGTTCAGGGCAATCCTTCTTAAAGTGCCCTGTTGCCCCACATTTGAAACATGCTCGGTCGTTCCCTTGCTGCTGTTGCTGTTGGGGTTGTTGCTGATTTTGTCTTGCTGGGAGCTGACTTCTACAATCCTTGGCTTCGTGCCCCATCTTGTGGCATCGCTGACACTGGCCCTTGTTACATGCCCCATTGTGGTGCCTGTTACACTTGTTGCACTTAGGGTAGCTTCCCCGGTAGCCACCCTGTTGCTGAGTGCCCTTGTTGTTTTCAGTTTTCCTTTGTTGTGCTGGGGCCTGAGTGGGGTTAGCATCCTTGCTTTGATTTCCTTCCCACTTACGCTTGTTGTCACTAGAAGTTCCGACAGTAGCACTGATCCTTTTGGGCAACCGGCCCTCTTCTACGGCCTGATCAGTAAGTTTGTGGGCAAGTCGAACGATCGGCTGAATGGTAGTGTGGTTGGCTGAAGTTACATGGCTTCGAATTTCTGGAGCCAAACCCTTGATGTACAGTTCGATTCTTCGATACATGGGTCGAGACATGTTTGGGCAAAGAGCAGCATAGTCATTGGACAGCTTGGTGTAAGTTTCAATTTCCGACCCAACCATCTTGAGCTCATAGTACTCATTCTCAAGCTTGTGGATGTCATCCCGGTGACAGTATTCCTCCTTAATCATGTCCTTGAAATCCTCCCACGCAGTAGCATTAGCAGTTTCCAATCCAAACATCTGAATTTGCGCCTTCCACCAAGAAAGCGCGTTTCCTTCAAGCGTAGCAGTAGCAAATTTCACCCAATTTGCAGGGGGACACTCGCAAACAGCGAAAACAGCTTCAATTTTCTCAATCCAATGCAGAAGACCTATGGCACCCTCAGTGCCGTTGAAAGGGAGAGGCTTGCAATCCATGAAAGTTTTGAAAGTACACACGGGTGGTTGCGCAGGTGCATGCTGACCTGTTCGTGAGAAGCGAAGCGTATAGATTTAGAGGCGAAAGACGATGTGGCGGTAGGATCTAAACATCCTAAAACAACGAGCTTACCTATAGGGTGAGCTGCGAAAGCTGCAGCCACTGTGTTGAGCAGGTTAGTGAACTGAGCCTGTGTCATGTTGATGTTTCCCCTTCCACGTCCACTCATTGTCTTCATAACCAGAAAACACAGTATGAGTGTGATGCCGTAGTGTAACGAGAATGAGATAGAAAAGAGAGGTGTATCTATCTAATTAGGCATACTAATATGTATAGCAAAACAGGAAACATAAAGTAAGCAAACAAGTAAACACTGGTCCGAGCTATGAGGTCAAATGTGTCGAGCCTTGCACTTGGAGTGTAGTGTCGTCGCGAGTCACGGGTTATAGTCTGGTTTTCTCCAAAAAGATTTTTCCCTTTTTAAAACCAAGTTCACTATAACCAATGGCTCTGATACCAATCTGTCACACCCCCAAAATCCACCTGCGGATAACACCCGCTTCGAGGGCGTGACTGACCAGGATCCAGCCACCAATTATACCGAATAATTAAATTGTTAACAAAAGTAATACTTACTAACCATAAGATTAGCAAATATCAAGTTCAGAGTTTAAGGTTTCAAGTTCAAATAGTTAATAAGTAGCGGAAGCATAAGTAAAGAAGTTTAAACAAAGTTCATATTTCAAAATAAGGTGACACCCAACACAAGGGTGAACAGACACTACACGTTCCCAAGCAGCAAGCTCCTTCGTCACGGGTTACCTGCAAAGCATGCAGTAAGGGGGTCAACAATAATGCTGAGTGAGTTCACTAGTTGTCCAGTTTTAATTTCCAAAAACTTGTTTTCACCAGTTAATTTATCCGTTTATACATGCCATGGGGAGCTACCCCAAAAGTTAGCGACTAAACTGTTTTTCCAATACCGAACACTAGGTAACCGTTGCGTTTCCGCAGGATGCCCCGATGTCAATGTTCTATCATCATTGACGGATGCTGATGTGTGTAAAATGCAACATATAAAACACATCAATTAAGGCATAAAACTAACCCTTTTTAAGTACTAATGTTGGAAAAAGAGTGTTTTTGTCTTCCTTTTGTATTTTCAGGATGAAATGAGCTCAAAATCACAAAAGAAGCAAAAAGACCACTAATTCTACCATAAATACAAGAAAAGGAACAAAAGTAAACTGCCCGGACCCTCAACGGCACCTCCCAAGACAAAGAGAAGAGAACAGAAGACTGAACACGCCCCGTGTCCAGTGAACACGGGGGCGTGCCCAGGAAGCAGCAGAAAAGACAAACCAGTAGAAGCTTCCATTGCTCACCACGGGGCCGTGCCCAGCGGACACGGGGGCGTGTTGAAAGTACAGCAGGTGCATTAATTGTAATTCGCAATTACAATTAATGAAGAGAGAGAATGTCAGACGGGCACGGGGCCGTGTCCAGCGGACACGGGGCCGTGTCCAGCGTTCTGTTCAGCCTATAAATAGAGGAGCTTGGTTTCATTCTCTCTCATCCCTTGGCACACCACCTCTCTCACACTTCATCCACCACCCATCACCACCATAACACCATCATCCACCACCATCATCCATTGTCCATCATAGAGTGTGTGAGTCGTCTCGGGATCCAAGATTGATCGTAAGAGTTCTTGACAATCAAGGCCATGTTTGCCTAAGTCTCTTACATCACTTGGTGAAGACAAGTGTTTAGTATAATACTTTTTATTTTTAATCTTTTGCACTTTTTATTTGGTTTTGTATTAATGACTTTAATAACTAGTTACTTATGTTGAAGGTGATCTTTCCTTATCGTTTGTCCGTGGTGTCTTGGCATTATTTTACTGTCTATATAAAATAAAAGATTTTCACCATTCATATCTCCACGGTCTATATGGAGGTATGTTGGCTACCTGGTCGGGGGTTAAGGGAACGGTTTGGTAAAGGTCTTGCCCTTGTTCAGCGTTTAGAGGTCCTGCTTGGGACCTGGGTCAAATTTAGTAGGATCTCCTTCAATGCCCATAGGTATTGGATGGCGGGGATCCAAACTCTTTGACCCCCTCATAAGCTAACTACTATTAATACTATAACCCGGTTATTTAGGACTGTATCCCTGCTGACTCAGACTACTTAGCCGAGGCTAACGTCACCGCCGAAAACGGGGCCTACCATAATTTGCATTAATAACTTAATTCATTATCTTTCAATAATCCAACCCTTTAGGATTGTATCCTTGCTGACTCAAACTACTGGGTTGAGGGTAACGTCACCTCCGAAAAAGGGGCCTACTACAATAACTAAGATAATCTCTTAAATAAGTGCAAAAGTGCGAAAATAATCAAAGGTTATACTAATACATGTGTCGGATCCAAGTGATTCATCTTGTCTATCTATTTTTATTTTATTTTATTTTTCAGCATTTAGTTAGTTTTTATTTTTCTTAGTTTAAAACATTTTTCTAACTTTTTGATTTGATTAGACGTTGAGGATAAACCGGTATTAAAAGCTCTTGTGTCCTTGGACGACCTCGGTATCTTACCAACACTATACTACGTCCACGATGGGTGCACTTGCCCATATGTGTGCTTAGTGTTAGTAAATATCGTGTTTTATAAATTTAAAACTTGGCTAAAAGTGTAAAAAGGGCTTAAATAAACATCTAAAAATATATATACACTAACACGCATCAAGTTTTTGGCGCCGCTGCCGGGGACACAAGGATTTTAAGAAAGCTTAAAATCAACGGCCTAATCAGTTTTTCAAAACCTTTTCAAAACGCGCGCATTTTTTTCTGCATTTTAGTCTAGTTTTGCATTTACAGTAGCTTGACCACGGGGCCGTGCTCACTGAACACGCCCCCGTGCTGCATATTTTTAGAGTAGATACCCAGATACAGAGTCTGACCACGGGGCCGTGTTCACTCAACACGCCCCCGTGCTCAACGTGACCAGTTAATTTAATTAAAACGCCCAGATACAGTCCCTGAACACGGGGCCGTGTTCACCCAACACGGGGCCGTGTCCAGCTTCTGTTTCCGTCTCATTTTTTGTTTTCTGGTCCCGAGACTCAGTTGTAGTCTGTTGAGTGATTCCTATGGATCAATACTCAAGAGGTTACAACTACACCTATGATGAGGATGATTATAGGGGTAATTATTGCACTAATTGTCGTAATGCACGCTCAGTTCAATATAATAACTCATATCAACCATCCAATTCATACAACCATTATGAGGAGCCCAGGTACGAGCCACCAACTTCATACACATCCTATGAAGACCAAAGGTATGAACCTCCTTCCTCATACTCATATTTTGATGAACCAAGGTATGAGCCTTCATACTCATACTTTGAAGATTCAACATATGAGCCACCACCTTCATACACTTATTATGAGGAACCATGGCGTGAACAACCCACCTCATATGAGTACTATGAAGAACAAAGTTTCGACCCTTATCCAGCATATACTTATAATGAAGAACAATGGTGTGAACCATCTACTTCATATGAGTACTATGAGGAACCAAGGATCGAACAACCGGATTCAAGCTTAGAGGATCCAAATTCTTTCAATCTCACCGAAGTAACTAATAGGATATTAGAACACATTAAAACCATCGAACGTTGCATGAAAGAATCTCGCGCAAGGGAAGAGGAATCCCGCGCAAGAGAAGAGCTAAAAAATGATAAAAACGTAGAGATAGTTGAAAATGTGAAAATGGAAGAACAAGAAAGTGAAAAACAGACACATGAGTTAAACAACGAAAATGGTGAGTCCGATAATGTTAAAATTCAAGAAGAGTCTAATTTTGAAGAAATTAATCTCTTGTCACCTATTTTCGAAAACCATTGTTTAATAACCCCTCATGCCAAGTTTTTAAAAGAGTTAAACACTAGTGCTAAAATCAAAGAAATAGTAAGTGTTAAGTTAACTAATGATCAAACCTCGCTAATAAAGGAAGATCCTTTTGAAATTAACATCACACCGGTTCCATGTTTCTTTCAAAATTCGTTTATTAGTAATGTCACTATTGATAAAGATCTTTGTGTTAACATAATGCCCAACTACATTTTTGAAAAGCTAAGTTTTAGTGATTTTACTCCACTTCAAATACCCATTTTTCTATCCGACCGAAAAGTAATGAAATCAATCGGTGTAATCGAAGATATTTTGGTTCAAACAAATCAAATGGTAATCCCAACCGACTTCGTCATCTTAGATGATACCCCCCTAGTCTTGGGAAAACCTTTTGTACAAACTCACAAAGCTTTGAAAAACCGGAAATTCAACAATCTAACTCTTCAATTAGGGGCATTCAAAAGGAGCATAGATCTTGAGCGCTCAATGAAATATCCTTTTGGCAACAATGACCCCCTAATTGAAGATGAAGCTGAACCACCTGATACAAACCACGAGGAAGACCACTTTGTCGACGAAGAGGTAGCCATAGAACAAACTTTTAAAGTTCTTGATCTAGATGAGCCACGAGATAAGGTGTCTCCTAAAGACCCAACCATCGAGCTCAAAGAACTCCCCAAGGGTTTGGAATATGCTTTTCTAGGCAAAGATGGTAGTTTACCTGTAATTATTTCGTCTAAATTAACTAGCATAGAAAAAGAAAAATTAGTTAACCTACTTAAAAAACACAAAAATGCGATCGCTTGGAAGCTTGTAGATATTAAGGGAATAAGTCCTTCCATGTGCACGCACAAAATTTTAATGAATGATGACTACAAAACGGTGATTCAACCACAGCGAAGAGTGAACCCCAATGTTCAAGAAGTGGTTAAAAATGAAGTCATCAAACTACTCGACGCCGGACTAATCTACCCTATCTCCGATAGCCCGTGGGTAAGTCCCGTCCAAGTAGTCCCAAAGAAAGGAGGTATGACGGTAATAACTAACGAGAAAAATGAATTAATACCCACAAGAACCGTCACAGGATGGAGAGTCTGTATAGACTATAGAAGATTAAATGAAGCAACGAGGAAAGACCACTTTCCTTTGCCCTTCATTGATCAAATGTTAGAAAGATTATCCGGTCATAAATTTTATTGTTTCTTAGATGGTTTTTCAGGTTACTTCCAAATACCGATAGCACCAGAAGACCAAGAGAAAACAACTTTCACATGCCCCTACGGAACTTTTGCATATCGACGCATGCCATTCGGTCTATGTAATGCGCCTGCAACATTCCAACGTTGTATGGTCGCCATTTTCCATGATATGATTGAAAAAACCATGGAAGTCTTCATGGATGACTTTTCCATCTTTGGAGACTCATATGATCAATGCCTCGATAATCTTGAACGAATGCTATCCCGATGTGAGGAAACTAACCTCGCCCTTAACTGGGAAAAATGCCATTTCATGGTAACAGAGGGAATAGTACTCGGACATAAAATCTCAAGCGAAGGAATGGAAGTTGATCGAGCAAAAATTGAGACTATATCTCGATTACCTCCTCCATCCTCCGTGCGAGCAATCAGAAGTTTCCTAGGGCATGCCGGATTCTATAGAAGGTTTATCAAAGACTTTTCGAAAATTTCAAGACCTCTAACAAAATTGCTTGAAAAAGATGCACCCTTCATCTTTGACAAGGAATGCAATCAAGCATTTCTAACCCTCAAGGAAATGCTAGTCAATGCACCTATCATGATAGCACCAGATTGGAAATTTCCTTTCGAAATCATGTGCGATGCAAGCGACTTTGCTGTTGGAGCAGTATTGGGACAAAGAAAAGAAAAACATTTCCACCCAATTTATTATGCTAGTAAAACTCTAAATGATGCACAAGAAAATTATACAACTACAGAAAAAGAGTTACTAGCGGTGGTGTTTGCTTTTGATAAATTTCGTTCTTATCTTGTTCTTTCTAAAACAATAGTTTATACAGACCATGCAGCCATCAGGTACCTCTTCAAGAAGCAAGACGCAAAACCCCGTTTGATAAGGTGGATTCTACTCCTCCAAGAATTCGACATTGAAATCAAGGACAAAAGAGGAGCAGAAAACATTGCTGCAGATCACCTCTCACGCTTAGAAGACCCAGCTTTGGAGACAACCAGGGACGAGCAAATCAACGAAAAATTTCCCACGGAGTCCCTAGAAATGATGGAAAGCAGACAAGAACCATGGTATGCCGACTACGCTAATTTCTTAGCCAGCGGTATAGTCACCAAAGGATGGCCACATCATCAAAGGAAAAAATTCTTTGCTGATGTAAAGCATTACTTTTGGGAAGACCCCTATCTTTTCAAATGTGTGCCGATCAACTCATCCGAAGGTGTGTCCATGGTAATGAAGCACGAAGAATACTCCGTCATTGTCATGAAAGTCCATACGGAGGACATCATGGTGCCGCAAGTACCGCAAGAAAGGTATTTGATTCGGGATTCTACTGGCCAACCATTTACAAGGATGCACAAAACCTTGTAAAGACATGTGATGCCTGCCAAAGATCAGGTAATATTTCTTCCAAAAACGAAATGCCCCAAAATGGCATTCTCGTTTGTGAAATCTTTGATGTGTGGGGACTCGATTTCATGGGACCTTTCCCACCTTCAAAAGGAAACAAATATATACTTGTGGCAGTCGATTACCTGTCTAAATGGGCAGAGGCCGAAGCTCTTCCAACAAATGATGGAAGAGTAGTGGTAAAATTCCTAAAAAAATTGTTCTCTCGTTTCGGGACACCAAAAGCTTTAATAAGTGATAGAGGTACCCATTTTTGCAATCATCAACTCGAAAAAATATTAACAAGGTATGGGGTCTATCACCGTGTCTCAACAGCATATCATCCTCAAACAAATGGGCAAGCCGAAGTGACGAATCGAGGTTTAAAACGAATACTTGAGAAAACCGTAGGGATAAATAAAAAAGAATGGGCTGACAAACTAGACGACGCTTTATGGGCTTTTCGAACCGCTTATAAAACCACTATAGGCACAACCCCATATAAACTAGTCTATGGAAAAAGTTGTCACTTGCCAGTAGAAATCGCTCACAAAGCCTACTGGGCAATAAAAAACGTAAACCTAGACTTAGAAGTTGCCGGTAAGAATCGATTTTGTCAAATAAACGAATTAGAAGAACTTAGGAATTATGCATATTCTAACTCCGAAATTTATAAAGAAAGAATGAAAAATTTGCATGATAAATATATTAAATCTAATGAATTTCGGGTTGGAGACCAAGTTCTATTGTTCAATTCGCGACTTCGATTGTTTCCTGGTAAGTTAAAATCTAGGTGGTCGGGGCCTTTTTCAGTCACCCATGTTTTTCCACACGGTGCAGTAGAAATTAAAACTCGAAATGGGATACCATTTAAAGTCAATGGCCAACGGCTGAAACTCTACAGAGGATCCATTGAGGATGAAGAAGAGGAAATCGCACTTCAAACGGTCAACGAATAAACTCATACCCAACATGTTACAGGTAAGTATACATTCGAAACCAGTAAAATCATCTAACCACTATTCGGAGATAAGGGGCATGCACACGAGCACGTAAAAAAAAAAAAAAAAAAAAAAAAAAAAAAAAAAAAAATTCAAAAATTTCACCCGGCACGGGGCCGTGTCCACTGAACACGGGGCCGTGTCGAGGCGACTGTCGGGATAAAACCCTCTTTTTCTATCAGTTACACCATTCCACACGCCCCGTTTCGCCGAAAACTCTCTGGTTTAGAGCGATTTTCTGCCGATTTCGAATGTTACCACCAAGCCTAACAACGTCAAGGTATGATTCTATCCTTCTTAGTAGTTAGATTAGTTACTTGCATGTAGTTAAAACATCAAAAATTGGGGGAAATCTAGGGATTCTTCATGTTCATCCGGATCGAACTCAAAATTTTTGATGAAAATTGTTAGTAGTAGTTTAGAATAGAGTAGTAGGGAGTAAATAGACATGTATTGTTGATGGATTTGTCCGATTTCCAACTAAAAACACAAACCCTTGTTCTTGAACCGAAAAACACAAAATCGAAAGGGTAAATGGTTTGATTTTGGAAAAATGACACTTAGGGTTTCATTTTCGGGGGAAACCACTGCTATTAGGCTAAAAATTTTCAGGTTTTCGAAACCGGGACGAAAAAATGAAAATTAGGTGTTACAGACGCCTGAACACGGGGCCGTGTTCGCTGAACACGGGGCCGTGTCCAGCCCACTGTTTGCAGTTTTCAACCCGAATTTCCATGTTTCGCACTAACTTTCGCTGTATTCTTTTCAGATGTCCAAATTCACACGGTTCAATGCCAGCGAACTTGACGCCAGGGCTCGCTACGAGGTCCTACAGACAAGGCCCGAAGAGTATCCAAGGCGGGCATGTACCGATCTTCTGACAATGGTAAACCAACTGGACCGCTTCAACAACATAGTGACGGGTCCACTGCACGTTGCATTGACTACCCGACTTCGGTCGGTCCATCAATGTACATTGGAGTTCTATAGCACGTTCATCTTCAGCTCGAGACGCGACCCGTTTGATCACGAGGCGGTCGAGTTTCGATGTGGGGGTACGACCTATAGAACCTCCATGGCGCAGTTCGGATCAATCATTGGGCTGTACAAAGACGAAGAAGCGGGGAATGAAGAGAATACCGGGGGATTGCGAGATTTGGACGCAACAGAACGCCAAGCCGCATGGGCTCAAATCGGTGAGGGGATCTACAACTCCAGCAGCACAAAGAGTACCAAACTGAGAGACCCGTTATACCGCTACATCCACAGGCTCCTCACGTACTCGCTGAACCAACGCCATGACAGTAGTGGCGTTGTTGGGGTTAGAGATTTGGTTGTCCTTCACTGCATCCACAACCGGAAGCCTCTCGATGTTCCTTACCTCCTACTGCGGAACATGCACTTGAACCGCCTTGCCTCTGCTCCTACACCAATCTTCTTCGGGGGATGGGTGTACCGTCTTTTCAAGCACTTCGCAAACATCCCGAAGTCCTTCGAAAGGAGTCCATGGTCAGGACGGGTTGATTACCATATCTGCCGGGCCATGAACTTACTCTATGAAGCGGAGGACGGGACGGTGAGCTTTCAGAGGACGCAAGGCTACGCATGGAACCCGCAAGAGGCTCTAGTTCTTCATGCACCACCTCCACAGTACCAATACCCTCCCCAAGGCGAACAGGGTCAATCCTCCTCTCAAGGAGGCGGTTTTCCTAATTTCCAAAGTTTACATGATCTTTTGCAGGAAAACCTCATGTGCACCCGGAACACCTACAACCTCGCCAACAACACACACCTCCGGGTAGGAGCTATCGAACGCAGTGTCAACGATATACAAGATGATATCGGTAGCATCCGGGAGTACATGGCGAGGCAGGGAGGCGGAGGTGAAGACAGTGATGAAGATATGGAGTAGGAGGCTGGGAGGAGCAAAGGGCTAGCTGGTGGTGAGCCCACAGGTTTGATTACCCTTCTTATCCATCGAACAATTCATGGCCTGCGTGCCATTTGTCAAGACAATTTACTTTCCTTAACTACTTTTTATCTTTATTTTGTTTTTACTTTATGTTTGGATAATGTTTGATTATGGTAAGATTAGGATGGTTTGTGTTTGGTTGGATGGTATTGAATGCTTGAACAGGTGCAATGCAAGGGTTAGAATGCTAAACATTAGCACTCGCAGCCCTAGGAGGAAGAAACCGGGAGAAAACCCCATTTTTTTCTGGCTAACAGACTGTCCACACGGGGACGTGTCCAGCCGACACGCCCCCGTGTCCATCTCCCAGTTCTGCTGTTTGGCTACTGACCTGCAGATTTTTGTCGGACACGTGGCCGTGTTCACCCAACACGCCCCCGTGTTCACCCTCTGTAAGTTTTTCGTTACTGGCAGTTCGCCACGGGGCCGTGTCCAATGGACACGGGGCCGTGTCCAGAGCGCCAGTAACACAAATCTTTGTTTTTAAACACACTTTTACATATTCTAATCAACCAAAAACTTTATTTTTGGACACATTGAGGACAATGTGTAATTTAAGTGTGGGGGGGATGCTAAAACCTTGGAATTTTGCAAAATCCTAAAACAAGCCTTACACAAAACTCTATTGGAACCGCTAAACACCCCAAATTTTTTCAAAAATTTTTCATTTTTTTTTATTTACTTGTCTTAGTTTAAGTTGGGAATAACAAGTTATAAAAGGGTTATATTTTTACAAACTTACAACCGATAGCGTCATGATAAAAAGAACTAACATAAGAAAATTATGAACCGGTATAACAAGCCTAGCTAAAATTCGATTATATATGCTTGGTCACATTAAAAACCCATTCCCACAAAAAGTGAGTTTTGAGCCTTTATTGAGCATAAAAATACACATATTTAGATTAAATGCTCATTTTTCGTTTCTTGTGTGAATAGCCGCTCGGTCTTTACAAATCTAGAACTTGCCACGACGATACATTCCCGGTCCTTACCAACTTAAACCCAAGTAAGTAAATGATGGAGGCATTAGGACTAACTATTTTCTTTCAAAACCATTATTTTTAAATTTTTTTTTTTTTACCTACCCAAAACCCCCCTAGAAAACCCTTTGAGCCTAAACCTTTCATTTCATTACCCCCAAAACAATTTTTTTACCCACCAAAAACCTTTTTTATTTTTTTTCACCTTTATTTTAGTAACAAACTCGGTTTTTCATAAACATACCCTTTAAGTGACGAAAAAAAAAAAAAAAAAAAATTTTGATGAAGTCAAAAACAAACATAAGCTACAAAAAGCTTGTTTGGAGAAATACTTCAAAAATAAATGTCACTAAAAATAAGGTATTTCACGAAAGCCGACACTTGTTACGATTTTCGCCCTTTTTACTAACCACTAACCAACCACCCACCTTTAAACCCAAGCCTTCACCCCAAAAGACCTCTTGATATTTACAAAGGTAAAAAGTTAAAAAGGAGGAGGATTGATCGCTTGGCAAGCATATGGAGAATGTAAATCCGTGCCGCTCTCGAGCGATTCACTTAAATATACACCTTCGGCCGAGTGATTGAGTGATCTCCCGTGAGGTATGTGAACTTGTATATAAATGGAATTTTAATAAGGCATGCTATGCCCAAATAAGTAGTTTATCTTATGAAAAAGTTCAAAATAAACCATGACGAATAAGATTGTAAATAAAATAAAAATAGAACCTATACAAACCTTGGATTCCCGACACTCTAGGACAAGTTAAAACTTCTCTTCTACCTATTCCATTTGGGAGTGTAAGCCACATTAAAAGAGTTTTGCTTGAGGACAAGCAAAAGTTCAAGTGTGGGGGTATTTGATGTGTGTAAAATGCAACATATAAAACACATCAATTAAGGCATAAAACTAACCCTTTTTAAGTACTAATGTTGGAAAAAGAGTGTTTTTGTCTTCCTTTTGTATTTTCAGGATGAAATGAGCTCAAAATCACAAAAGAAGCAAAAAGACCACTAATTCTACCATAAATACAAGAAAAGGAACAAAAGTAAACTGCCCGGATCCTCAACGGCACCTCCCAAGACAAAGAGAAGAGAACAGAAGACTGAACACGCCCCGTGTCCAGTGAACACGGGGGCGTGCCCAGGAAGCAGCAGAAAAGACAAACCAGTAGAAGCTTCCATTGCTCACCACGGGGCCGTGCCCAGCGGACACGGGGGCGTGTTGAAAGTACAGCAGGTGCATTAATTGTAATTCGCAATTACAATTAATGAAGAGAGAGAATGTCAGACGGGCACGGGGCCGTGTCCAGCGGACACGGGGCCGTGTCCAGCGTTCTGTTCAGCCTATAAATAGAGGAGCTTGGTTTCATTCTCTCTCATCCCTTGGCACACCACCTCTCTCACACTTCATCCACCACCCATCACCACCATAACACCATCATCCACCACCATCATCCATTGTCCATCATAGAGTGTGTGAGTCGTCTCGGGATCCAAGATTGATCGTAAGAGTTCTTGACAATCAAGGCCATGTTTGCCTAAGTCTCTTACATCACTTGGTGAAGACAAGTGTTTAGTATAATACTTTTTATTTTTAATCTTTTGCACTTTTTATTTGGTTTTGTATTAATGACTTTAATAACTAGTTACTTATGTTGAAGGTGATCTTTCCTTATCGTTTGTCCGTGGTGTCTTGGCATTATTTTACTGTCTATATAAAATAAAAGATTTTCACCATTCATATCTCCACGGTCTATATGGAGGTATGTTGGCTACCTGGTCGGGGGTTAAGGGAACGGTTTGGTAAAGGTCTTGCCCTTGTTCAGCGTTTAGAGTCCTGCTTGGGACCTGGGTCAAATTTAGTAGGATCTCCTTCAATGCCCATAGGTATTGGATGGCGGGGATCCAAACTCTTTGACCCCCTCATAAGCTAACTACTATTAATACTATAACCCGGTTATTTAGGACTGTATCCCTGCTGACTCAGACTACTTAGCCGAGGGTAACGTCACCGCCGAAAACGGGGCCTACCATAATTTGCATTAATAACTTAATTCATTATCTTTCAATAATCCAACCCTTTAGGATTGTATCCTTGCTGACTCAAACTACTGGGTTGAGGGTAACGTCACCTCCGAAAAAGGGGCCTACTACAATAACTAAGATAATCTCTTAAATAAGTGCAAAAGTGCGAAAATAATCAAAGGTTATACTAATACACGTGTCGGATCCAAGTGATTCATCTTGTCTATCTGTTTTTATTTTATTTTATTTTTCAGCATTTAGTTAGTTTTTATTTTTCTTAGTTTAAAACATTTTTCTAACTTTTTGATTTGATTAGACGTTGAGGATAAACCGGTATTAAAAGCTCTTGTGTCCTTGGACGACCTCGGTATCTTACCAACACTATACTACGTCCACGATGGGTGCACTTGCCCATATGTGTGCTTAGTGTTAGTAAATATCGTGTTTTATAAATTTAAAACTTGGCTAAAAGTGTAAAAAGGGCTTAAATAAACATCTAAAAATATATATACACTAACACGCATCAGATGCCTGAGTACATTAGTTCACGACCGATCCCAAACCAGGGCACGGTGTGAGGCTGGTAAACACCTAAATAGCGCTATCAACTAATAACCCGTTCGCCTGACCCCGGCGACTAATCGGTATTTGTAGTAGGGACTTGAGTGATAGAGTTTCGTTTAGTGCCGTTAGTTGCAATCCGTATAAACAGTAATTAACCAAAAGGTTTCTCAATATCAGGGAAGGAAAGTAAGTTTTGTTCCCAATAACTAGGGAAGGTATGTAAATGGTATCCCCTTTTCAAGGGGATAGGGTTGTTTTAGTCTCGTGTCCCAAACCACCGGGACGCATGCTTTTAAGTTGTGAACTCACCTTGGGTTGCTCGGTAGATTTAGGTTACTTGGTCAAACACGCTGGTCACCACGTCCTAACATGGTTACCGGTATAGGTCAGGTTCGGTATACAAGCATTTACGTAAAACACATACTGGCATGTAACATACATACAAATAAACAGTCATGGGGTTATTGGGCCGGCCTAAACAATTAAGCAGTCAACAGCAACACATAATCCAGTCAACAGATAGCCCAAGTTAAACACATATTGGCCCAATAACCAAAATGGACAGCCCACTCGCAACCAGGCGGTCTCGAGTCGCAACCAGGAGGTTTCGGCTTGTCACGTTGTGGTTGCGAGTCGCAACCGCGTGGTCTCGAGTCATCACGCTGTGGTTGCGAGTCGCAACGGTCGTAGTCTCGAGTCGCAATCTCGTGGTTTCGAGTTGTCCTGCTATGGTTGCGAGTCGCAACCGTGTGGTTTCGAGTTGCCATGCCATGGTTGCGAGTCGTAATATGTCCCTTTCATGCACACGTGATGATGCAGATATGACAGTCCAATTTGTACCAAGAAATCAGACCCAGATTAGGAAACAACCAATAAGGTTCCTACTAACACTTTGCCTAATCTGAATATTAGTAAACTTAGATCAAACTTTGCCATTTTTAAATCTTCAAACCACATTCAAGAAGTTCATCCTATATTCAAAGTTTTCTAGGGTTTTCATGTATATAACTATATTTTATGAACCAAAACCATATGTTTTTAACAAGATTATCATGGCAAGAACAAAGAACATACAATATATAGCCGAAATCTTATGTTTAGCATTATCATTTTGCAAGAAACAATGAAGCATAGTGTGTTTAGCCATAATCATCCTTAGACTACCATTTGTTAGTCATTTTGAACATGTCATCAAGCATTCAAACATAGTGGTTTACACATAAAGCCAAACTTCACAAAACATCCTAAAAATCATGCATAACATTATTAATCAAGCATTCTAGTTCATGAACATTTCATAAATCATAAAGTTAACACTAACCGGTTATGAAGAAGAAGAAGGAGCCGAAAGAAAAGAAGAAAATAAGAGAAGATGAAGTGTCCGAGTGATGATCTTGACCGAGTTCTTGTCCGAGATCCTTGCTTGAACCGTGATTTGGAAGAGATGGAATGTTGTTTTGGGGTTTCTAGTTGAGAGAGAGTTTAAGGAGTGTTTGTGTGTGTAAAATGAAAGAAGTGGGGGGAAAGGTGGGATTATATAACAAGGTTCAACATAGGCTAAGGGTTTCGGCCCAAACCGGTTACGGCCCAAAGGCCCACTCGGGACCAAGCGGCCCACTTGCAACCGGGTGGTTGCGAGTCGTGGTCTCGACTCTCATACACACATATATATATATATATTACATACATATAACACGTAATATGCAAAAAGGATCACGTTTTCATTTAATAATATTTATATACAAAAATATTACAAGGTGTTCGTTCGGAAAAAAAACCTAGAGTGTCACATTGGTGGTGGGAGTTGCTGATTCTGATTCGCAGGTCGCGCACTCCTGCAGTCTTTAGCTTCATGCCCTAACTTGAGACACCTCTGACAACGTTCCTTGCGACACCGTCCATTGTGGTGTCTGTTGCACCTATTACATAGTGGGTGAAATCCCCGATATCCACCCTGCCCCTGACTGCCTGATGATTGCTGACTCGGATTCTGGTAGTCATTTGTCTTGCGCTGCTGTGCTTGAGACTGAACAGAAACTGATCCCTTGCTGGAATCCCCATCCCACTTTCTTTTGTTGTCGCTGGGAGTAGCAGAAGTAGCAGCTAGAGTGGTAGCACTGATGCGTTTGGGCAGCTTGTTCTGTTCCACCGCCTGATCCGTGAGGCGATGAGCAAGACGCTGGATGTCTTGGATGTTGTCGAGGTTAGCCGATGTCACATGGCTCTGAATCTCTGAGGCTAGACCCTTGAGGTACAATTCGATACGCTTGATTGGAGGGTCCACCATGGTTGGACACAAGATGGCCAGTTCGTTCGACCGTTTCGTATAAGCTTCAATTTCTGACCCCGTCATTTTCAAATGATAAAGCTCTACTTCCAACTTGTGGATGTCATCGCGTGTGCAATATTCCCTTTTGATCAGTTCTTTGAAATCATTCCAAGGTGTGGCGTTAGCAGCTGCCAGCCCTAGAATCTGAACTTGCGCGTTCCACCAGGTTAGCGCAATCCCTTCCAACGTGCCAGTGGCGTACTTGACCCTGCGAGCCTCAGGGCATTAACACATCTCGAATACTGACTCGAGCTTCTCAAACCAATGGAGTAGTCCCACTGCTCCCTCTGTGCCACTGAATGTGCTTGGACGACAGTCCATGAAGTTCTTGAATGTGCAGACAGGTTGTTAAGCGCGTTGACCTGCTTGTGCGGCTGCAAGTGCCGCAGCTACTTGTTCAACAATGAGAGCCGTCAACTTGGCTTGAGTCATGTTAACACGTCCAGACATGATCTTCATAGTAAAAGTAGAATAAGTGAGAATGGTTCGCGAGTAGTGCGATAACAGAAGAGTGTAAGCACATAGGTGTTCTCATGTAATGACGCATAGTAGACAATGTAATCTAAGCATTCTACGAGCAAAGTTCTGTGTAATTCTAGCAAGTAAGCAATAAACATAAACATTATTACCTAGGATGTCGAGTCTTGCACGTGGAGCGAAGCGTCGTTGTGGATCGTTGAGAGCACTGTTCTGGTTATAGTCTGGTTTTAATAAAAACGTTTTTCCCATATTAAAACCAAGTTCTCTATAACCAATGGCTCTGATACAAATCTGTCACACCCCCAAAATCCACCCGCGGAGTACCACCGCTTGAAGGCGTGACATGACCAGGATCAAGCCACCAATCATATTGAACATAGCATTTAAATATTAAAAGTAATCAAAACAACCCATCACAATATAATTGGTGTTCAACAAAACGTAATTTGAGTAGCGGAAGCATAAGTATGTAAACCCAATGTAAATCATAAGTTCAATTGTTAAACGTTTAACATGGCATCCACGATCCATGCTCCACAACGACCTGCTCCTCCCTGTGCAAGCTCCATAAGTACCTAAGGTCCTGCAAGGCATGCAACAGAGAGTCAACAACTAGTTGAGCGAGTTCACAGTTAATAGTTCAGTAATTGTATTAGTATAGTAAGCCTTGTATTCGTTCGTTAAGTCATGTATCGTACTAGTTCGTATCGCGGCCCTCTAGGCATGTATGCGAAGATTAGGGAAAATTTCCCGAGTATTCTAGACTAGGTATATTTGTATCGCGGCCACCCGGCATGTGTGCGAAGTTTAGTGTATAGTTTGCGGCCTTCCTAGGCATGTGTGCGAAGATTAGTCATATTGTCGCGGCCAACCCCGGCGTGTGTGCGAAGATCAGTTCAATAAGTATCACTAGTCTAGTCGTATCTTATCAATAACCCTTCCTCACCCGAGGACCATATAACTAAGTTCCATAAGCTAGGTAAGTACATGTAAATAATCCAAACCCATTCCCACCCTGGGAACCCCATGCCTTGGCTGTGTGAACTCACCTTGGTTTGCTCGGCAGATACACAGAAAGGTCAAGTCTAGCTGCTAGTGGTCAACCACGTCCTAACATGGTTACCATACAAGTCAGATTTTGGTTTCAAGTATTGCACATAGGTATCACATAAGTTAACACATTACCAGCACGTATAGATCATAGTAAACAGTTAACAGTCAAGTAGCATGACATATTCGCCGTGTGCGATTAAAATAAGCCCAATAGTAATCGGCCCAACATGTTGTGCGATCCACAACATGTTGTGCGATCCGTAATAACCCGGCCCAACACATAAATAAGCCTAACATAAAGGGAGTCCAAACCTATACGGCCCAGTAAATGATACATCTTGTGCGATCCGGATGGGCTTGTACGATCCGGTCCCTTGTGCGATCCGAACGGGTTGTGCGATGGTGATTTGGGTTGTCCGGCCCAAAAGCGTAACAAGGTTCAATGTAAGTGTGTGTGGCCCAACATCTTGTGCGATCGGCACCAGCTTGTGCAATCCACAAGATGTTGTGCGATCATGCATCGGCTGATGGTACACAGTGCTTGGTGTGTTGGTACCCTGCTTGTGTGATTGTCTTGTGCGATCAAATCAGACCTGGTGTGATTTGATCTTGTGCGATCCGTTTAAATTACCCGAAAACATGGCAATCAGTTACAT
This sequence comes from Helianthus annuus, assembly GCF_002127325.2. Classification (NCBI taxonomy): domain Eukaryota; kingdom Viridiplantae; phylum Streptophyta; class Magnoliopsida; order Asterales; family Asteraceae; genus Helianthus; species Helianthus annuus. The sequence goes on along the minus strand of NC_035444.2, from coordinate 100,834,203 downwards.
GATTTAATCAGTTTCCAATTTTACAAATCAATCAACAGATAATCGGTTTCAATTATGGTAATTTTCGATCAAATAAGACAACTATCCTTTAATCCATATGAACCCTAATACCATACATATGAACAATATTCATAACATATCATCATGCTTCATATACTTGATCACTAACATGCATACTAACATAACATCACGACATCCATCCGAAAGATATCATAACACAGCCGATTAGCAAGCATTCGGTTCTAGTTCATCATGTAAACAATTTGAGAACAAGCTATGATAGCCGATTATCATCATCACACACATCTGATTCATAAGAACATCATCACATAGTACAATATTGTTCTTCATACATGCTACCCTAATCGTTTAATCAAAACATGGAATCATGACAACATTCAATCATGCAATTAACAATAACACAATAACCGATTAGAGAGGGAACAAGGTTTGATCCGAACAAGGAAGGATCTTCGATGGAGAAGATGTTGTTGTCGTCGAGTTCATGAGGGAGAGAGAGATCATTAGGGTTTTGTGTGTGAGGGTGTTTTGCAAAATATGAGAAGGTTACTAACACTCTAAGTGTAAATCGATCTAATGGGGATGGGCCGAACCCACACTTGGGCTGCCCTATAGGTTTCGGTTACAAGCAATACGGCCCAAATGGGCTTTTGCGGTTTGGTTCATGTAACATAAACACATTCACATAACATAACATGCATTCATTAAAAGCACATATCACATAATTACATATAGTCAAAGCAAGTTACATCAAAGTACAACGAAGGGTTCTGAAATACGAGTTGTCACATTGTCTCTAAGATTTTCATTTACCTCTTTAATATTAGCAAATGCTATGATGTATTTGTTTGAACATAAGTTTTTCAAAACTTGAGATGATACCTTAGCTGCAGCCATCATGGCACAGTCACAAACATTTTCACATTCTTTAGACTTCTTATCCTCTTCATCAATAGACAATGGGTTAGTCAGTGGCTCCATCAGTGGTTCCAGTTTGTCTTCCAATAGTTGTTCACCAACAACAGCAGTAACCACTGCTTCAGCAATTTAATCCACTATTTCAGCAATGGATTCCCCTTCTTCAGTTTCCAGCCCTTCTGGGATAGACTCTAATGCTGCAAAACAGAACTCATTACTAGAAACATCATTCTTAGCATATAGAGCAAAGTTTTCCTCAGCTAAATCTTCAGGCAAACTACTCCAATCAATAAAGTCTTGGGTAAAGAAGCTTTGCTGATCTGCTTGAGCAAATGTTTTGGTAGTTTGTTGAGGTGCAGCTTGTTGCACCTGAACCTGAGGAGCTGGGGCCTGAACATACTATATCTGTGGGACAGGGGTTTGGACATAGTGCACAGGAACAGGTGTTACATGGTGTGCATAATGAGCAGTGTTTACATGAGCAGCAGGGGCATATTAGGAATAATGCACAGTGTTTTGGTTATTTTGAGGTCTAGGGCTAGGATGTGTGATGATTGGTCCATTGTTTTGACTCATACACTCTCTAGCAAAATGACCTAACCTGTTACACTAGTAACATTTTATCTTTGATTTATCCAACCCTACTTTCAAGTTCCCATGTAACCCTGGAAATTTTCTCCCTGTTCTCTTATAAAAGTTTTTGGTTCTAATACTCAGCAGTGCAACTTGGTGCAAAATATCCATTTCCTCCAGATCAGTTGGATCAAAATGCTGGAGATCATTGAGTTCAAATGACAGATTATCAGAATTCTGGTTTTCTCCATTAGCTGTAAAAGCATAGTTGGATGAGTAAGAATCAGAGTTGTTAAAAGCTCCACCAGCTGTTATGTCAATATAATGATCATAACTCTGATCCTTACTACCACCAGATTCTTCCTGACCTAGAAGTGTTGTGTTACCGAAAGAATAGTCATCAGCAACCTTTCCAGACTCTTGTAACTTCTTTTTCTCATTCAACTCTCTCTCATAAGTGAGGAGTCGACCATGAAGTTGGGTCAGTGTTAGTTCTTTGAATCCAACGAAATTTCTGGTTATAAAAGCAATTGTGTCCCATTTTTCAGGTAGTGACCTAAGAAACCTACTATTTAGAGTTGATTTAGCCAATTCAACATTAACAAGTTTCAATTCACTAATGAGACAACTAAAACATTCAAATTGTTGTGTTAGTGATTCTCCTTTCACATGACAAAAGGTTTCATACTGTTGATTCAAAACCTCCCTATTATTTTCAATTACTTCCTCTGTACCACCGAATTATTCCTTAAGTGTATCCCACAGCTCTTTGGCACTGTTACAATGTAATAGTCCGGCATAAATATCATAGGGAAGAGCTGAAGCTACTATGCTAAAAGCCTTGCATCTAGTTCAATTTTTTGGTAATCTTGTTCAGAATAATTTTCTAGGCTTTTAGGCAAAAAGATTTTGGGATCCTCAACACTAGGGACCATTGGAACGTGCGAACCAAATATGACCGACTTCCAACATCCGGTGTTTTGTTGAGCCAAAACATGACCCATCCTACGCTGCCAGATGTTATACTCGGATCTGACCAACATAGGTGGTTTGAAGAGTGTGCCAGTGTTTTGAGTGTCGTGTGATTGTGATGCCATTCGGGTTGTTTTACAGGTCTTGAATAATCAACTTTTATACATGATTATACCTTACTCTGTTTTCAACTAAATACGAACAACTGAAAGTATCAATGAATTCAAGCTTAACTTTTACGTCAAAATGATTGTTAGATCAAATTTGACTGTCCAAAGCTCTGATACCAATTGTTAGGATCTGAGTTTATTAGATTGTGTAGTTTAATTGTAAATGAAGATGAAACAGAGAATTAAAGTGCAACGGAATTATGGAAATACACTTTGATTACACAATCAAGGAAGAATAGTTATAAGAAAACATGTTTTCCATTGAATCGAATGATTGTATCAAATTACAATAAACAAAACAACTTGCATGCATGCACTAGACTCCCCCTCAGCCTAAGCTTAGTGATTTGTTCGTACAGAATAAAGAAAGAGCTAATAGAACACTACATAGTAATGTTCTATTTATAGTACAGCCGAAACCACTTAGCATCTTTGCTGACGTCACCATGAAAGTGACATCTAACATCCTAACAAACTTTAAACACTGTTCTATACAAACACTGATTACATAGACACTAATTACATTAAACAACTAATTCACTTTCCACTGTTGTAGTCTAAGCACTGATGTTGAGCATCAGTGCTTTCTTCAAAGGATGATCAGTTCTTTGAGTGGGCAGTGCTTTGGTCTTCAACAGTGCTTGGGAGACATCAGTAGATAGAGCTTCAGTTCTTTATACTTCATCAGTGCTTTGGCTAACAGTTGTTGTGTTGATCAGTGCTTGTAGTCTATCAGGTGTTAGTAAACCACTGTCAAGGGGAGAATCTTGTACAAGCACTGCTTATGATGATCAACTATTCTGAGTTGGTTTTGGCTTTCCTTATCATCTGTTCTTCAGGGTTTGAGTATAAGGACCAACATAAAGTAACATGTCAACACAAAAACATTAGTGAGCATACAAGTTTTGTGTAATAGCATATGTGTAAAAGAATTTAATGAGATCCACATGGCATATAAAAAGTATACTATGACTGGAATCTCGGTAGAAGAAAAGACAACAACAAAGGACAAAACAGACAACCAACACGGGGCCGTGTTAAGGCAACACGGGGTGTTGTCAACTCTAAGATTTGTAGAATCTACGATAGTACAACAAGTACATTGGCCACAGGTCACGCTGTTGACACACGGGGCCATGTTAGTACAAGGTCTAACACTGTAGTTAATGAGGAGGAGAGAAACTGAAGGCCACGGGGCCGTGCCAGGCGGGCACATACCGTGTTGGACGTTCTGTTTTCAGCTATAAATAGGGGTGCCATGTTTCATTCCAATCCATCCCTTGGCAAACCACTTCTCTCTCACTTGCCACCACTACAACACCATCATCCACCACCATCATCCATCTTCCATCATTTAGAGTGTGTAGTAGTCTCGGGATTCAAGATCGATCGTAAGAGTCTTTGTCAAACAAAGGCCATGCTTGGCTAAACTCTTACATCACTTAGTGAAGACAAATCTTTTATTTATTACTATTTGATTTCCAATCTTTGGCTACTTTTTAATTGGGTATATATTAATGACTTTAATAACTAGTTTTTTTATATTGAAGGCGAATTTATCTAATCATTCTTCATATGTTGTTGATTCACATATTCGTATCTTTACGGTCTATATAAAGCGCGTTAATTGCCTGGAAGGGGGTTAGAAGAGTGGTTGGGTAAATTCTATGTCTCGTTCAGTGTATATATCCTGCGAAAAACAGGTTCTAGCTTAGTAGGACTTCATGAGCGGGCGGTCTTAACCCCCGCGGGAGAAGTAAGAACCGCTTGAATCCCTTATCTATAAAATACTATTAAAAATTTAAACCAACCCTACGAGGACTGTATCTCTGCTGACTCAGACCAAAGGGTTGAGGGTAACACTGCCTAGAAGGGGGCCTACCACTTTTCGCATTAATGACTTACATAATTATCTTTCAATAATCCGACCTTGTGGGACTGTATCCCTGCTGACACTACAACAAAAAATGGCTTTTTAGGACGTTTTCTGTGGGACGCTTGTAAAAGAGGGTCCTAAAAAACTATTTAATAGGACTAATGAACTTTTGAGGTCCTTTTATAATATACTCTACTAAACCGGTGTCCTAAAAAACTATTTAATAGGATGGATGATTTTTTGGGGTCCTATTATCATATAATTTAACAGGACACTTAAAATGTAGATCCTAATAAAATACTTTATAAGACATTTAATTGTGAGTGTCCCATTATGTGGTACTGTATTTGGACACTTGATCATCTGAGGTCCTATTATACATAAGTTAATAGGACACGTTGTAGTTAAGTCATAAATGTTCAGTGTTATAGGACCATTTCTAGTCGAAGTCATATTAGAACTTAACTTAATAGGACACTTGACACTAGGGTCTTATAACTTTAAACTTGATAGGACGCTTAATCATTGTGGTGTTATTATAATACACCGTAATAGGACACTTGATATTTGAGTCATAAAACATTAGTTTTATAGGACGCTTATTCGCTAGTGTTTTATTATAATATAACTTAAAAAGACACTTGACACTTGGGTCTTATAAATTTAACCTTTATAGGACGTTTAATCATTGTGGTGTTATTATAATACACTGTAATAGGACACCGGATATTTGAGTCATAAAACATCAGTTTTATAGGACGCTTTTTCGCAAGAGTTCTATTATAGCATAACTTAGTAGGACATTTGACACTAGGGTCTTATAACTTTAACCTTTATAGGATGCTTAATTATTATGGTGTTATTATAATACTCCGTAATAGGACACTTGATATTTGAGTCATAAAAGATAAGTTTTATAGGACGTTTATTCGCTAGAGTTTTATAATAACACTAGGTTATTGACCCGTGATTACACGGGATGGTAGTAAACAAACAGTAATTTTGAAACTAAAGTTTCATCATTCATCATGCTACATTCATTTCCACTCTGGGTTGTGGTTTTCTCTGGTTGAAAGTGGGACACAAACTCAATCAAAACTTTTTTCTGAATGGCCAACTCAAACTTTCATTCATAAATTAAAACCGAGCTAGGTATTGGGGTATACACCATCCAAACCCCACGGTTACACCATTACATTAAACTACATAAGAATTTTTATCTAGCGCAAACATAACAAGTCAAAACTACTCCATCTATTCCAAGTGAGTTCCAACCCCAAGTACTTTATGATAGAACATCCAAGGAAAAATCTGATCTAACCTAGCAGATGTACTAGTTGTGATACTGTCACAACCCCCGATCCCTATCTCCCGGGAACGGGTGGCCGTGAGCCAGTTTCGGTGGTATCACATTTATTTATCCAATTTGGCAGCGGAAATTTTCATCAGGACCGTAGTTAGGAAATATTTTAATCAGAGTAAACCACCATGATTTATAACATTAAACATATGGGTAAAACCCAAGTTTTCAATACACACGTTTCATAGGAATAAATCCTATTTATTGAATAAAACATCCATTTTATTATTAGGTAACTTTATTGCCACTTTTCCAAGCCTCCAGTGCTGTCCAGCTGGCTTCTATTTGGCTTTCACATTTTGTTACCTGAAACGCGTTTTAAAAACATTTTGTCAGTGGGAAATACTGGTGAGTGAATCCCAGTTTAATCAAGTTTAAATAAAATTCACAGTGAACAGTATTGAGGGCGATCCCGCAATTACATTTGTTTCCAAGTTATATCAATTATCACCCGTTGGTACTGTCGACACCCGACTTGTGGAAATGTTACTCCTTAACCAGGTTGTAACAAATTTTGTATATAAAACCCCAACATACCCACGATAATTGTATTCTTACAAATACTCAATAACTGTTATTCGCATAGAAAAGTATGTAAGGTTTTGTAAAAGCATTTAACAAAAAGAGGATAACTCACATTGCTATTTTAGGTTATTCTTTAGGGTTTCCTGGTGAATATGTATAATTTACACAAATGCACGTGTGTTAGTATAATAACCCATTTTAACATTAGTAATACCCTCCCCGAGACGGCATTCCAACGACTACGTCGGGCAGAACCACGACAGCCGTTACGGAACCCTAGATCAATCGGGCAGCGTACCTAATACGTCTCCAGGGGTTATAATACTTACATCGTAGCAGAACCTCGCTATTTTAGGGGGTATAATGCCCGGGTATAGTAACGCCACTACAGAAATTAAGAAAGAAAGAAAGGAAATGAATGACGGAAACTGAAAGCCCGTTGCCTTCTTATATAGGGCTGTAATCGCGTCTCCACGCGGCCTGCGTAAAGAACAGGCCAACCCTTACGCGCCCCGCGTCAAACTGGGTCAACGGCGTAGCTTGGTCCGGTCACCATATAGGCTCGACACGCATCGGACACGTGGCCGCACCGGGCTATGCCACAATTCTGGACACTCGCGGCCCGCTTTAACTTAACGAAACTTGTACGCGGCCCACATGAACTTATGGTTTAAGAGAAGTCTGGTTACACCCTTGCGTGGCCCGCGTTATATTGAGGTGAGGTCCCATGCGGCCCGCCTCAACTTAATTTTTATTGTTTTTAATTTACTATATATATATAATCTACTTTGGGCTCGGTTTTTCACATACGGGGTGCATATAAAGACATATTGATATATTTTAAGATATATTAGGGTGTCAGAAATATTATGAGGGTGTCGGTTTTACCGAGGGTTGTTATATCCTCCCCACCTTGTTTTAGAGCTCGTCCTCGAGATCTACTGGAACAAGTGTGGATATTTCTTTTGCATTTCTGATTCAAGTTCCCATGTGTATTCAGGTCCTCTTTTAGAGTCCCACTTTACTTTGACCAGAACTAATCTCTTATGTTTGAGATTCTTAATTTTTCTATCTTCAATCTGTAGAGGCTTCTCTACAAATTTGAGTTGTTCATTAACCTCTATATCTTTGAGAGGTATTACGAGTGATTCATCAGCTAGACACTTTTTGAGATTAGATACATGAAATACATCATGTATTCCTGTCATTTCCTCTGGCAGTTGTAGTTGATAGGCTACAGATCCTATTCTTTTAAGAATTTGGAAAGGTCCAATATACCTGGGATTTAGCTTTCCTCTTTTGATGAATCTTACCACTCCTTTCCAGGGAGAGACTTTCAATAATACTTTATCTCCTACTTGAAATTCTAATGGTTTGCGTCTGTTATCGGCATAACTCTTTTGTCGATCACGTGCTGTTTTCAGTCGTTCCTCGACTTGAATCATTTTATCAGTTGTTTCCTGTACTATCTCGGGTCCAGATAATTGTTTTTCCCCAATTTCTGCCCAACAGACTGGGGTTCTGCACTTTCGTCCATAAAGTGCTTCGAATGGTGCAACATTGATACTTGTGTGATAACTGTTATTATAAGAAAATTCTATTAAAGGTAAGTGTTCGTCCCAGTTACCTCCAAAATCAATTACACAAGCTCTAAGCATGTCCTCCATTGTCTGAATTGTCCTTTCGCTTTGTCCGTCCGTTTGAGGATGATAAGCTGTGCTTAGATTTAACCTGGTTCCCATTGCTTTTTGGAAACTTGACCAAAAATGAGAAGTAAAACGGCTATCTCTATCTGAAACAATTGATAAAGGAATGCCATCTAAAGAAACGATTTCATTTACATACAATTTGGCTAATTGTTCCATACTAAAGGTTTCCTTCATTGGTAAGAAATGAGCTGACTTGGTTAACCTATCTACAATCACCCAGATTGTATCATTACCTTTCCTTGTTTTAGGCAATTTGGTAACAAAATCCATTGTTATCAATTCCCATTTCCAAACTGGTATTTCTAATTGTTGTAACAAACCTGAGGGTTTCTGATGTTCAGCTTTAACTTGTGAGCAAGTTAAACATTTAGAAACATAAGCTGCTACATCCTTTTTCATTCCTATCCACCAGAAATTTTTCCTTAAATCCTGGTACATTTTATCACTTCCTGGATGCATCGTATATTTAGACTTATGGGCTTCTTCTAATATACGGTGACGTAAATTTCCTAATTTAGGTATCCACATTCTCTTTTTATGGAACCTCCAAATTCCATCTGTTCCTTGTTCTAATTCCTTAATCATTCCCTTTAATTTTTCAGTATCCTCCTTGATTACTGATTCTTGTGCTTTTCTAATCTGATCGTTTAAATCTACTTGTAGATTTAATATAAGAGAACGTACCCTTTTTGGCTTTTCATGATACTTTCGATTTAAAGCATCAGCCACCACATTGGCTTTTCCTGCATGATACTGGATATCACAATCATAATCACTAAGTAACTCCATCCAGCGTCTCTGTCTCATATTCAACTCTTTTTGCCCGAAGACATATCTTAAACTCTTATGATCCGTGAATATGGTAAACTTACTACCATAAAGATAATGTCTCCAAATCTTAAGGGCAAAAATTATGGCTCCTAATTCCAAATCATGGGTCGAATAATTTTCTTCATGACTCTTAAGCTGTCTAGATGCATAAGCTATAACCTTTTGGCGTTGCATTAATACGCACCCATAACCTAACTTAGAAGCGTCACAAAAGACTACAAAGTCTTCAGTTCCTTCTGGTAACGCTAGTATGGGTGTATGGGTTAATCTTTGCTTAAGAATTCTAAAGGCTTCTTCTTGTTTTGGTCCCCATTCAAACTTAACAGATTTACATGTTAACTTAGTTAAAGGAATGGCTATTCTAGAAAAATCTCGGATAAATCTTCTATAATAACAGACCAATCCTAAGAAACTTCTAACTTCAGTTGGTAACTCTGGGGTTTTCCATTTGGTAATTGCCTCGATTTTCGTTGGATCTACATGAATTCCTTCATGGTTAATTAAATGTCCGAGAAATTGTACTTGTTCTAACCAAAACTCACACTTTGAAAATTTAGCATAAAGCTTTTCCTTTCTCAATAAACTTAAAAGTAAATGCAAGTGCTTTGCATGCTCTTCTTTACTTTTAGAGTAAATTAGAATATCATCTATGAAAACAATTATGAATTTATCCAAATATGGCTTACATATTCGGTTCATCATGTCCATAAATGCGGCTGGAGCATTGGTTAAACCAAATGGCATGACAGTAAATTCATAATGACCATACCTTGTTCTGAATGCGGTTTTAGGAATATCCTCTTCCTGTACCTTTAGTTGATGATATCCTGATCTTAAATCGATCTTAGAGAAAAATCGAGCTCCTTGAAGTTGATCAAACAAATCATCGATTCTTGGTAATGGATACCGATTCTTAATCGTGACTTTGTTCAATTCACGGTAGTCAATGCACATACGCATTGATCCGTCCTTCTTTTTAACGAATAAAATCGGCGCTCCCCATGGCGATGAGCTTGGCTGTATAAATCCTTTCTCCAACAATTCGTCTAATTGTTTCTTTAGTTCCTGCATTTCAGCGGGTGCCAAACGATAAGGTGCTTTGGCAATCGGTGCTGTCCCTGGTAATAGGTGAATTCTGAATTCAACATCCATGTCCGGTGGTAGTCCTGGCAATTCTTCTGGAAAGACATCTGAAAATTGGGACACTACTGGAATGTCTTTTAACTCTTTTCCTTTAGTGTTAGTGATTACGGAAATCAAATACACTATAGATCCTTTCCTTATGCAACTTGCAGTTTTCATCACAGAGATGAATTTAGTGGGTCTAGATGGCTTATCTCCTTTAACTGTGATCTTTTCACCTCTTGGTGATTTTATCTGTATTGACTTTTGATCACATAAGATATTTGCTTTATTGGCTATTAACCAATCCATTCCTAATACGACATCAAATCCTACCAGATTCATTGGGTAAAGGTTTGCAATAAATTTTTGATTAAAAATTTCTATTCTTGCTCCCTGCAAGATTTCAGAAATTCTAACGGTTTCTCTATTTGCGGTTTCTACTAAACATTCTTGTGGTAGTTTAGTTAATGATTGATTTAGGAGTTTGCAAAATGAAGTATTAATAAAACTTTGGTTTGCACCAGAGTCAAATAATACTTTCGCAAAAATATCATTAACTAAAAACGTACCAGCAATTACGTCTGGAATCATTCTGGCTTCATCCGCAGTTAAAACGAATGCTCTAGCATTTTTAGTATTCATGTTGTTTGCAGCTGGAGTCAATTTTGGGCAGTTGGTCTTAATATGACCTTTTTCTCCACAGTTGTAGCACATTCCATTACTGGCTTTTCTTCTGCAATTTTCTTCCTTGTGTCCTGGTGCTTTACAGTAATTGCAGTAAGTAGAGCATCTTCCAGAATGCTTCTTCTTGCAGTTCCTGCAGTATGTGTAACATTTGTGCCTGTAATCATCATGAACAGTCCAATTATCAATAAAATAATGTTATTTGATCCCAAATGTTTGTTTGGTTGTGTTTTGCATTTTTCATGTTTTGACTTTTGTTCAAATTCAAACTCTACATCGCTTTCTGGAGAATTATACGCAAACTAGTGCGTAAACGTACTCAGTTTAATGCGAAAAATACCCCGGAACATCAACATATACTCAACATACCTTAAATAACCTTTACATAACTTAGAAATAAGTTTTGAAGGCTTTGGTATAGCAAAAACAAGTTAATTCGCTTACAGGGACTAAACTTGACAAACAGCGAAAGTATGCCAATTTGAACTGTAACGAACATTCCGGAACATGTCCATAAGTTAAACATACCATAAATATCCTTTACATAGCTTAGAAATAGGCTTTGAGAGGCTTGGTATGCTAAAACAAACTTTTGGATCATTCAGGGACTAAAAGTGTCAAAAAGTGCATAAGTTTGCACTTTCGCGCATAACTTATGTTCTGAATACATCCGGACATCCAAAAATTTATGTAAGCATCCTTATATTATGCCTTAGTGTTTGGCATGAGAAAAATCCATTCGTCGCGTCATTTGGATCGTCTTTCGCGCTTATGCGCATTCCGTCGTAATTAAGCGAACATCGCGATCGTACGGCCAAACGAACCGACATCCGACATATTTTTGGGCATGTTTCATGTCCACAATGTTTAGGCATCATTTTGGGGCCTTAAAGATGGCTTTACAGGTCTTAGAAGGGCTGGAAATAGCTTAAACACGCAACAGGGACCAAATGTGTAAATTCTGCAAGTGGTGCAGATCAGAGAGGGCCAGGCGGCCCGCGTGAGTTCTGCCCAAATGTGAGGCGGGCCGCGTGGGGATGTCTGACAGAAAGATTTTTGCATTTAATGCAGAATCTGGCCTTTCGTTCGATCAAAGGGCGATGCCTTTTCACCCAAATGAAGGGCCAAGGGCCAAGTTCAGTGTATTTAACCCCTGGACACATGTACGCACGAGATCAAGGCACGATATTCGATAAAACGATCCTAACGGTTCCACTTTTCCTATAAATACCCCCCCCCTTTAGTGTAAAAATCACAAAATCAGATCCTAAAGCTCTAAGTTGAAACGATTGTTTCATACCTGAGCTGTTTGATCTTGATTAGCACTCGGGGACCCTCCGTAAGTCTTCTTTCGCTCTTTTATTCGCTTTTCGAGTCCGAAAGTCAACGTTTTGTTGACTTTCTGCATTGACCAGCTTATGGTCGATGCGAAGTTCATGGAACTTCATAACGTGAGCGTGATCACGATGGTTATGGTCCATAGTGACCATACCTACTGATCACCACGTTATCTAGGCTCAGTGACGAGTCGTAGTTTCGGCCAAAATGTGCATTCTTGCATATTTTGTAACCAAACTACTCGTGAGCATCAAAGCCGTTTGTTTTGATGTCAAACCTGTTTTCAAACTTAGTTAAGCATGTTCTAACATGCTTAGCTCGTCACTTTTAGTTTAGTGCTTATATAGGGTCGTAAGGTAAGCGATCTAAACCATCGCTTATGCTTTCGAACCCGACCCATTTTGTCGGTCATTAGGACCTGACCAAACACATTAGGTGACCATAGCTATAACCTTCCGAGGTTATACCTTGTGGTCACGATGTTAGGCGTTCCAGACGCGTTCTACGCGAACGACGCGTAAGGTGGCATAAGCTACCTAAACGGGTCGTGATGGACCGTAAGCACTTAGGTTAAGTTTCATTTTAGTATGTAGGCTTTGTTAAACCATATTACACGAGTCTCCATACTCGTTTGGTTTACGAACCCGCGTACTATCTGATCCTTCTGATTTGGTCTGGTATATTAACATAGCTACCTATTAGGTGCCGTTTGATATCCCGTGATCTTTAGCATTATCTGGTTATTATACAGGAACTCAAAGCAATCTCAGGTGAGTACATAGAACCCCATCTTTTACTGTTTCCAAACTATTTTGGGGTGAAACACATGTGCCTATCTGTTACTTTCATGCTTTCCATGTTTTCACATCGTATATCTGCTATGCTCATTAGTACATAATAGTACATGATTTCGTTACATTTTATGCTATGTATGCCCATTGTGTGCATACTTAGTACATTGATTTACATTACATTTGCTGTTGCATATGTTTACTCAGCATATGGACACATTGATTTACATGAACATTTCTGTTGCATATGTTTACTCAGCATATGGACACATTGATTTACATGAACATTTCTGTTGCATATGTTTACTCAGCATATGGACACATTGATTTACATGCACATTTCTGCTGCATATGTTTACTCAGCATATGGGCACATGCCTTCATTTTGCTATGACATTTGGTTTGTTTAACATGGGACAATACATTCATTAACATTAGCTACGCCGTTCGTTAGTAGGTAGTGGTACCATAGGAATTGACAACTCCCATTCCTGAAGTCCTGGGTTTGATAGGACTGGAAGGAATGACCGAATTCGATATACATAACTTAGATAAACCTTTAATTTGTTTAAGGGTTTATCGCCGCAGTCTCAAGGCTTGGATGTATGCATAGTTTACAATACCGCATAAATGTTAATATCAATAGAGCATGCATTTTTCCACAGAACATAACGTTGATTTAAACCACGTGTTACTTCAACGACTTGTTTTGTGCAGTTTACATATGGTTTAAGTTGATACATTTCGCTTACCATACATGATACATTTTGGGATTACACATTACATGATTTACATTGAACATAAACACGTCGACATTGACATATACATTTGGTGGTAAACACTTGAGCATAAACACTTGACATGGATTACAATAACACTTGACATTTGGTTTACACATGAACAATTTACATGGTGGATTGGTTTGGGTAAATGATTCAAGAAACGGGGCGTATGTAAAATGATACAAACATGGTGGATACGCCGCTGGTACTTCCTATATATAAATGTTTGTATAATATTACATATCGTGGCGTTATCTAAGTCATTTCAGTTTAGACACATTACACTTTACATAAGTAACATATTCTTCACAAGACATTATTTTCACAAACAACTTATCTTATTCAACTCATTCTACTTGGTTATTCGTTTAACCTTGCACTTATCTATACATATCGTTTGATGTTATCGTTTTTCAAATGATTTACAAAGCAAAACAAATTACAAGGTTCATGACTGACTGTTATTAAACATTCTTTAAAACTCAAGTCATGAATCCCATTTTCACAAAACCTATGTATCTCACAGGCATTTTTATGCTGACGTACCTACTTTCACATGTGTTTTCAGGAGCTATTCCATAGGATGATGATCATGACACTAGGGCGGACCTGTGCCTTAGAGCCTAAAAATGAAGTGTGAACTAGCTTAATTATGTTTTGAATATCCGTACTTTCTTTCCAAGACAATGTAACACCTTTGTTTATAAATAAAATACAACTTGTATGCCATGGTCATGAAACAATTTAATTCTGTCCACGACACTCCCCAGCGTTTCCGCCGCGGTTGCATGTTATACGCGGCCGGGGTGTGACAGAAGAGTTGGTATCAGAGCCATTGGTTATAGGGAATTATGTTATTAGTAATGCTTGACCTAGACTATAACTTTCTAGGACCCTAACACAAGTTATCTTGTGTTTAGAGTTTAAAACATGCACATCACCTATCCTTAGGTGATAACCACAACGGGAACTTCGGTTCCGAATCCGCTTTGAAAATTAATCATCTGTTCTAGGATGATTGATTACTAGGTTTTGAACCCTCTATTATAAGGTTTTGAACCCTCTGTTATAAGGTTTTGAACCCTCTGTTATATGGCTTTGAACCTCTTTGGATTTCAAAAATCCCGTCAAAGTTTTGGGTTAATAGTGTGAACACGTGCGAACTGGAAGAATGAATGCCTGTACCCTGGGTTTTCTGTCTAAGGCTAGAGTGTTCGTACAAATCCACATAATCGGACCAGTCACTCTTACCTGGGAACTCTTGGGGTGAGTGTTCACTTATAGGCGAGCATGTCTTCGCGATACACTAATTCTGACCCATTTACTTTGACTAGACATTTCATATCGCTTGTTTGCATTGCGATGCATAACCACCATCTTTGCTTTTATTGATTCTGTTTCGTCTCATTCTCTTCATCCAATCATCTCACTCGTTTCATTTCATGTTTTTCTCTTCTAGAATGCCCCCTCGACGCGACAACCAGATAGCCACTGCCGAGCTGGCGGAGATTATTGCGCAGCAGATGGCTGCTCAATTTCCGAATCTCTTTGCTCAATGGAACCAGGCCAATAACAACAACAATGGTACATGCAAATACAAGGATTTTAGCTCGGCTAAGCCACTCAAGTTTAGTGGTTCTGAGGGAGCAACTGGGCTTCTTCAGTGGTTCGAGAGCATCGAGAACACATTTCGCCACGTGCAGTGTCCGGATAATCGCAAGGTCGAGTTTTCTTCAAGCGTGTTTCAGAAGAGGGCTCTAACATGGTGGAATGGGGTTATGAGAGATCAAGGTGCAGAAGTTGCTCTAGCTCAAACATGGGCTGAACTGAGAGCTCTTATGATGAGGGAGTTTTGTCCTCGTCATGAGCAACGAGCGTTGGAGAAAGAATTTGATGTGTTGAGGCAAGATAGTGGCGAGCACAGGGCTTATACAGATAGGTTTGAGGAGTTGAGTCTTCTTTGCCCAACTATGGTTACCCCACTCGATAAGGCCATCGAAAGGTACATCGACGGCCTACCTGACTCAGTACAAGACATCCTTACTGGTAGCAACCCTACTACACTCCGTCAGGCAATCGAGTTATCGGCGACGTTGACTGAGTCACAGATCCGAAAGAATAAACTACACAGGAAGGGTGACAAGGGCAAGAAGCAGTCGGCTGACAAGGAGGATAGTAAGAAAGGTCAGAACAAGAAGGGAAAGGACTCTGGTTCCTCAAGGGGGTCAAGGAAGCGTAAGGCTTCCCAAAATTTTGCTGTGACTGCCCAAGCTAACCAGGCAGCTCCCAACCAGCCTCCAGCAAAGAAACCCTACTCAGGAAGTGCACCTTTGTGCAATCAATACAACAGTCACCATCAGCCGCAATATCAGTGCCGTTTCTGTACTAACTGTGGGAAATCAGGTCATCTTGCCAATGTTTGTCGGTTTGCTCAGAACCGCGCAGTACAGAACCCTGCTCCACAAGTTGCTCAACAACAGGGTCAGGTTGCACGACCAAACTACCCACCAGGTGCTTGTTATAACTGTGGGGATCTGACCCACTACAGAAATCGGTGTCCAAGACTAGTCAACCAGAACCAGAATGCAAACCAGAATCCGGCACCGGCACTAGGACGAGTCTTCAACATGAATGCACAAGAAGCACAAGCAGACAACGAGGTGGTGAACGGTACGTTCTTTATTAATAATCAGCCAGCATCTGTTCTTTTTGATTCGGGTGCCGACAAGAGCTTTGTGTCATTGTCTTTTGAGACAATGCTTCGCGTGTCTAGAACGAAACTAGGTAAACCTTTGACAGTAGAGGTTGCCAGTGGTGAACCCATTGTTCTTAATTCCGTTCTACGTAACTGCCAGTTAAACCTTAACGACCATATTTTTCCTATTGACCTCACGCCAATGCAACTTGGAAGCTTCGACGTTATAGTGGGAATGGATTGGTTATCTAAGCATCGCGCAGAGATAGTATGTTCTGAGAAGATTGTTCGTATACCGCTGTCGACAGGCGAGATCCTACAAGTTCGTGGTGAGAAGCCTGCCGGTGGTCTCAAACTCATGTCTTGTTTTAAAGCACGGAAGTATCTGCGAAAGCACTATGTGGCTTTCTTAGCACATGTTACAGCAGATAAAGGCAAGGGTAAGTCTATTTCAGATATTCCTATCGTTCGGGATTATTCCGAAGTATTCCCTGAAGACTTACCTGGTCTACCTCCAGCACGCCAAGTCGAGTTCCGTATTGATCTCGTACCTGGTGCAAATCCCGTTGCCAGAGCTCCATATCGTCTTGCACCGTCCGAGATGCAAGAGTTGTCTAAACAGCTGCAGGAACTCTCCGACAAAGGTTTTATCCGTCCTAGCTTTTCACCTTGGGGTGCTCCCGTTCTCTTTGTAAAGAAGAAGGATGGATCTTTTAGGATGTGTATCGATTATCGTGAGCTTAACAAGCTTACCATCAAAAATCGATATCCCCTACCTCGCATTGATGATCTCTTCGATCAATTACAAGGCGCATCTTACTTTTCAAAGATTGATCTACGATCTGGATATCATCAGCTTCGTGTACATGAAGAAGACATTCCCAAGACAGCGTTCCGTACTCGTTATGGACATTATGAGTTCACAGTCATGCCATTCGGTTTGACTAATGCTCCTGCTGTTTTCATGGACTTAATGAATAGGGTCTGCAAGCCTTATTTAGATAAGTTCAACATCGTTTTCATTGACGACATTTTGATATATTCTAAGACGCGAGCTGATCATGAGCAACATCTTCGTCTTACATTGGAACTCCTAAAGAAAGAACAACTTTTCGCCAAATTCTCCAAGTGTGAATTCTGGCTTAAAGAGGTTCAATTCTTAGGACATATTGTCAACGAACAAGGTATTCATGTAGATCCCTCCAAGATCAGTGCGATTAAGGATTGGGATACACCTACTACCCCTACTGAAGTTCGTTCTTTTCTTGGTCTAGCGGGTTATTACCGCCGCTTCATAGAAAATTTCTCGAAGATTGCAGTTCCTCTAACTGCTCTAACTCAGAAGAACAAGCCATTTGATTGGGGAGTCAAACAAGAGGAAGCGTTTCAGACTTTGAAACAAAAGCTTTGCGACGCGCCTGTCCTAACATTGCCTGAGGGCAACGATGATTTTGTCGTTTATTGCGACGCATCTAAATTAGGCCTTGGCTGCGTCCTAATGCAAAGAAACAAAGTCATAGCATACGCATCAAGGCAGTTGAAGATACATGAGAAGAACTACACCACTCATGATCTTGAGTTGGGTGCAGTTGTCTTCGCTCTCAAAATCTGGAGACACTACTTGTATGGTACAAAATGTGTGGTTTTCACAGACCACAAAAGTCTTCAGCATATCTTCAATCAAAAAGAGCTCAACATGAGACAACGACGTTGGGTTGAACTTCTAAACGACAACGACTGCGAGATTCGCTACCATCCTTGTAAGGCGAATGTCGTAGCCGATGCATTAAGTCGCAAGGAACGTACTAAGCTTCATTGTGTTCGTGTCCAATCTGTTATTCAAACCGACATCCAAGCCCGTATTTCTCAGGCTCAACAAGCTTGTGTTTCACAAGGTTTAATGAATAAGGAATTCCCTTATCACATAACACCTGCTCTTGAACTGAAAGACAATGGATCGTACTATTTCATGGACCGTTTGTGGGTCCCAAGCCAAGATGATCTTCGTACCTTGCTTATGGATGAAGCCCATAAGTCTCGTTATTCCATTCATCCTGGCTCAGATAAGATGTATAAGGATCTTCGTATACAGTATTGGTGGCCTGGTATGAAGAAAGACATTGCTTATACGTGTCTAAATGCCTTACCTGTCTTAAGGTTAAGGATGAACATCAGCGTCCTTCCGGATTATTAGAGCAACCGGAGATCCCAGTTTGGAAATGGGAAAACATTACTATGGATCTCATTACTAAACTTCCGCGCACAAAGAAAGGTCACGATGCCATCTGGGTAGTCGTGGATCGTCTTACAAAGTCAGCGCATTCTTACCAATCCGTGAGGATTTTTTCGGCTGACAAACTTGCTCAAATCTACGTGGATGAAATTGTAGCTAGACATGGTGTTCCTTTGAGCATCATTTCTGACAGAGATGCTCGTTTCACTTCTCACTTTTGGAGAACCATGCAATCTGCTATGGGGTCCCAACTTAATCTGAGCACAGCTTATCATCCGCAAACGGATGGTCAATCTGAAAGAACAATCCAGACACTGGAGGATATGCTTAGAGCTTGTGTGATAGATTTGGTGGTAGTTGGGATTCACATCTTCCATTGATTGAATTCTCCTACAACAACAGTTATCACTCCAGCATCAACATGGCTCCTTTCGAGGCTCTCTATGGTCGAAAATGTCGTTCACCAGTCTGCTGGAATGAGATTGGCGAGGCTCAACTTACTGGACCTGCCCTCATTTTAGAGACAACAGAAAAGGTAAAGAAAGTTCGTGATAACCTTCAGACAGCTAGAAGCCGTCAAAAGAGTTACGCGGACCTAAAACGCAAACCCTT